>NC_091951.1:92909596-93255096 GCF_031021105.1 Erythrolamprus reginae | reverse complement strand
GTTCCCTTTCCCTGTCCTCTCATCTCCAGTTTACTACATTTTTTGTTCATTCATTCATTTTTTGGTGTGTTACAAAACTAAAAACAACTGTCCTGAACTGTCAGGGTGAAGCTAAGAACTTCACCCATGCTGTTGTTAGTTTATTTAGTCTATTATTCTTGGTTGCATATTTAATTATTTCTAAGACATTTGTTATAATAATTGAAAATAATTAGTGGGTACTTAAGTTAAAAAAACTAAATGACTGGAATCTTATACCATATTATTAGGAGTTGGATAGTTCATTGTGAGAACCTGACATGTTCTTTCAATCAGGTTTAAGCCATGGGTTTTTTAAAAAAATCATTAACATTTTATGGGGATACTGCTATGTTTTGTTAATCTAAATTAGCATTTAGTATAAAGGAGGAATTTATTTATAGATAAATAGTAGCAGAGGATTAATACATAGCCATACAGCTTTATTGCACAGGATGGTTACATAGCCATACAAATCAAATAAAGTGTACAGTCACTATGGGCCTTGCTACTTAATGGTTTCAACTGCCACAGGAAACTCTGCTCAGAACATAATGGAACCATAGATTATAACCATAGATGCAAGCTAAACACTGCCACCTACTGGCTGAATAATTATGTAGTTGTTGCAATCTATATAAATGTAAATGTACGTTTGTTCATGACCTAAAATCTGTGAAGGTCCTTCCCCAATTGTTTTGAAAATTGCCCCCAAAATAGGTTTGGCTACAAGCTGTGGAGTTTGTCTCCTAAGTATTGCAGGCTTGGGTGGAACCAAGAACCCTGCGAATTAAGCCAGTCTTAGCGTGCTTTGGCAGATGCGTTGGGACGGTGTTGGCTTCAACTGCCACAGGACACACTCCTCAAACCATAAAAAACCCCATAGATTATAACCATAGATGCAAACTAAACACTGCCATCAAACTAAACACTGCTAAACACTGATGCAAACTAAACACTGCTGAATAATTATGTAGTTGTTGCTATCTATACAAATAAAATGTAAATGTCCGTTTGTTCATGATCTAAAATCTCCATGGACAATTATATGTTGTGTGTTCTAGAGCCAGCAAACCAGATAATCTCTATATTTCCACAGACAATGGAACAACAAAAAATATTGTATACCCACAAGCATTGGGAAATTAAATATATTACAAACGTGCACTTTTTCTTTTCTTTCTTTTCCAGTTAACCACACTGAGCCACAGCAACATGTGGCTGGGTACGCTAGTATATATATATATTCTCTCTCTCTCTCTCTCTCACACACACACACACACACACACACACACCCCAAGCAAAAGTAAAATCTCATTATTTAATCCTCTAATTATTCTGTCTTCCATTTTTAATTTGATTTGGTGCCTATTTGCCAGCCTGTATGGGTGAACTGGACAGTTTACTATGTGACCTACATCTACTGTATTGTAAGGCTTTTTAAACAAAAGGAAGGACAAACTCCTCATTGCCACTTTTAACTGCTTGATCCAATAGGACAGGTTCTTTCTATGTTTCTTTCTCTGACCAAGAAAGGAGATTCTTACTTCTTTTGCCTAACCCTATTCCTACATACCATTATGTGTCTCTTTAAATAAACCTTTTCTACATAGTACAAATTTATTTAAAAAGTGCAGACAATGAGAAGAAGAATGGAGATAATTGCATAGCATTTTATTTAATAAATATCACACCATTTTCAGTCCCAATACCTTTTTCCTATACCCCAGTTATTTTTTTTAATTTATACTTGTGAATATGATTATTCCGCTAAAATAATTATTCTTTGAAAATCATAGGGGGAATATGTATCCTGTCTTTTGTCTCTACTTCGTCAGATGTCAGACACTCATTTTCAACATCTTCTGGAAAATTTCCAGAGTAAAGATGAGTTAAAGGTAAGATTATAAACGCAGTCTAGTTATATTTCCCATCTGATATATGTATGTCTTGTAGCTCTGGAATGCTGAGAATGATCCTGGTTATGTAGATGTTTTATTCTTCTTCTTTTGTCACAGATTCAAATCCATTCCATATTATTTATTTTATCCTGTATATCTGATTGGGAATTGAGCCTATTGTACTTAACAGATATTTAAAAATTGCAGCTGACCCAGTTGCATACTGAGGTTGCAAATCAATTAGCAGTTAAATGTTGCTGTGTCACCTGAAGTGCATATTTTTTTCTGAAATAATCAAATTGTTTAATAGCAATAGCACTTAGACTTATAAACCACTTCACAGTGTTTTATAGTCCTCTCTAAGTGGTTTACAGAATCAGCATATTGCCCCCAACAATCTGGGTCCTCATTTTACCAATCTAGGAAAGATGGAAGGTTGAGTCATCCTTGAGCCTGGTGAGATTCGAACTGCCAAACTGCTGGTAATTGGCAGTCAGCAGAAGTAGCCTGCAATACGGCACTCTAACCACTGCACCACCATAGCTCTTAGATTCAATAGAGTTACTTACTGTATTGAACTTAAATACTGTACAATACTTACTGTATTGAACTTAAATACTGTACTTACTGTATTTAAGCTAGAATCTATTTGAGAAAATACTCATGCCTATGCTGTTTTTGTATTGATATTAGTTCATTGATGGTTCATATTTTTGTTCTTTTGCTGTGTTTTTTCTGTTAATTATAATTCTGCTATCAGTGAACTCCCCATAGAAAGGTAAATGGCTAAATAATGATTTAAGGTAAATGACTGGAATCTTATACCATATTATTAGGAGTTGCATAGTTCATTGTGAGAACCTGACATGTTCTTTCAATCAGGTTTAAGCCATGAGTTGTTTTTTTTTAATCATTAACATATTATGAGAACACTGCTATGTTTTGTTAATCTAAATTAGCATTTAGTATAAAGGAGAAATTTATTTATATAGATAAATAGTAGCAGAGGATTAATATATAGCCATACAGCTTTGTTGCAATGAACTCCCCATAGAAAGGTAAATGCCTAAATAATGATTTAAAGTATTTTAAAATGAAATATGTATTAAATATTTCATACTTTAACATATTAAACATATTTAAATATTTTAAAATATTTTAAAATATTTAAACATACTTCAAATCAGTGTTTCCCAACCTTGGCAACTTGAAGATATCTGGACTTCAACTCCCAGAAGTCCCCAGCCAGCAAATTCTGGGAGTTGAAGTCCAAATATCTTCAAGTTGCCAAGGTTGGGAAACACTGCTTTAAAGGTTTTCAGTTTGATGTTGACTAAGTAACTTAAAATAATTGAATGTTTTAGTCTTGACAAGATTTCCTATGTGAATAGTAATTGTATATAGAACTTTTGAAGAAAAAAAAAACAATACAGACAGGATGGTGGTAAAAAGTAGAGCTTATTATACTATTTAGAAATTCCACCAATTGGTTCTTAAGTCCCTACATGTTTTAATGCTAATTGACAAAAATTTGTGGCCAAGGTTTCATGTTACTCTCTTATACACTATTTATCATAAAGATTCAGCATCTAAAAATTTGGAGTTTGATATTGTTAATATTGAATTTTATGATACCAGGGAGTTTGAGGAGATCTGAATGTACTCCTAGACAAAAATAGACTGTTTTAAATAATAAACAAATTATAACCTAATCCAGATACAGCAGATGTGCCCATTGTTATTAGGATCACCGATCATAAGGCAGCTTGGGTGTTATTTTTAAAAAATATATATGTTCCCTTTGAAAAAATGATTAGCAATTTGGAGATAGTGGGCTTCCAGGGGCATTGTATAGAATATATTTTATCTTTGACTAGTGTGCAACAGCTGTAGCCTGAGGATGATTCTGATAATCTCCAAAATTCTTCTTTTATCTTTTATTTCTGCATTTGAATCAATTTTGGACAAGTTGTTTGGCCCTTAAAAGACCAAACAACATAAACCATAATGATGAATCAGTCAAAGCCAACCTCTTTAACACCTTCTTCAGCTCAGTCTTTGTTAACAACAATGACTCATGCCCAACATTTCCTAATTACACCACAAATAACCTCAATGATTTTACACAATTGATTTTACAGAAGATAATGTTAGAAAGGAATTACAGAACCTAAAACCATCTTTATCTATTGGACCAGATGGACTATGTGCATACTTCTTAAAAAAGCTCTCCTCCACCTTGGCTGAACCTCTGAGCATAATTTTTAATAAATCTTTCAGTACTAGCTCCCTACCCACACTATGGTCACTTGCCACAGTCATTCCTATCTTCAAAAAAGGAGATCCAAGTAATTACAGACCTATCTCTTTGTGTTGTGTCAGCTGCAAAGTTATGGAATCAATCATAAACCAATCTATTACACTCTACCTTGAAGCTAATAACCTACTTTCCAATAAACAATTTGGTTTCAGAAAAAAATTATCCTGTAATCTACAACTGTTACACTGTAAAAACATTTGGACCATTCAACTTGACCAAGGTAATCCAATCGATGCGATCTATATCGACTTTTGCAAAGCCTTTGACTCAGTTATCCACAACAAACTTCTTCTGAAACTCAAATCCTACGGCATCTCTGGATTACTACACAATTGGTTAACAGCATTCCTATCTAACAGACAACAAGTGGTCAAAATAGGAAGTGTCACTTCTCTTCCTGCTCCTGTTAACAGTGGTGTCCCTCAAGGTAGCGTTTAAGAACCAACACTATTCATACTATATATAAACGATCTTTGTGATTGCATCACGAGCAACTGCGTTCTCATTGCAGATGATGTCAAACTATTTAATACCACCGACAATACTGCTACCCTTCAAAAAGACCTTGACCACGTAGCAGAATGGTCTAAAACCTGGCAACTTCAAATCTTCACCACTAAATGCTCTGTCTTACACATTGGTAAAAAGAATCAGAATACTAAATATAAACTTGGAGGAATTGAATTTATTGATAACCCTCAATCTGTCAAAGACCTTGGAGTACTCATATCCAATGACCTAAGTCCTAGAGCCCACTGCAACAACATTGCCAAAAAGGCTTTAAGAGTTGTTAACCTAATCCTTTGCAGCTTCTTCTCTGGTAATTTTGAACTGCTAGCAAGAGTTTACAAAACATTTGTCAGACCAATCCTAGAATACAGCTCACCTGTTTGAAACCCACATTGCATATCTGACATCAACACAATTGAGAGAGTCCAGAAATATTTCACAAGAAGAGTCCTTCACTTCTCTTCTCACAACAAAATACCTTACTCCGCCAGACTTGAAATTCTTGGTTTAGACAACTTACAACTCCGTCGTCTCCGTTCTGACTTAATTATAGTTCATAAAATCATATACCAAAATGTCCTACCTGTTAACAACTGCTTCACCTTCAACCGCAACAACACACGAACACGAAATCAATTTAAATTAAATGTCAACCGCTCCAAACTTGACTGCAAAAAATACGACTTCAGCAACAGAGTAATCAACGGATGGAATGCACTACCTGATTCTGTGGTTTCTACTCCTAATCCCAAAACCTTTAGCCTTAGACTATCTACAATTGACCTCTCCCCCTTTCTAAGAGGTCTGTAAGGGGCGTGCATAGGCGCACCACTTTGCCTACCGTCCCTGTCCTATTGTCTTCTTTTGTTACTTTTTATCATTACTTATGTAATGTTTTATTTTTACAAATTACCACCCTATAATTGTTTGACAAAATAAATAAATAAAGTTCCTAGAGCTTTCAAAGTAGATCGCCATGGCCTTCTTTTTAGGGCTTATTGGAGATAAATCTGTAAGCAATTTTTCATCCCATTTTTGTAACTTTTCTTTCCCTTGTTTAAGATGCATCTTTGTTTCAAACTACATAGCTAGTAATGTTTTAACATTGTTTTCTTGGTTTTTACTAGGAATTTCTTCTAAAGATTTTTTGTGTGTTTCGAAATCTGATGAAGATGAGTGTCTTTCCTCGAGATTGGATGGTGATGAGATTACTCACCAGCAAGTGAGTAATGATTCATTTTAAAACAGTAGAATGTTACTAAACATTTTTATACACAACAATGTATAATTTTTTTTAAATTTATTTTTTAAAAAAATATTTTAAAAATATTTTCAACTCAATTAAATTTTTAAAGCACAGACCATTTTAGATATGCTTCATTTTTATTCTTCATTGAAACATATTGAAAACTGATTTTTTCAATAACCTTATTAAAAATTAAATAAAGAATTAAAATATAATAATTGAAATTAAAAAAAAGAAAGAAAGAAAGAATGAAAAGGAAAACATAACCAAAAGTTAATGCTAAGGTAGATTTGAAAAATCATTTTATTAGATATGCTATATTGACAGTATGGAATAGATATAAAGATATGTTGAATCAAAAATACTTTTATGGCTGCCACTTGGAGAAGCACTTTATAGAAGAGAAATGATAAATAAACATATATCATTAATTAATATTAATATTTTGGAATTCTCCTATAATGTCCAATACTATTCTGATATCTTTTAATTATTGTTAGAGGTAAAATCCACATTCTGTGTCTGTGAATAAATTCTTAGAATTATTTTCAATCTATCTGCTAAAACGATTGTAAATATTTTCACTATTTAATAGTATCAGTCTATATGATGAGTGAATTGAGGACATAGCCATATTATATGACTTGCAATTGGTAGGTTGGCTGGAGCAGAAAAGTGGAATTATAATTTAATGAATCCTTTTCTCTTGAAACTCTCATGCCTATAGCTACCAGAGTGGGAAGAGTTGCTTCTAGGCAGGGAATTGAGGTGCTGTGGATGTATTTTCTGTCTTGCTAACCAATGCTCTCCAGATCTGGGCTGTTTGAGACAGTTACCTATGTGGCAATACTTTGTTGTTATTACAACAATTACAGCCAGTTTATTAAATGAAAATAAATATTGTGAACAACAGCAACAAAAACCGAGAATATCAATCCAGTCTAATTCAGTTCTTAAAATAGCTATGTATACAACCAAAAGATGTGGGAGAAGTTATTATTTAGAAGTTCAGTGTGGTATTAGGCTGTCTTACGACATGAAATAATTTTAATTGGATAGATTTTTTTCAATAATATATTGGAATTGGAATCTATTTAAGGATTAGCTTTCCAAAGGGCAAATTATTAGATAATATTGTTTGAGGGCACCTTCATGTTCCTGATTCAATGGATTGGCAATTTCTTAAATTATATATTAACCACTATTTAATGTTGTATTATTATAGTGTGATAGTTACAACAGTGCAGTATCTATCAGCAGCACTACATAAGAATTTCACGGAAACAGATTTTGATTTTAAGGTATTTTTGAATTTCTTTCTACTATTAAATTGTCAACATTGTATTTGTTTTGCTATTAAATGACAACTAATAAAGCATTTGTATCAAAGGCCTCCAAGAGGGTTAAGATCCTTAAAATAGAAAAAATAAAAGAATGCAAATGTTCCTCATTTAATGACTATTACTTAAATAGTCATTTAGTGACTATTCAAATGTATGACAGCACTGAATGAGCATATGTATAATTGGCATTTGCATTTACAGCCATTACAGTATCCCTATGCTCACATTATTCACATTTGCTACCTTCTTTGCCAACTTCATTCAAGCAAAATCAGTGGAAAAGCCAACAGGAGGTTGCAAATTGTGATCATGTGATGATCTCATTTAATTGCCAGCAACAATTCACTTAACAATGGCTACCAAAAGTGCTAGAATTTGTGTTACTAAGCGGCACAGGCAATTGATTATGTGTGTCTACTCAGAAAGACATTTTTCTGCAGTGGTTAAGGCATCAGGCTAGAAACCAAGAGGCAACGTTGTAGTCCTGCCTTGAGCACAAGGGCAGCTTGGACTGTTTACTTTCTTTCAGCTCTAGGAAGAAGGTAATGGCAAAACCACTTCTGAACATCCTGCCAAGAAAACGTGTCCAGGCAGTCTCAGAGAATGGGACACAATTGAAAGGAAAGGAAAGGAAGGGAAGGGTGTGTGGGTGGATTCAGAGGTAAATCCTAGTGAGTTTAGTAAACAAACAAAAATCAAAAGTTTTTTTTTAGTTTAGAAATTTTGTTTGTAAAACTTCAAAAATTCTTGAGAATATACCATAATCTCTTTGGAATAGTTCATATGGGATTCCTCCCCTCAGATAGTTATAGTCTTTGTCTTTTGTGTGTGAATTTATAGAATTTTATTATAATTCTATAATCCACTTTCAGAATTCGTTTATAAAATTATATTATGAAGTAGGTCTGCTATGCATTGTTTATTGATGTGCATGAAAGAATTGCCCATATTTTATGTACAGTACTTACATACAGAATGGATCATGAAACTACTATTATTATGTAATGACTGTATTTATTTGTTATAATCATTTGGCTTAGGTGTTTTCTGAGCAGATATGCAGAATATAAATATATCAATGATAATAAATACATGGTCATTATCATTATCTTTAGTGCTTTTTAGAATAATGCCGGATTCGCTTGTACACAATTCGGCAGAGTCCCTTGCTGCAGCCTGGAATACGGCTGTGACAGAGGCTTTAGACCGAATTGCGTCTTTGCAACCTTTCTGTGGCAACAGACCCTGGAGATCTCCTTGGTTTACCTAGGAGCTCTCGGGAATGAAACGCCAGAAGAGAAGTGTTGGAGGAAAACCAGATCTGAATCTGACCAAACACTTGTAAAAGCTCATATTAAGATTTACAAAGTGGCGATCAGGTTGACAAGACATGCATACAATGTTGGCCTGATTGCATCTGCGGAATCCCGCCCAGCCGCCCTGTTTAGGGTGACTCACTCCCTCCTTAATCAGGGGGGAGTTGGGGAGCTCTTGCAGGGTAGTGCTGAGGCCTTTTACAAGTTTTTCGCAGATAAAATCACTCAGATCCGGACTGATCTTGATCCCAATTGGAGTGCAGAGTCGGCTGACAATGAGTCAGTTGAGGTGACAGGGGCTCATCTTAGTCCACCTGTTTGGAGTGAGTTTGACCTGGTGACACCTGATGAAGTGGACAAGGCCATTGGAGTTGTGAGTTCTGCCACCTGTTTGTCAGCCAGCAGGGAGGTGACACGGAGCTGGGTCCAGGAGATTACCAACACTTCTCTGAGGGAGGGGTCCTTCCCGGTTCCTTACAAGGAGGCACTTGTGCGCCCCCTCCTCAAGAAGCCTTCCCTGGACCTGGCCGTATTTAACAACTATCATCCTGTCTCTAACCTCCCCTTTATGGGGAAGGTTGTTGAGAAGATGGTTTCGCTCCAGCTCCAGCGGTCTTTGGAAGAAGCTGATTATCTAGGGTCTCGGCAGTCAGGATTCAAACCTGACTACAGTATGGAAACTGCTTTGGTCGCGCTGATGGATGATCTCTGGTGGGCCCGGGACGGGTTTATCCTCTGTCCTGGTGCTATTTGACCTCTTAGTGGCTTTCGATACCATCGATCATGGTATCCTTCTGCGCCGACTGGAGGGGTTGGGAGTAGGAGGCACCGTTTTGTGGTGGTTCTCCTCCTACCTCTCTGGTCGATCGCAGTCGGTGTTAGCAGGGGGTCAGAGGTTGACTCCTAGGTCCCTATCTTGTGAGGTTCCTCAGGGGTCAGTCTTCTCCCCCCTATCTACATGAAACCATTTGGTGAGATCATCCAAGGGCACGGGGTGAGTTACCATCAGTACGCTGATGATACTCAGCTGTACATCTCCACCCCATGTCCACTCAGCGAAGCAGTGGAAATGATGTGCCAGTGTTTGGAGGCTGTCAGGGTCTGGATGGATGCCAACAGGCTCAGACTCAATCCAGCAAAACGGAGTGGCTGTGGGTACTGCCTCCCAAGGACACGGCCATCTGTCCGTCCATTACCCAGGAGGGGCAATTATTGACCCCCTCAGAGAGGGTCCACAACTTGGGCGTCCTTAATCCACAGCTGACCCATCTTTCGGCTGTGGCGAGGAGGGCGTTTGCCCGGGTCCGCCTGGTGCACCAGTTGCGGCTCTATTTGGACAGGGAATCTTTGCTCACGGTCACTCATGCCCTTATCACCTTGAGGTTTGTCTACTGCAATGCTCTCTACATGGGGCTACCTTTGAAGAGTGTTCAGAAACTTCAGATCGTCCAAAATGGAGTCACGCAAGCGGTTTTGGACCTTCCAAGGCATGCCCATATGTTGTCATCACTCCGCGGACTGCATGGGCTGCCGATCTGTTTCTGGACACAATTCAGAGTGTTGGTTATGACATAGGACCAGACTATCTCCCAGACCGCCTTCTGCTGCACGAATCCCAGCGACTGGTGAGGTCCCACAGAGTTGGTCTTCTTAGGGTCTTGTCGATCAAACAATGTCAGCTGGCGGGACCTAGGGGAAGAGCCTTCTCTGTGGGGGCACTGGCCCTCTGGAATCAGCTCCCTCCGGAGATTCGTACTGCCCCCACCCTCCTTGCCTTCCGTAAGAGTTTAAAAACTCATCTTTGCCGCCAGGCCTGGGGTTACTAGATCTTCCCCCTGGCCAACAAATGTTTTTAGTATGATTGTTGAATGAATGTTAATGGAAGGTTTTTGAAATTAGAAATTTAAGGGTTGGGGTTTTTTTTAATGTATATTAATGGGATTGATCTACTATTGTCTTTTGTATATGTTGTGAGCCGCCCCGAGTCCTCAGAGAGGGGTGGCATAGAAATCCAATTAAACTTGAAACTTGAAATTGGTTGATATTTTACTAAAGATATACTAAAAAACTAAATTGTATATGAGTTTTCAGTTAGTTACTTCATTGTGTTTCTAATTTCTAGGCCTGGAACTCTTATTTCAGCTTGTCAGTTTTATTTATCAACCAACCTAGCCTGCAGCTAGAAACATTTACTCCAGCTAAGCAGAAAAAGATTCTTGACAAGTAAGAATTTATTAACTTAATTTTCATTCTCAGATGTTGGCTTTGAAAGTAAGGCAGTTGTTTTTTCCTTTAGTTCTATACTTATAAAATGTAGTCTCATAGTAATGCTGCAAAAACTTGTTTTACTTTAAAAATCCAAATATTCCATTTTTTTACCTTTATCTGTGTTTAATTTCCAGATATGGTGACATGCGTGTGATGATGGCATATGAGCTTTTTAGCATGTGGCAGAATCTGGGTAAGTTAATCTTCCAGTAAACATATATTTACTCAGTTTAAGATTTATATTTACTCTAATAATAGCACAGTGTTGGCAATCTTTCATCCACTATGAAAAGGAACATTCAGAGCACCATAGGAACTGAATTATAATACACATTGGTATAACTTTACTAGAAATCATTTTTATAAAACAGAATCATTTGTCCTTTGGAACTGTACACTATCACTAGATGATAGTTACCTTTATACATAGACATTTCCAGGCATAACTTATTCTACTCCTTTTTGGATTAATTATGGTAAGCATTCATTCCTTATCTTCAGTTATAGAATATTTTCAGTTAGCAGGGAAGGTAAACAAAAAAAGAGTGGGAAATGGGATGCAGAGGAGATTGTATTAAATAACTGCTTGGTTTTGATGTTGTTGTTGTTCAGGGGAACATAAAATTCACTTTATTCCTGGAATGATCGGTCCTTTTCTGGGTGTCACACTTGTGCCACAGCTAGAGGTCCGCAACATTATGATCCCCATTTTTCATGACATGATGGACTGGGAACAGCGAAAAAATGGCAACTTCAAACAGGTAAAATGTCTCTTCAGTTCTTACAATTTTTATTTCTTACTTAAATGTTTGTTTAAGAAATAATAAGCATTTTGCTCCCAAACTATTAAGCATATATCAATGACCTCAGGATACTGCAACCATCATAAATAAATGTTGGTTGCCAAATATCCATATTTTGACCATGGGTATGCTATGATCTTTATAAGTGCAAAGGACTGGAAGCAAGTCACTTTTTTTTTTACCATCAATAGAACTTTGAAGGGTTAACTAAACAAATGATTGTAAGTCAAGAACTACGTATAGAATGTACAGCCAATTGCAAAACGTCTTCCCATTTGAATGAGATTTTTTCCAATCCCACTCACGTTTTGAATTTTGGTTCAACTGTACAATAAATCCAGACTGTGAGTTATAGTCTTTCTCCTTTCAAGCTCTAAAAAGGAAAAAGAGTCCTGTCTCTTTAATTTTTATTTTTGTTAAGACTAAATAATGACTTTAAATTTAGAATATATTATAATTTAAAATATAAATCATTCTTATTTATGACCTCTTTATATCACACAAATATTTCTGCATTGCAGAAAATAATTGCACTACACTTATTTATGGAGAGTAATTTATGTAGGATACTTAAAGGAGAGAACTTTGTAGAATCATAGGACTGAAACGATCTAATTCTATACCAGAGCAGGAATCCTCATACTATACAACACAACTCCAAGCCTTGCTTGAAAACCCCCAGTGATAAGAGTACCCATAACTCCAAAAAGCTAAATAGCTACTGCTACTGTTCAATAGCTCTAAGTAAATAATATATTAATTTAGAGTTTGGATCTCCTCTGTAAACATTCACCTATTACTTCTTGCCCCACCTTCAGTACCCATAGCTCCTAAGCTTCCCTAGGATGACCCTTTAAGTATTTGAAGACTGCTATCAGTCTTTTCTTCTTAAAGCCAAGCATAACCTGTCGATTTAATCATTCTTCATTGGGTTTAGTTTCCAAGCTCCTTGTCATCTTTGTACTCTTTCTGGTCCTCATCATCTTTGTATTAAGGCAATCAGTATCCCATATCCCAAGTACAGTCTGACAGATGCAGCATGAAGCAGAATTATCACTTCTCATGATCTTGACTCTATAGTTCTGTTACTGTTGCCCAACAGAGAAGTAGCTGTTTTATGCATCAGCATCACAATACTGGCTCAAGTATTAAACCACGTTTTCCTGCGTATGTGTAGAATTTACATTTCCCAACATTCTTGTTAGATATGGCCCAATATTCAAAACTACTAAGACTTTTTGGAAAACTGAGTCTGTTTTCTAATATGTTAGCAATCCTCACCTTCGCATCATCTGCAATTTTTTTGTACTCCTTCTGGTTCCTCATCTAAGTAGTCAAGATCTTCCACAGGATACTTAACTGTAAATGTTGGCATAAAAGCATTCAAGGATTACATGCTGAGTCTGGTTCTTCAGTCAACTACAAATCTTTATGCTAATGGGGTTAGCCATCCCACATTATTCCATTTTATCAAGGAAAAGTATATGGTCAACATTAACAAATGCCGTTCTGGAAGCTAAATACACTATATTCACAGCATTTTCCTGATCTACTAAATCAATCACTTCATCAAACAATGCAATAAGATTTGTCTGGTATTACCTCGTTTTGACAAAACCATGCTGGCTTCTAGTAATCATTTTGTTCCTCTCTGGGTGCCTACAAAGCCACTGTTTAATTATCTTTTCTATATCTTTTCTAGAATTTCTCATTTACTGATGTCAACTTAAGTGGTCTGTAGTTTCCCGAATCAATATTTTCCTTTTTAAGAAAATGGGAACAATATTTGATCTTCTACAATCTTCTGGCATTTCTTCCATAACAAACTTTGTTTTAATCATGTAATAATCTGATTTCAATCAGTGTTCTAAAATTACATATGAGTCCTTCAGGATTGGGTGGCATAGAAGTTGAATAAATAAATATGCTAATTTTGTAACACTCTAAGATATAATCTACCCAGTTCCAGACCCTTAAATACATTCAAAATTACTCAATTGTTGTTGTTTCATTTTTTAATTACGCTCTTTCTCTTTTTATCCCAAAACCCAATGCAGCTTTCTGGCAGTTTGAACTTGTCATCTTTCTTTTGCAAAACTACAGATGCAAAATAGGAATCAGCCTTCTCCATTGCCCTTCCTTAGTATAATAATGATTGTGACTTGGTTATTAACTCATTTTATAGGAGGCCTTCAAACTGCACATCAAGTGAAAACCAGAATTGTAACCTCACAAATCTATGGTTTTCAATCTCAGATTCCAAAGTAGGGATATGCAAAAAGCAGAAATTTGTTTTGTTTTAATCCAGAACAAATTATTGTACTCCAAAAGTTTTTGTTGAATAATCCTGAATTGGCTTTGTTTTCATTGAACCAACACGAAGCACATTTTGCATGAAAGAAAATTCAGAAGGATTTTGGGGGATGTTACAGCGATCTTATGGGATGAATGGCAAGCTGGTTCATGACACCTTTCTTTTGACTCCCTTTCTGCAACTTCCCATGCAGCCAACTCACTCCAGAGTCTTTTTAGCTTCTTTCCTGCTATGCATTCCCTAAATCCCCACAGATATCTCAGGATATCATATTCTACTAGGTTGTCCATCCCAATCTTCTTAGTTGTTCCTTCTTTGCTTACTCTGAATCTCCGCAGCATTATTCCTTGCTACCTTCCCTTAGCTTCGCCAAAGTCCCAGATCAACATATCCCACCAGACAGCCAAACTCTTTTTTCTTCTTCTCTGCAGCTGTCATTGATATATTGGCCTCTGCACTTGTTCCTTAATTGCAAGGCTTCCTTACTGCACATAGCATATCCCATTAGCCCTCTAGACTTTCCAATACTTTCCCTTCTCTTAGTTTCCTACTTTCTCTCAACTGTTGCTCCGAATGTCCTATTTTTTTTTTTTTTGCTGTTCTTATATTTCCACATATGCTTTTGTCAGGAACAACTGCAGTTCAATCTATGTGTTGCCTTCTATACATTTCCTAAACACATAGTTCAGGCACAGACAAAACAATCTTACAAGTCTTCAGGAATATTTCATACATTGCTATTGGCAGATACTCCAACTTTCAGATGACCTTCAATCTGCAGTTATACTATTTTGATGTAATTTGTTTTCATAGTCAAATTGACTTTCAGTTGTACTAGAAAGCAACATTCCCAGTTTTGCTTAATTTTTCATCCTTGTGTCTTCAGATATCTCTCATCTTCCTAACTCCAGGATTTTCTTATTTCATATTATTAATCTGAATTATATTCCTGTTTCTGTGGCATTGTCTGTCAAAAAACTGGAATCCACTATGTCCTTGAGGGACGAGTGGCACATTAAAATCTGCTTCCATTTTTGCTTCTGAACTATTATGCTTTTTCTTGATACTGCATTATTGGATGTCTATTTTTTAAAAAGGAAGAAAAAATATATTCCGAATAACTATTTCAAACCGCTCATTCTTTTTAATTGGAAATCAAGCAACAACCTGCTTCTGCTATAGAAACCATCACCTACAATACCAGTATTCAAGAAATTGGAAACCCTTAATGTATAGAGATATAGATTTCATTTTCTAAAGTGCTAGCTTCAGTTATACTTGAGACTTGCCCAGGAAATTCTAGCCAGAATCTTTCGGCATCAGCTGAAAAAGAGAGCTAAATACTGGATGTTAGGTAAAAGAAACATTTCTTGTCCGCTTCTTTGGAATTTTCTAGGACTGACTATGAAGCTTGCATATCGCATTATCAGTGATTTCTCAAGAGGTTTCTTTTGAGATGAAAAGCATTTATTTTTCAAAGGATTATAAATATGCAGTGCTGTAATGACCTTGGCTAGATCAATAGCCGTCTATCCTTATATTTAGCACAAAGTAGCAAGTCTGTTCCAAAGGATACATTTCAAAATAGAAAACCTTTCTTGTAATGGAGGACCCTTGGTTAATACACATACTTTGACAGTCGCGTGTTGAATAGGGTAAAGAACTACAAGATAAAATATGAGCTTTTCATTTCAACCATAGCATTCTTATGTATGTCTTGGTTCTAGTTTCCAGATGCCAAAAAAGTTTGGTCAGTCTTCACATCAGAGTCATATTATTTTTCTACCTGCAGGGCTTGAAGTCTTCTTTTGCCTCCTCAAAATTCAAGAGGGCTCCCCACAGCAAATCAACAGAGGTGTAAGCAATATTTTTTATTATGATGTAGTCCCATCCCAAAAATAAGATTCTCATTCATTTCAATCACAGACTACGGTATTCTGCATAAAAGTGACCCATATTACTCCAGGCAAGTACATACCAAGTGAGCTGATAGGGAAGATGGACAGGAATTTCCCTGGAACAACAGAGAATAGTGGGCTGAAATGAATAGGTGAGATCTCCTGAATTATTAGGAGTACTGGGAGGATATCCTGAGATTTGCTCATTGTGGGTAATGGAGTGAATGCTTTCTTTTACCAAGTTAATAGAATCTGAATCACACTATGATAATGAGTTCACTAAGTAAATGAACAGAAAAAAATTAATATGGAGCTAAAATAAATATTCCTAGCAATCCCTTTTCTATATAAGTCAACAATGTAAATTTAGAGCCTGAGAATGAAACAAAAAGTAACAGTGCCTGAGAATGGAACAAGAAAAAAGTAAACAAACATCAAGAAAAAAATAAAAGCTTTTCTCCTTGTATGCCCTGCGGTGCAAATATAAAGCTGACTGGACAGAAAACTGCAGTATATTTATATTCCTATTTAAAAACACTCAGGCATATTTTTACAGCAGCAGCATTTGCAACAATATTTGAAGAAAAAGTCAAAATGCTTGGAGCACCAAAAGGCACATTTGGAAAAGGATGAGGATGTGCTGGTCCAAAAAAATGAGGCTCTCAAAAAAAAAAATCTGGTAATGGAGTATTCCACATAAGCAGCAGACAAAAAGCAACTGCAATGGGAGAGGGTATCAATAAGAAACAAAAGACAGGTGATATCACTGCAGTTTAGTTTTCTGGCCTTGCTGATAAAAATCTTGTAAGCGTGGTTCTCATATCTTCTAGACCAGTGATGACAAAGCTTTTTTTTCTCTGGTACCAAAAGGATGTGCATGTTCACACCTATAATGCAACGCCCTCTCCCCCATGCATGTGCACAATCTCCCCTGCCTCCCCCTCACATGAGCACAGACATCACTGAAGCTTCCAGACTCCTGAAGCCTGGGGATGGCGAAAAACAGCCAAAAAGAAGGGCAGAAATCAGGTGATCAACGCATGCACGTGTGCTGGAGCTATCATAGGGCAAGGCCTTGCGTGCCCTCAGATATGGCTCTGCATGCCGCCAGTGGCACGTGTGCCATAGGTTCGCCATCATTGTTTTAGACCTCTCCACTTTCCTTAGTCATAAATTGTTTTCCACTCTGAGTCCTCGGAGAGGGGCGGCATACAAATCTAATTACTAGTAATAATAATAATAATAATAATAATAATAATAATAATTATTATTATTATTATTATTATTATTATTATTATTAAATTCAGTTTCAATTCAATTTATTAGATTTGTATGCCGCCCCTCTCCGTAGACTCGGGGTGGCTCACAACAATAATAACACAATATAAAATAAATCTAATAACTAAAAGTCATTTTAAAAAACCCTTATTAATAAGAAAACATACACACAAGCATACCATGCATAAACTGTATAAGCCCGGGGGAAATGTCTCTGTTCCCCCATGCCTGGCGGCAGAGGTGGGTTTTAAGAACTTTATAAAAGACAAGGAGGGTGGGGGCAATTCTAATCTCCGGAGGGAGCTGGTTCCAAAGGGTCAGGGTCGCCACAGAGAAGGCTCTTCCCCTGGGTCCCGCCAGACGACATTGTTTAGTCGACGGGACCCGGAGAAGGCCAACTCTGTGGGACCTAACCGGCCGCTGGGATTCGTTATTATTATTTCCTGTGCAATCGTGCAGAGCATGGTCTGTGATGTCAGCCTTGATTTCCAACATTGTTCCAAATGCTCATAAATACTTATTTTTGTTCAAAAATATACTTTTTATAAATGAAAATAAAGATAATAGGGAAATGGGAGGAAAAAGAAGTGAAAAGAAGTGTAGGAGACAGGAGAAAAAAAGAAAAGCAGTACAGTACTGTACTTCCAATTTTTTTGTTGCAGAAAAATACAAAATAAAGTTGCAATCTCAGCTTTTTACTTCTGCATGTTTAGTGAACATTATCCATTTTTCTAGCAACAAACTAATCAGTAAAATACAAAGTAGAAGAGGGTTTTAACTAGAAACAAAAGTAGATGTATTCTTTTCTTTAATTAAAATAGTTAATGTTTCTATCTCTGCTAGCTCCACCACTTTTTCCATCTGTTCTTCCATTGTAGGAATTCACACATTTCCCCATGTTTGTATCTATAGAAGGCTGGCTGCAATCAACGTACATAATAACAAAGTTCCAAATTTTTCAAGATCCTTGTCCAATACTTCCAGAAGAAAAACTTTGTTTCAGTTTTATATTTGTTTTAAGGCTCTTCCGAATCAAAACGTGAATCTGGCCCCAATATTTTTTTGTTTTATTACAAGTCCACTGAAGATGATAAAAAGTACCTTCATTACAATTATATTTCCAACAAAAACATCTTTGATAGGCATTAGGTACCAGCAATATGTTATTTTGTAAACGTTTTCTTTCAGATTATAATTCAGTATAAATTAGAAATCATTCATCCATATAGGAGCTTACCTTTTTTCCTTAAAAAATATCTGACCTTCTATCCAAGGACAAGAAAAGAACCGGTATCCTTTCATAGTGGTTTGCTTTGGCACTCGCAGCACTGAATCTTGAAAACCTTTCGGAAAGTTCTGCATACCTTTAAAATGAATTCTTTTTATTCTGAGTTATGCTTTGTACGTTCTTTGCTTTATTCATTTGTGAGAACTTTAAAAAATATTCCAGACTTTGAAAGCTTTCTCAGTACCAGGTTATTTGATTGAGATTTCTGGATATCACTCCTCTGTAATGTACTGTATTCTTTTAAAAATATTTACATTTGAGAAAATTATCTATGGAACATATCAACTTCCATCCTCTACTTTCAAGTAATAACCTGCGCTTTCAATATCTATGTTTGCACCTTTTGAATGTTTGTTTTTGTTCTGTTTTTAAATTTCTGTTTCTTTTTCCATTAAAAAAGCCTTCTTCAGAATAATTGCTTCCATATATGGTGTTAATAAATTTTGTTATCTCAAGATGGATAGCCTCATTTGGTAATGATTGTGTACTTCATTCACTTATACACATACACTTGACTTCGCTAAAAGGTTATGATCTTGTGTTCACACTTTGATGGTGCTATGTTCCTTCCAAACTTGATTATGCCTCTTAAAGTTTCTTTACATTTCTTGAAAATCAGATGGGTTTAGAGTTATATATCCTATCTATGGCTCTGTCCACAAGATACTGTTCCCATGGTCAGCTAAACTAATCATTGATCACAGAAAAGTGGATCATGTTAGTTTGGCTACAATATACATTCTTCTAAAAATATCTTTCTCCTAAAAATATCACATCTGTGCATAGCCACAGATCACATGTACACAAATATTGCTGATGATTACTTAAATAACTTGTGCATTTAAATCCATCTGTCTTGTTATAGTATTTTGCAAATATGTAACAGGTTTTTTCCCCAAATCTTGGCGCTGTTTGGTTTTAAGAGCTATATAAAAGTAAAAATGTAACACATTCCAAGCCATGAATAATGTTGCTACACTTACAGGTTTGTTATAAGAAAACTCCAGTGCAGTAAGAAATAAAGTACAATAAGGAAAGTAGCAGAATTTTTCTATCCATCCACCATATCTTATACACAAGACATGAATCTTCCCCATGTTCTAGAAAAAAACAAGGCTGTCCAAATAAGGGTAACAAAAACTCCTTTAAAAAAATATTAATATACACATAACTTGTATTATTGAAAAAGTAATGGTAAAGGGAAATGGCAAAAAAATGGTGAGCTGTTTAAATCAATAAAGGATACTGAGTAATGTTGCGTTTGACAGTCTTAAAATATCTGCAACAAAAACAGCTCCCTTTTACTTATAAATTGTCTGTAATGCCATGCCATATTTATTTAGAGAAAAATGAGTTTTATTTAATCACTAGTTTCTCGGTAGATACCTGTGAAATATATATATGAAAGAAAATGAGTATTTAGAAAAGCCCAGAGAAGATTTAACTATATAAGTACACTAATATTTTAAAAAAAGTCTTGGAATTGCAATTATGCAGCTGAAGAATTGCTATGAAGATCTAATTATTTTTTGATCAACTTTAATTAACAAGTAACTGTCTTGGAGAATGGTTTTGCTGTACATTTTAAATAAAACACTGATTTTCTAGAAAGTGTGTTTATTCTACACTAAATGCATAAAAATATATTAGAATGAGTAGTAGTATTGTATTTGGAAAATGAAAAAAGGGCTATTTTATTAGATGTCCAGTCATAAAAGCTGTGACAGTGCTGCTCAAACAAATGAGGCATATTATTTTTCATAAAACTACTATTTTATGAAATTATATTTTACTACTTTTGGAACTCTGTGTTAAGAAACAGAAATCATCCATATGATAAAAGTAATCTTCATGCAAAGTAGGGAAAATATCATGAAGTATCATTTTCACATCCTTTATATTTAGAGTGTACAAGCTAAGTCTATGGAGAGGGGCGTCATACAAATCTAAATAATAATAATAATAATAATAATAATAATAATAATAATAATAATAATAATAATAAAATAATAATAAACTCTTTCTTTTTGATCCAGGTGGAGGCAGAATTGATTGATAAGCTAGACAGTTTGGTATCAGATGGAAAAGGAGATGAAAATTATAGGGAACTCTTCAGTCTGCTGTAAGTCCTATGTTTAGTATTGTTAAAACTTTACATATCTACAAAAAGAGATTGGAAGGATGATCTAATTCAGTGGTTCACAACATGGGGCTCACGTCCCACAAGGGAGCAATTTGATTTTTAGTGGGGGCATCTGGAATCTTGTTTAAGCCAAGCTAATGGTCTTTTAGGCTTCCTCCACATGAGTAAGAGTTCACTTTTTGAATAGTAAGAATTATATGTCACGCGGGGGGGGGGGAGCGCAGGGAGGCATAAAAATACAACAAAGGTTTTAATATAAAGCAGAAAATCCATTTTATTTAATAATTGTAGAAATCAAAATTTGCTATTGTATTATATTAACATGAAAGATCAATTAATGATTATAATCATCTGAAATAACTGATAAATTTGATCCATTTATAACTTTTTGCATCTCTTAATTTGAATACTTTCTTTTTTCCGGGAGGATTTGTGCGGGTTTTTTTACTTTCTCTTTTGAGTTGATGTTTTACAATTGAAGATGTCCCTATGTTTTGAAAAAATGAATACAGGAGTAGGAAAGAAGTCTTGTCTGCTGTTCCCCAATAATTATCCCTTCAGTGTCTCAAGGCGTGCATATTGAGTTTCTCCATTTAATCTTTATCTTCAACCGGTTAGCTTTAAATATGAACTTTCAGCCTATGTTTAAGGACAATTTAATACATTATATGTGAAATACAGTATATGATCTTCATTAAGATTGCACAGATGTAATTTGTAGTTTCAGTGAAAATACAAAATGAGGTTAGGCAAACAGCTTTGTACATAAGAGATCTGTTGTTATTTTTAAAATAAGCATACCATGAATTTTAAAAAGAAACTGGCATTGTTCCAAAATCAAGACATGAATTAAAGCAATAACTGTTAAAATACTCATTATATTACTCTGACAAGTCATATTACTTTCCTGGTCATTCAGAGCTTGTCAAAAGACTATACACGGGAGTCTGTTTTTCACATGGTATACAATTTAACTGAGATATCTTTACACGATTAAATACTAAAAAATTAAAATTAATATTAAAATATTTTATTTTAACAGTAGTTCAATATCAGTGTTGGATAGCACAAATCTAATTATTAATATATAAAATGTTAATAATTCTCTGAACTAAATTAAATCTGAAGAGTTTACTTTTGAAAGTTCAGATTTTTTAAAAAAATGTCAGGTCAGGTTCTCCTTGGAGTCAAAGCCACTACATAGCCACTATTTCACAATGTAAATACATACACAATATATAGATATACATCACTAAAAAATGAAATATTATCCTAGAAGTAGTGAATTGAACTATATTCCTATGTTATGAAAAAGAGGTTTGTATCTTTTTTAGGGAGAAAAAAACATATAACTTATAATAAAAATCTCAAAGAAATAGTGTAAGATCAAAAGAGACCAGGTCCATAGATATATCAAGTTGGACTTGACTGAATGGATATCATCATATTACTAATGCTCACTTTCTAACTTGAGCACCAACAATATCATTGAGCATGGAGTGAGGAGTGAGGAGGGTGAGGGAAATCAGCCTGAGGAAAACAATCTCACAGTGTGACCCCTGCCTTTTTCTCAGCAATACATTATTTCTACAGTAAAGGAAATACGTGTATGTGTTCTGAAATGTATATAAACTGCCTACATCCATGAGTAGCAGTAATGTAAATACAGTCTCTAGACCAGACACAATATTTTCTTGGTATGAAATAATAATAGTGTATCAGTTCAATAATTTCCTTGTGTTTGCTTCATGCAACGTGGATCAGAACCCAGCTGTTTGGGCCTTATCCCAGGTAAGATGTTCAGATTTTATATGGAAGTGCTTAGGTATTTTAAGTGTTCTCAAAAGTGTTCACAATCAATAATTCTTTGGAGTAAGTCTTACTGATTTTTTACTTTCATGCAGCCTGCTAGAAAAGATAGAACAAGAAACTTGGAGGGAGACAGGTGTTTCATTTGTTACATCGGTTACTCGTTTAATGGAGCGTCTCCTTGACTACAGGTAATACAGTTATTCACAGTTCATGGACCTCTGATACATATGAAAGTAATGTTAGTAGTAACTAATAATGACATAACATTTTTACCAAGTATTTTTCCATGTTTATAAGAGCGTATGTACATTCTGAGTGTCATGAGTTGTTCCCCAGTTTTTAAGGATTTAATATGTAGTCACTTTTTTGTATTTTCACAATAAGTGTCACTCTAATATATTACATAAATGCTATAAAAGAAAAAGAAAAAAACTCTAGATAATTAAGACTCTTAAGGACTTTCTTGGTGATTTACAGAATCAAGAAGTACCTGTGTTTTCCCCAAAATAAGACCCCGTGTTATATATTTTTTGAACACTGAAATAAGTGCTTGGCCTTATTGTCGTGCACTCAAAAGCCCAATTGGGCTTATTATCATCGGATATCTTATTTGGATGAAAACAGGGTACTGTAAATAAAACTGCTAATCTTGCTAAAGCTACATAGCCAAAGTTGTGGAAATAACTTTATTGATTAATTCTTCAGAACTGCCTATATTGTTTTTAATTCTGTAATAGAAAAAAGTTTTGAAATTTCAGCATATCAATTGTTTCTGTTTTTCAGAGACTGTATGAAAGGAGATGAAACAGAGAACAAGAAAATTGGTTGCACCGTAAACTTGATGGTGAGAATCATCTTTGTGACACTATAAACATCATTTTGCCAGGATCAAAAACTGTTTCTTTTAATTCTTGTAATCTCAAACTTGTCTCAGTGAAAGCATTTATCCTCCTTATATTCTTTTTTATTACATCAAACATTTGGGGTTTCTCCAGTGACTCTTGGCTTTGTACTATTGTTCAAAATATCTAAGTCTTAGGTCCATTAGTATTGTGCTGGATGAAACCCAGAGCATCTAGTAATATACAGTGGTACCTCAAGATACGAACCCCTCGTCTTACGAACAACTCGTGATACGAACCCGGGGTTGAGAAAAAATTTGCCTCTTCCTACGAACATTTTTCATGTTACGAACGCCAAACCCGAACTTCCGGGTTCAGCGTTCGGAGGCTGCTGGAAAGCCGCCCGGCTGTTTTAAAAGGTGACAGCCGGCGGCGGGGCTTCTTTCCGGGTTCGGGAGGCCACTTTGGGGTTTTGTCTGGGAGAGAGGGCAGGAGGTCCGGCGCTGGGGGAGGGAGTCAGGAAGGTCCTCCTGCTCTCCCCCCGCAGCGAAAAACACAAAGACGGTCTGACAGGCAGGGCAGAGCAGCCTGGAGCAAAGGGAGTCTGAAACCGCCGGCGGCTTCAGCTTCCCATTGCTCCGCGGGCGGCGGCTGACAGCCTTTGTATTTTTGGCTGGGGGGGGGGGAAAGCAGGAGGCGCAGGATCGGCGGGCGTGGGGCGAGGCAGCAGGTCTGCATCCTGGGCGGGCGGCGGGTGAGGAGGCGCGGCCGAGCGGGCCAGCGAGGGTGCATCCAACTTGAGGGGCTGGCGGGAGGAAAGCGAATGCCACGGGGCTGGGCTCGGCTCCCCCCTCGGCTTCCCCCCTTACCAGCCCCGCCGCGGAAGGCTCCATTCTGTTCCCTGAATGGAGACCGCCGGCCGCTCAATCGGGCTGGCAGGGAACAGAATGGAGCGTTCCGCGGCGGGGCTGGTAAGGGGGGGAGCCGAGCCCAGCCCCGTGACATTCGCTTTCCTCCCGCCCGCAGCCGAGACTGATCGTGGGCTCCTTCGCAACCTCGGAGAGCTTCCAGGGCATGAAAGCTCACAAAAACCAGGAAGCTCTCCGAGGTCAGGAAGGAGCCCACGATCAGTCGGCTGCGGGCGGGAGGAAAGCGAATGCCACGGGGCTGGGCTCGGCTCCCCCCTCGGCTCCCCCCCTTACCAGCCCCGCCGCGGAAGGCTCCATTCTATTCCCTGCCGGCCCGATTGAGTGGCCGGCGGTCTCCATTCAGGGAACAGAATGGAGCCTTCCGCGGCGGGGCTGGTAAGGGGGGAAGCCGAGGGGGGAGCCGAGCCCAGCCCCGTGGCATTCACTTTCCTCCCGCCCGCAGCCGACTGATCGTGGGCTCCTTCGCAGCCTCGGAGAGCTTCCTGGTTTTCGTGAGCTTTCATGCCCTGGAAGCTCTCCGAGGTTGCGAAGGAGCCCACGATCAGTCGGCTGCGGGTGGGAGGAAGGCGAATCCCCCGTGGGCTCCGTTACATCTTCCGCTGCCAGCCAGGCCATGCTGGCGGCAGCGGAACAATCGCCTTCCTCCCGCCCGCAGCCGACTGACCGTGGGCTCCTTCCCGAGCTCCCTTCCTGAGCCTCCGGTTCTCTCTCCCCCCCCTCGCCCCTTCGCCTCCCTGTGTTCCTAGGAGAAGTGCTGGGGATTGAGGCAAGACAGACCTTCTGCTCCTCACCAGCACTTCTCCTAGGAACACAGGGGGGCGAAGGGGCGAGGGGGCGGAGAGAGAACGGGAAGCTCAGCATTCCGTCAGCCGCAGCGCTGGCTGTCAACTTTTCTTTTTAAAACTGGGCAGGAGCTGACTTGCCTCCCCAGTGCTAAAAAGAAAAGTTGACAGCCAGCGCTGCGACTGACGGAATGCTGAGCCTCCCGTTCTCCCCCCCCCATTTTGCCCCTTCCGGTTTCGGCGTTTGGGAGACCGCTGGGTTCCCAGCTGTCTCCGAACACCAAACACCAAAGCCGAACTTCCGCGTTCGGCTTCAGGAGACAGCTGGGAAGCGGCGCGGCTTTTTTAAAAGGTGACAGCCGGCCTGGGGGGCTTCCCAGCACCCCCGAACCCTGTGCTGGGAAGCCCCCCAGGCCGGCTGTCACCTTTTAAAACAGCCGCACCGCTTCCCAGCAGTCGCGGAAAGCCGTTTTTTTGCAGGGGTTTTTTTGGTTGCACGGATTAATTGACTTTACATTGTTTCCTATGGGAAACAATGTTTCGTCTTACGAACCTTTCGTTTTACGAACCTCCCCCCGGCACCAATTAAGTTCGTATCTTAAGGTACCACTGTATCAGTAAGATGGCAATTGAAAATGAACTCCTAAGGGAATATCTGAGGCAGCAGCAGACCTGGAAGGAAGATCAAGCAGACTAAGTACCAGGCCAAGATAATACCCTGCATCAAGATGCACCATTGACAGGTAGTTGAGGTGGCTGACTGAGAAATTCTACCAGTATCTGGAAAGGGCTGGATTTAAAAACAAAACAAGAGACTGATTATAGCAGCATAAGAAAAGGCACTAAACATTAGATCCATAAAAGCAAAGATTTCCCACGGTAAACCAAGGGCAGACTGAAGAGAGGCATCAGAGAAAATCCACCACATAGTCTGGCAGGCAGAATCATACACTAAACAAAGTGGCTGGTATTATGTACAGGAACATCTGCAGAGTGTATGGGCTAGACCTCCAAAGTCCACATGGGAGGTTACATAGTAGGTTGTGGAGACTAACAGAGCTAAGATCTTGTGGGACTTCCAAATCTAGATGGACAGACAGGTATTGGACAGTCAAGTGGATAATATGTTAAAGACAAAGATCAGAAGACAGTGGTAGTGATCAGCGTAACAAAGCCAAGTGACAGCAGAATCAGGAAGAAGGAATATGAGAAGCTGGGGAAGAAAGAACTAGAGAGGATGTGGAAAGTAAAGGCCAAAGTGGTGGAAGGAAGAGTTAGGGCTGTGAACCCTAAAGTGCGAGATTAGCTCCAACAGTTCCTAGGAATAATATCCAGAAGAGTCAGTGCTAGGAACTGCTAAGATACTGCACAAAATACTCAAACTCCCAGGTTCCTGGTAGGAGGCACAAGATTGAGGAAGATACGTGTCCCCCATAGAGGTGAGAAGGGATTTTTTAAAAATACAGTGATTGAGGAAATCAGGTTAGAAACTGGAATGCTGTGAGTTCCAATCCTGCCTTGGGCACAAAGCCAGTTTGATCTTGGATCAACATTTTCTCTGAGCCCTAGGAAGGAGGCAGTGACAACCCACTTCTGAAAAACCTTGTCAAGAAAACTAGATGGGCTTATGCAGGCACACTCCAATGGATTAAATGGAAGAAAGAAGAAAAAAATCCCCTAAAAATGTTTCTTAAGGAAGAACTATTAAAGACATAATATCAGGACAATATTTGTTCTGAGCTTACTTATATTACCTGAATTAGTAAATTATTGAATCTTCCAAGAACGAATTTGTATTTCAAGTAATCCTAATTTGTAAATAAAATATGATGGAATAAAAAAGATGTAATACAGAAATGTAATATAGTACATTCAATACTAAAGGCTTTATGCACTGGAAGCATGGTTATAGAAGAGAGTGAGTGTAGAAGTGAATATATGTTTTCAGTTTCTTCATGGTGTATTTCATGAAACTGAAACATGATTTAACATTCTAAATAAACTGAATGAAAAAATACATGTCTTGAAAAGATTTTGATTCCCAGATTTTCAGAGATTATTTTTTGAAATATTTATTTTTCAGAATTTTTATAAATCCGAAATTAATAAGGAGGAAATGTATATCCGCTACATACACAAGTTATGTGACATGCATCTGCAGGCTGAAAATTACACAGGTAAATATGGGATAAAGTTTTATTTATATATTTAAATAGTCTTTTAAAAATATGTAAATTTTCATAAAGTTTTTAACTGTAGATGTATAATTTACACATTAATTGGTTGTATGAGCATACAGTAAGTAAATTAATTCTTGCCAAATTATACCACAGTAGTCAGTAAAAATATGTGGCTAGGATCATGAATGTTGTTTTCAAGTGGCGACACAATATTTTTGGAAGACATACTACATTTTTGTAAGCAGATTTGAACTATCTGCTCCGCTCCGAGTCCTTGGAGAGGGGTGGCATACAAATCTAATAAATAAATAAATAAAATAAAATAATTCTCTATTGGTTTACTGTCAGGTTCCACATTGAAAAGAAAAGAGAATGGAACACACAAACAAACAAATCTGGTTTGCTAATGTCTGCTTTACTTCTTTCCTGGCACTCACTGACAATCTCAAAGAAAAACTCTTGTTAGGGCTGCTCACCCATGTTCCCCATCACTGTATATAAATTAATCACCACCCACCCTATTCATGCACACATGTCCCTCCCCCATGGTCTGGAAATGAGCCATTCTACTCCATAAGCCAGTCTCTGTCTTCAGTTTGCAGTTCTTAAGGAAGAATATCTTCTTGCATTAATGTCCAAGCTGCTCAAAGACCAATGCAACCACTCCCCACCGAATGGCAGTTCCCAGTCGGCCAATATTTATTTATTTATTATTATTTATTTATTGGATTTGTATGCCGCCCCTCTCCGTAGACTCGGGTCGGCTAACAACAGTAATAAAAAACATCATGTAAATCCAATACTAAAAACAACTAAAAAAACCCTTATTATAAAACTAAACATCCATACAAACCAACATACCATGCATAAATTGTAAAGGCCTAGGGGGACAGAATGTCTCAATTTCCCCTGCCTGACGGCAGAGGTGGGTTTTAAGGAGCTTACGAAAGGCAAGGTGGGTGGGGGCAATTCTAATCTCTGGGGGGAATTTGTTCCAAAGGGCCGGGGCCGCCACAGAGAAGGCTTTTCCACTGGGCCCTGCCAAGCGACATTGTTTTGTTGACGGGACCCAGAGAAGGCCCATTCTGTGGGACCTAACTGGTCGCTGGGATTTGTGCGGCAGAAGGCGGTCTTACCAATGCAGGATTACCAATGTCTTTGCATAAATATATCAATTAGCCATTTGAGGTGCACTTGAGCTCTAGCTGGAGAGTTACAGCTAATTTATTTTAATTGCAGGCATATAGTATATTAGTTTTTTATAGAGGACAATCCAAAATGCATTGGTGTGGTGATATTTCCTCGAATGGTGACAAATGTTTGCAACCAAATCTTTGCAAACTGATCTGATCTAACTGTAGTTCATAAAATCATATACAAAAATGTCCTTCCTGTTAATGACTACTTCACCTTCAACTGCAGCAATACACAAGCACGTAATAGATTCAAACTAAATGTAAACCGCTTTAAACTCAACTGCAGAAAATCTGACTTCAGCAATATAGTGATCAATGTCTGAAATGCACTACCTGACTCTGTGGTTTCTTTCCCAAACCCCAAAAACTTTAACCTTAGATTGTCCTCAGTTGACCTCCCCCTGTTTCTAAGAGGTCTGTAAGGGGCGTGTATAACTGCACCATTGTGCCTACCATCCATGTCCTATTGTCCTTTTTTATCACTACTTTTTACTTATGTTACATATGTTTATACAAACTACTATCCTATACATGTTTGACAAATAAATAAATAAATAAAAATAAAATAAAAATAAAATAAAACAAATGCCAAGCTCGATATATACATAAAATATTGTGTATCAATTCATTTGTCTTTACTTCAGCATAACATGATTAAATATTCACATTTCTTTTACTAGCAAAATGCCTTTTTATCTGATTTGTTTAAGATTTTCATAATTTTTTAGTTTATTTGCATATTTAGGAGGGAAGTGTTTTTAATAGGAAAGTGAACACAAGAACAAGGGAACACAATCTGAAGTTATTTGGGGGAAAGATCAAAAGCAACATGAGAAAATATTATTTTACTGAAAGAGTAGTAGATCCTTGGAACAAACTTCCAGCAGATGTGGTTGGTAAATCCACAGTAACTGCATTTAAACATGCCTGGGATAAACATCTATCCATTGTAAGATAAAATTCAGGAAATTGTATAAGGGCAGACTAGATGGACCATGAGGTCTTTTTCTGCCGTCAGTCTTCTATGTTTCTATGTTTATACAGGTTGAAATATTTTGATATTGTTATTCATTGCTTGTTTTGACAGAGGCTGCTTTTACATTGCTTTTATATTGTGAGTTACTACAATGGGAGGACAGGCCTCTTCGGGAATTCCTCCACTATCCATCTCAGACAGAGTGGCAACGTAAAGAAAATCTTTGTCGGAAGATTATTCATTATTTTAATAAAGGCAAGGTCAGCAAATGTTATTATTAATTATTTTCAAATTTTATTAGATATTATTTTCTAAAGCCAGACCTAAATGTTTTATACAAAATTACTGGTGTATACTCAGATCTATTTACTTGTCAGGAAAAGCATAAATTCATTGAATTATATTGTATGGCCATTTAGGCTTTCAAATCTAGTCTCCTGATTGTCACAGGTTTCCAATTTAAGCATTTTTGACAATTAATTGCTCAGTTTCTATATAAATATAGAAAATATAAATATCCACTGAAGGGAAACCATTCCATTTTCTTAGAATTAGTTCTAATTGTTTAAAAGACTCTTACTGTTTAGGTAGTTTTTTGTAATATTTAATTAGAATCTATAACTTAAATCATTATTTGATATTCTGCAGTCTTGGCAAAGAAGACAGTATTTTTTTACATTTTTTAATATACAGTACTTAAAGAATGCTATCTTTTTGGCAGCCACAATACAGTGAACTGAATAATTTTTTATTTATTAATTTTCTATGTTAACAGTCAAGTTCCCCAAGGCAGCTTTTTAGGACCAACACTCTTTATACTTTACATAAATGATCTTTGCGATCATATTAAAAGCAACTGCATTTTCTTCACTGATGATATACAGTAGTCCCTCGCTATACCGCGCTTCACCTACTGCGGCTTCACTTCATCGCGGGTTTCTGAGGAAGTCGATCGGCAGATTTAAACAGCCCGCCGAACTCGATCGGCAGGTTTAAAAAAAAAAAATCTAAAATTGTAAATACTGTATTTAAATACTGTATCTAAAATAAATACTGTGTGGGAAGGGTTTATAAACACTTAAAACAATGAAAACTTACCAAACAATTACAATATAAATACTTAAATAAGTACTATCAGTCGATAAATTCCCCATCGCGGATTTCACCTATCGCGGCCAGGTCTGGAACGTAACACCAGCGATAGATGAGGGACTACTGTACAGTAAAACTATTCAACACCACCAACAATGCTATCGCCCTTCAAAAAGACCTTGACTATGTGTCAGATTGGTCAAACAAGTGGCAACTTCAAATCTTGACCAACAAATGGTCTGTCTTACACATTGGCAAAAAAATCAGATAATAAAATACAAGCTAGATGGACATGATCTTGTAGATGACTTTGGAGTACTCATTTCTAAAGATCTACATGCCAAAGCCCACTGTAACAACATTGCCAAAAAGGCTTTAAGAGTTGTTAACCTAATCTTGCATAGTTTGCCTATACTTTACTGCAGAATTTTCGTATTGAGCCTACTGTATAATTTAGTATCTGCTGTAATTTAGAGTTAGATATTGTTTTCATCAACATTTTTTTTAAAATTTGGGATTTCTATCCAACTCAACTAATCTTTTTGTTGGCCAGAGCAGAGAAACCCCAGACCTACCTCTGACTGGCTGACAAATAATAAAGGAGCTCATTAAGAATGATTAAATGTTCACTTATTTTTCTTGTCTCCATTCTTTATAATAGAAATACATTACTAGATACTTTTTGTGTGTTTTTAATCTTTCTTTTAGAGCTGGGAATTTGGAATCCCATTATGCAGAGAACTGGCTACTCAGTATGAAACATTATATGATTATCAAAGTCTCAGTTGGATTCGGGTGAGTGATATTCAACCTTCCTGCAGGACATGATATTTTGCCAATTGGAAATATACAGGCAGTCCTTGGTTAATATCACTTGTTTAGTTATCATTCACAGTTACAATGGTGCTGAACAAGTGGTGACTGACTAGTCCTCAGAGTATCAGCCATCCCAGCATTTTGCAGTCACATTATCATGTTCTGAATGCTTGGCAACCAGCTTGCACTTATAATGGTTGCAGCATCCTACAATCATGTCATTGTGATTTCCCAGCTTTGTGGGCTTTCCATAAGCAAAGTTAATTGGGAAGCCAGATTGAATGTCTGCAAGTTGCTGAGATAAGTCTTATCTACCCATACACCTTATCTCAATACCTTTGTTCTCGCTGATATGCTGTGCCTCAGCAACCACATGGACATCCCCCCTTCTACCATCCCAAGGCCCATCATACTCCTGTTGTACTTCCCTGGCTACCCACACGTCTTCTTGTTCCCTCTCCCACCTGACAGCAGTCACTTACTTGCCTGCTGGCTTTCTTGTTTACAAGTCACTTGGGACTTGCAGCTTGCAAGACCAATGCCAGCTTCCTCACTGACTTTAGTTATTGGAAACCATAGGAAGTTGGAAGAAGCCACTTTGCAGCAGAAGCGGAGTAACAACGTGGACACAGAGCTGGATTTAAACTGGGTCATTTTTATTAATTAAATAAACTTATTTAATTCAAAACTAAAATGGGACCCGCAGAGGTCAGCTAAGAACATTTGGGGCGGAAATGACATAAGAAAAATTTCCTGGGCAACTCAGGGTGTAGCTCCATGCTGATCCACGCTCTCACCTGGATCCCAGCCATGCAATGCATGTGGGAGGTCTTGCCATCCAATCCCTGAAAAGCAATTGAAATGGGGAGACCCAGAGGCAACTTCTCCCCAGTTGCTCAGGCTGGTTTAAAAGCCACCATGAGCCCTTGGAGAGAGTCTGCCAACCATCCCCAAAGATGCCCAACGGATAACACGGTGCTAGCACCTCCCAATTTCCGCCCCTAACCTGCCAACCCAATGACCAAAGGAAAGCCAATTAGAACTAATCAATAATGAAACACCCCCTAACCATCCATCCCGCACTGCAGTGTGGAATAGGCGAAAAAACTGTCGCAGGTAAAATGCCAAGACCGCCAAAAATTCCTATTCGGCCCCCTAAGGGCGACCCCTGTAGCACACTGAAAGATAGGGAGGGCAGGCGGGTGTTTGCCTACTCATTGTCGGGGCGAAAAGGAAGCCCCGAGCCTGCGCAGCCTTTTATAAAGGGCTGGCAGGCCACGCCCTCAATCAAAATCATTGGCCGGTGCTGACGACAGGCCTGGCCAGGATCTCGCGAAATATCGTGAGATCCCGGCCAACAAGATGGTGGCTGCACCGGGGACCGCGTTTCCCCGGCACCACAGCAAATCCGGCCGGAGCTGAGTTGCCGGCTCTGCATTCTCAATGACTCACATCCCTCGCTTAACAAGAGCAGGGATTGCTGTCGCTAAATGTGATGTTGCACTTTATAATTGCGTTACTAAACAAGCCGCCCTAAGTACACGGGGAGGGGCGGCATACAAATCCAATAAATAAATAAATAAAATAAATAAATAAATAAAAATTTTGGTTGTCATCATAACTCAAAAATTACCTGTACCATTCTTAGCAAGTAAATAAAACACTTTGTAGTATACTTTTACTGTGTATATTGGAATGGCTCTATTTACTAAGTTTTAATCAAAAAGAAAAGCAATCACTAAAATAAAATATTCAAATATTACTCACTTCTGGAGTTTAAACATGGTTTACTGAATATACGGTAAATTATGGCATCCAAAATAGATTTCCTACATTTTTCTAAATTCAAGATATCTTTATCATTCAGATTCTTTGACAAAAATCTATATTTTACTAAAAGGGATTTAAAAATCCATGCATTCAGTCTATATATGGAATAGTTATTCAAATGGAAATTACCATGAATCGAATTTAATATTGTACAACTGAAAATAATTTTATTTTTAAATCCTCAAATTGACTCTATTTAGCCTGCAGGCTGCTCTTTTCAAAATTTATTGAAAATAAAGGAATAAAAATAAAAATAATATTTTCAAATTGGTACATACATTTATGCATTTCTATACAGTATATATTGCAAGTCTATTTGAGGAATCAGTTTTGATTTTTATTTTAATCTTTGAGAACTTTTCATAACACTTTGTTTAATCAATAGTCAGTATACATGCTTTATATTAAAAGTTGCTCAGACATTCAATCACTTCTGAATTGTCATGACCCAATGAACTCAATTTTGCCAAAATTGTCTATTCTTAACTGTTCTTTGAGTTCTTATAACTTTAAGCTTGCATAGAAAGTACAAGGTAAAAGGAATTATTGTATTCTTTAAAAATACTAAAAATATTACGCATAAAATCCTCCCTAAGAAAAATTGAGTTCTCTGTTAAGTTACCTTGAATATCTGTTTCATAATGGTATGATACCTTACATTTTCAAAAACTATGTGTTAATGGTGTCAGATACCCTAGTGTTACTAGAAATATAGAAACATAGAAGACTGACGGCAGAAAAAGACCTCATGGTCCATCTAGTCTGCCCTTATACTATTTCCTGTATTTTATCTTACAATGGATATATGTTTATCCCAGGCATGTTTAAATTCAGTTACTGTGGATTTACCAACCACATCTTCTGGAAGTTTGTTCCAAGGATCTACTACTCTTTCAGTAAAATAATATTTTCTCATGTTGCCTTTGATCATTCCCCCAACTAATTTCAGATTGTGTCCCCTTGTTCTTGTGTTCACTTTCCTATTAAAAACACTTCCCTCCTGAACCTTATTTAACCCTTTAACATATTTAAATGTTTCGATCATGTCCCCCCCTTTTCCTTCTGTCCTCCAGACTATACAGATTGAGTTCATTAAGTCTTTCCTGACACGTTTAATGCTTAAGACATTCCACCATTCTTGTAGCCTGTCTTTGGACCCATTCAATTTTGTCAATATCTTTTTGTAGATGAGGTCTCCAGAACTGAACACAGTATTCCAAATGTGGTCTCACCAGCGCTCTATATAAGGGGATCACAATCTCCCTCTTCCTGCTTGTTATACCTCTAGCTATGCAGCCAAGCATCCTACTTGCTTTTCCTACCGCCCAACCACACTGCTCACCCATTTTGAGACTGTCAGAAATCACTACCCCTACTACATAGAGTCTAGGTCAACTTGCCACAGTCAACTGACTGCAGTCATCTTACTATGGCTAACTCGCCACAGGATAACTCGTTGCAGCCAACTTGCCACGAGACAACTCATGGAACAATTCTATTCAGGATAACTCAACGTAATAAATGTTATCCACCATTGTTTCCTCAACATTATTTGTGTTTTTGTCAAAATGGCCATGGCTAGTTAACCATGGCAAAATGGCTGCAGCAAGTTGGCAGCTATGATGAGATGACCACAGCAAGTTGGCTGTTGCAAGTTGTCCCATTCAAGAATGCTGTCAGCATTTTTCTCCTAGAAGTACAGCATTATTTCAGTCCAGTATAATTGTTTTTTCTGTCTTTAGAAAATGGAAGCTAACTATTATGACAATATAATGGAACAACAACGGTTGGAACCTGAATTTTTCAGAGTTGGCTTTTATGGAAGAAAATTTCCTTTCTTCCTTCGTGTAAGTACATTTAACATATCCATTACTGTATGAATGCAGTACAACTTATAATGAAGATGATTTGTGTATGTGAAGGAAATTAAAATTGTTCAGTTTTAAAATAAGTTATAAATTATACAATTTATTGATTCATCCAAAATATTTATGTTATTTCTGCCAGTCTGGTTATTGTCCCTATTTTGAAATTTTTAACATTTAATGTAGTTTTGTAGCTGGATTGTATATGCATTCCTACTGGCTTTTTCATTATTCATTAACACGATTGAATTTTTTTCATGTAAAATATTGTATGTACAATAAATCTTCTTTGTTTGAAATTTCAAAAACGACATTCTACAATTTAATAGATTAAACTAAGTAGTATAAATTCAGACAAGACTTAGATTCACAGAAGAATAGAATCAGTTTGAAAGAACTATTAGGATATGAATTCTAATTTCCGACCCCCCACTCAGTATAGGAATCCAAGATGAAGAATTCCAGACAAATGAATGTCTAGCTTCTAATTGAACAGATCCAGTGAAAGCCCACTACCTCTCTGGTTAATTGGTACCTGATCAAATTGCTCTTACAGGTATGAAGTTTTTCCTAATATTAATTGGGAATGAATTCCTAAAATCAATTGCCTTCTTTTAACATAACATTCTTTATTCTGTGTTCTGCATTCTGGAAGAAGAAACATATTTTGAAGTTGTTTGTGATTGTCACCCAGAGTGATAGCCAAACATGAAAGCTAAGCAAGCAGAATTTCAGTGATGCAGCTCTTAGATAAATAAGCTTTATCACACTTATTAGAAAAGTTAAATAAATTAAATTACATATCAATCTGTGGAATATGCTCAGAACTTCATAACATCTCATTTTTCTTGTGACAAACTTATATAAAGTTCGGGAAGCCACAGTATAAGAGAAGATGATGAAAAAATGGATCCAGGTTGGTAAAATAGTACAAGGCTTCAAAGGCTCACTCTTTTCTTTATTCATCTACATATTAAGGGAGGCTAGATTAGAAGCAAGGTTTTTAAAATTGGAGGAAGGAACATAATAAGTATCTGTGCTATGATGATGATATTACCCTGAAAACTGAAAATGCAAACAATTTTCAAGCCCTAGTACTAAAAGTTTTTAAAGTACAGTGAAAAGGGGACTAAAATTAAATATAAGAAAGACCAAATTAATGACAACAGATAAAACAACCAGTTAGATTTTTTCCTAACAGTTGTGCAGATAAACACCAAAACAAATTATAAAAAAAGGAAAAAGGTACAAAGTACAGAAAAGAAAAATAAGCATATAAAAGAAAGAATATAGAAGAAAAATATGAAAAAAAGAAATATGTAGAAGCAACTTCGCTCTTTGTCTCCACAAGTATAAATCATTTTAACAAGTCATCACTTCTCTTAAAATATAATTTCTTCATGCCATATCATGTTACTTAGCTATAAGAGAATTCTTAAAACCTTGTCATTCAGTCCTAGTCAGTAAAATTTTATTAAGCATTATTGAAAATAACAACTTCTGTTTTAACCTTGATCAAATAAATCAACTATATTCATTCCCTTACTTTTAACAATCTTGATCTTTTATCCCTTCAAATAATATCCTAAAACTTAATTTCTTTTTTTAAATTTCTTCTCACCAAGTCTTTCAAAATTTTTAATCAATGTCCCTTGTAATTCCAATATAAGAAAATTATCCAAATCATGTTAGATATTTGTACCCTTTTTAATTATTAAAATGTCAGCCAGTTTCATTTGTAAATTCAGTATTTTATCTTTTCCCAGATATTCTTGGAGCCCTTCATTTTAAAAATTCACATTCAGTTCTACTTCGGTTTATCTGATAAAATGTATTAGAATTTGTCTATGATGGCAGACATTTTTAAAATTAATTTATTCTTTTTAAAATCAATAAAGAAACTTAAAATAAATTAATTTATGACTCAATTGTTCATATATCCTTCAGTACATTCAGTGTTATAGGGTACTTGACTCCATTCTGAATTAACAAGTCAAATAGATTTTCCTTTTCCTTTAATTGTAATCTTTACTTCATTTTACCTCCCTCTAGTGTCCAGCCTTCAAAATCCCATACGATCATGTTTGGTTTTTTAGAATTCAAACCATAGGTCATTGTCCCATTGGCATGATTTATTCAATTAATTTCAAAAAACCTATTTAAAGTCCATCTACGATGCACAATTAATTTTCTCAAGGGGTCTCATGAAAAACTGGGACTGTTGTGGAGGGCTAGACCAATAGTAGGCATGCCCACAGACACATATGTAAATTGATTAAAATAGTCTGCTTCAAAATAAAAGCAATATAATTGTATTGCATGCATGGTATAACTTACCATTACATTTGAGTTGTAAATTCCAGTTGACCTCACATGGGTTGGACAAGGACAGCCAAAGGATTGGATGTGGGTTGGGGCTGTAAAATGCCCAGGTCTGATCTAGACCTTTAATCCATTTACATCTTTCCTAAAATAATACTCTAATCACCCTTTCCCCTGTTTGTTTGCCCAAATTGTGAAATCTTTCAAGCTCCATTTAAAAGGTTGAAGGAATCCCAGTGAATGCCATCAAAGCTGCTGCTCTGAAAGCTTGTAATATTTTAAAAACAGAAAAAAAAGTCATTCTGGAAGTGATTAGGAAATCAGCTAAGCTTTATGGTCTCACAAGCTACATTACAGTTGTGAACAGAGATTGGATCTTTCCACTCATTAACCAATTGCAAAAATTCTTGCAATTTACTCATTAAGAGTGTCTGTCCAGAGTATATGTGATCAATCCCCCAATCTCTTCTTTCTCCAAAGAGATTTCACTGGCCAGGATCCATCCTATGTCCACTAATTTCAGCCATAATGCCATTCCAATAGCTTAAGGGATATCTAGATTCTCATGTCCTCAGTGAATGGCTTGACAATGAAGATGATGAAATGGTCAGTAGCTTCTATCTTTTAGCATCAACTATCAACAGTAAAGGAACAACAAATATGTTGAATACTAGCACTTGGTAGAAGAGCCATAAAAACCTAGGAAACGATATTCAAACAGGACCTTGATGTATTTATATCTACAAAGATCAGAATCATGCAAGCCATTGTGTTCCCTGATACATTCCACCGAAGTGAAAGTTGGACTTTGAAAAAGCAAGATAGGGAGAGTATAGATGTTTTTGAATTTTGATGTTGGAAAAGATTGCTGAGAATATTGCGGATAGCCTAGAAAACAAACTCATTGAACAAATCAAATCAAAATTATCATTCAAAATATAAATAACTAGACTCAAATTACTCTACTTCGGACATATTATGTGAAGACTCGAGCCTCTACTATAGGATCTAATTCTGGGAAAAGTGGAAGAAAAGAGAAGAGGATGATCAGCAGCAAGGTGGATGGAATCAGCCTTAGAGGTGATACATGCACCTTTGGGAGACATAAAAGAACAAATTATACATAACCTTGGGGGGGGGGAATCTGTATGGTTGCTGGGAGTCAGAAATAGCTTGATGGCATAAAATAAATTAATATATTTGGTCACAAGAAGTAAATCTTGACTTCTTTTCTATTGGCCCAGAATGCAGGATACAGAATAATAAATTTAAATTCCAAGAGCTTTTTTGAATATTGGAAAAAATGCTAACTGTAATAGCAGGTAAACTATGGGACTTTTTATCTAAGAGATTGTGAGTTCACTTTTACTGGACCTCTTCAAACATAGTGGACAGACATTTGTCAAGGATGTTTTTGATTCCTGTATTAAACTGTAGTTTGCATTGGATGGTCTAAGCATTCCCTCCAACTGCATGATTTCATTATTCTATAAAATATTCAGCTGGATATTACCGAAGGAGGGTTCCAGTATCATTTATGACCTGATAGCCCCAATTATAACCATGGAGGTGTCACAAGTAATAGTGGTCACAACACATGTGGGAAGATGCATACTAGAAATGGTCGTTAATTTGGAGAGGACAAAATGTGATCTGAAAATAAGTAACATTGATATTTTTCCTTTGTCTTAATCAAACCAGTTTCTTGTTAAACTGAAGGCCATGGACACATGATCTTTGCATGAGCAACAGGCCTTGCAGAAGTCACTTTGGTAGTTTCTTTACAATTTGGTGGACAGTTCTATTTTATGCCCTCTTAAGGAATTCAGATATTGAAAAGATGCTGGATATGATTGTGCACATTTGGTCACTTCATAATCATAACCTCTGAGATAAAATGACTAAAAACATATATAGAGCAACAGTAATGGAAAATGATATATGAACATGACCAAGCTCTTGTTAAACGTCATGTTCAAGTAAGGCGGCATCTGAAGTTTTGTTTTGTTTTTGAAATTGTAGAACTAAAGAAAGCTGTCAAAAGGGTCTCTCCTATAATAAGGCTCACAACATGTCGACCAAATTCATGCTCCTCCTAATTCCTTTTGTGGCTAGTGGGTGTGAGTGGTTGGATATCAGCCATTCTGGCTTTGAGGAAAGACATAAAGACACAGCTTTGAGCAAGGAAGTGGTCACCTTCTGAAGAAGCTTTTCCTGAACAAATTTTATTTTGTCTCCAACTTTCTCTTTTAATGGAAGATTGTTGGGAACAATGTGGGGAATCAGCTATAGATTGTCCTAAAGGAAATAGCTTATTTGAATCTGCACAAGTTGGAATTTAGGCCCAGTCAAAAATGGGACAAAAATGTTATTGGTGGTGGAGAATGACTTTCACTAAGACGTAAATGGTGAGAGTATGTTTATTTCAGTCTTACAAGACTCTCTGCAGTATTTGAGACTATCTACTGTTTGGATTATCTACAAAGGTTGGGTATTACACTATATCTGTGATGGCGAACCTATGGCATGTGTGCCCAAAGTGACACCTGAAGCCATGTCCCCTGGCATGCGCAGCCTTGCTTGTTTGTCTCCTGGGGTTTTGGTGTGTATGCATGCTTGAAGATCAGCTGTTCTTTGTGTACGTGCGTGTGCATGCCAGCCAACTTATTGTTGGGTGCACATGTGCACTAGAACCGGACATTTGGCTTTTCCAGAAAATGGCCCCAATGAGCGCATGCATGTGTGACCTTTCTGCATGACCTTTTCAGCATTTAGTGCCGAAAAGGTTCACCATCACTGCATTATATAATAGTGATTATCTTCTTTCTGAGCAGAGGGCTCCACAGTGTTTACTGCTCTCCCAATAATTATTTATTATGTATATTAAAAGGCACTATCAGTGATCATTACCATTTGTCTAGAGCAGTGTGTCTCAATTATTTTCTGTTATGCCTCCCCTAGAAAGAAGTAAACATTTTGCGCCCCCCCCCCCAACTCTCAGCCGGGACAACTGTTTGCAATATTCAGCACATTTTCCTTGAAAAACTCAAGTGGCTTATAAGCATGATTGGGGTGCGCAATGTGTTTAAGTGACGACTTAATTTATTTGGCTTCATGCTGTCCTCTGCCAACATTTTTAGACACAGTAAACATTCCAGTCTTTCCTCGTCTCCCACCTTTGTCACAATGAAACCAAATGCTTCATATGCTTCTTCATATTTCCTCATCTTAGCTTTCAGAAGACTTACGTTTGTCTCATTATCTCCCTCTCGCCTCCTTTCTTTTTATCCCTGTTAAATATTTTTCCATGGTGTCTCTTAAGGTTTATTATATGCACTTCATATCTCCTACTCCGTGCTGTGTGCTATTGTTCAGTGCCAAAAACCCTAGTCCCTCCGGAAGAAAAAAAAGCATGTACCATCACTCTACGCCCAGGGGCGCCTGCTCCACTATTTGAGAAACACTGGTCTACATAAGGTGTCACCAGAACTATTAAGCAATGGAATAATATATTTGACTTCAGTTCTGGATTCAAAGTTTAAGTAGCCATTTGTCTGGGTTGCTTGTCCTATCCAGGACAAGGACATGAAGACATCCAAAGTTCTTTCCAACCCTATGATATTATGATTCAATGAGTACGCTAAATATATACATTCATATATTACTATCTTAAGTTGTAGAAAGCTTGAACCCAGGTTTTGGAAGCTGTTAAAAACTAGATGGAGTGAAATAAGCCCAGACAAAATACTACCTGGGTTGAATTGTATTAATAAATATTTAGGGAATTTGGAAACATTGGTCCTTGCAGTTATCTTGCATGGAATTTTTCACCCTTTAGAAGAGTTAATTGATGATCTGGTGTCCTTTGCTTAGCCTTTGCTCTGTTGTAAGAGATTTGACAGTTATATCATAACTTTATATTAAGATGTTCTGGTAGTGGTAGCTCATGTCTTAACCGCCATGCAATTGGATTACCATGAACTATTTAACGTGGGTGATTTCAAGATGACTTGAAAGATGCAACTGGTACAAAATCTAGCAGTGAGGCACCTCAGAATACACCAAATTTAAAGTTAGTCATGATTGTTAGTGAACTAGTGCCAATTAAAACTTATATTGCATAGCTCTGTAATATATTAGAATAGAATAGAATAGAATAGAATAGAATGGAATTATTTATTGGCCAAGTGTGATTAGACACACAATGAATTTGTCTTTGGTGCATATGGTCATGTATTAGGTTACTAAAATTGAATCTACCTTTTGGTCTGAATATCTAAAGAGCTTCTATTAAGAATTCTGTGCCTGCACTACATATAGCATCCATTATGGACGAAATTGCACAACTTCTCACTACAAGTAATCCTCAAGTTACGACAATTCACTTAGAGACAGTTCAAAGTTATGACACATCAACCCAAAAGTACTTATCATCCAGACCTGCAATTACCTATATTGGAACACTATGGCAGTCATTTATTATTATTATTATTATTATTATTATTATTATTATTATTATTATTATTATTTATTAGATTTGTATGCCGCCCCTTTCTGTAGACCCGTAGACCATTTAACCTTAGAACCAACCAGAAATGCTGCAATAGGTCCCCTGCCTCTCCAATCTTTCCCTGCTGAGTCCCCACAGGCACTGGGTGTGCTTTGCTAGCCCACCGGGCTCCATGTAACTCACTTACTTTTCAAGATCTCTAGACCTAAAGATGTTGGGATATGGCAGAAAAGTGGCCTTCTTTTTTTCAGACACTGGCAAAGCGGTTTTCCTTAAATCTCATGTTCCTAGATATGCTTCCATCCTCTTTAGAAAAGCCTTTTTGCTCAGGATGGAGGTCTGCAGGGATGCAATCTCTATCTATTTTCCTCTTTGGAAATGGTTCCATTCCTGCAGACCTCAAGATAGATCTCACGTTCTTACATACAATTCCGTCCTCCATGCAAAAAGGATTTTTCAAAGAGGGCGGAAGCATGCGTAGGCAAGATTTAAGAGCAGGGATGGTGGCTCCTTCATTTAACATGATTTGCTTATTATGACCATAATGGGAAGGCTCCATTACAATTATAACACAAGGACTACCTGTACTAGGACCATACTCTGAAAAATACCTCCTCTAGAGGCATGGTTTGCCCCGTCCTTCTTTCCACTTCATATAATTGTTTTAACTGTCTTATTCCTCTGTCCTTTAGTCTGGTTGATAAATGAAAGTGAGGAGGCTAAGGGAACAATTCAGTGATATTTTAATTTTATGTTGCTTTCTTCTTCTTACAGAATAAAGAGTATGTTTGTCGAGGTCATGACTATGAGCGATTAGAGACCTTCCAACAAAGAATGCTTAGTGAATTTCCACAAGCCATTGCAATGCAACATCCAAATCACCCAGAAGATAGCATATTGCAGTGTGACTCCCAGTGTATCCTTGTTTAATGTTTTAGAATGAAGTTGCTGCAAAATTAAAAATTTTCAGAATTAGAACAGATTTATAGTAGTTTTAATATTTTTCATTTTCATTCACCGCCCAGTGTCCGCAAGGAGTTGGGCAGTCTATAAATCTTAATAAATAAATAAATAATAAATAAATAAATAAATAAACAAACAAACAAACAAACAAACAAATAAATAACAGACAGTTAAAACTTAACTGCAATGGGGGGAGAGATGCTTAAAAACAGAATATAGCATGGATTGTCAGATTTGTGAAATGGAGTTTTGATATTCACTGGGTGAGATCATCCAAGGGCATGGGGTGAGGTATCATCAGTACGCTGATGATACCCAGCTTTACATTTCCACCCCATGTCCAGTCAACGAAGCAGTGGAAGTGATGTGCCGGTGTCTGGAGGCTGTTAGGGCCTGGATGGGTGTCAACAGACTCAAACTCAACCCGGATAAGACGGAGTGGCTGTGGGTTTTGCCTCCCAAGGACAATCCCATCTGTCCGTCCATTACCCTGGGGGGGGGGGAATTATTGACCCCCTCGGAGAGGGTCCGCAACTTCGGCGTCCTCCTCGATCCACAGCTCACATTAGAGAACCATCTTTCAGCTGTGGCGAGGGGGGCGTTTGCCCAGGTTCGCCTGGTGCACCAGTTACGGCCCTATCTGGACCGGGACTCATTACTCACAGTCACTCATGCCCTCATCACCTCGAGGTTCGACTACTGTAATGCTCTCTACATGGGGCTACCTTTGAAAAGTGTTCAGAAACTTCAGATCGTGCAGAATGCAGCTGCGAGAGCAGTCATGGGCTTACCTAGGTATGCCCATGTTTCGCCATCACTCCGCAGTCTGCATTGGCTGCCGATCAATTTCTGGTCACAATTCAAAGTGTTGGTTATGACCTTTAAAGCCCTTCATGGCACTGGACCAGAATATCTCCGAGACCGCCTTCTGCCGCACGAATCCCAGCGACCGATTAGGTCCCACAGAGTGGGCCTTCTCCGGGTCCCGTCAACTAAACAATGTCGGTTGGCGGGCCCCAGGGGAAGAGCCTTCTGTGTGGCGGCCCCGACTCTGGAACCAACTCCCCCCAGAGATTAGAACTGCCCCTACTCTCCCTGCCTTCCGCAAACTCCTTAAAACCCACCTTTGCCGTCAGGCATGGGGGAACTGAAACACCTCCCCCGGGCATGTACAATTTATGCATGGTATGTTTGTGTGTGTGTTTGTTAGTAAATGGGGTTCTTTTTAAATCTTTTTAAATATTTTAAATTATATTTGGATTTGTCATGAATTGCTGTATCTTGCTGTGAGCCGCCCCGAGTCTGCGGAGAGGGGCGGCATACAAATCTAAATAATAAATAAAATAAATAAAATAAATGTTATTTTTTCCTAACCTCATAAAATTATATTCTGTAATTTCCTGGCAAGATTTTTTTTTTTACTGTTTGAGTATTTTTATTCTACTATCTCCAATCTCAAAACATTTTAGAAAAAAAATGTGTTGCATATTCCCCCTTCCCCTGTGAAGCAAAATAAAGAAATGTCAGTTGAGATGCCTAACTTTTAAAAAGAATGAGAATGCTCAAATAAACATGTTTCTGGACAGGGAGGCGGGGAGAAAGAGAGAAGAGAGGGAGGGACCTTGATTGTGAATTTATTCAATAGTAGTATTGTTAAGCAAAATTTGGGAATTAAATTTAATAAATTGAAATTAAAAGTGTGAAAAATGTGATCTTAAACTTTAATGAAATGAAATAATTGACTGTAAAGAGATTGAGGAAGAATTGCAGTTTTAATTCCAGATCTCAATCCAGAATGCATAATCTAAAATATCATAATTATACCTCTTCTACAGAGAAATAAAAAATAAAATTTATACAGCACAACGAAACAAACACCAACGTTTTAAAGCAAATTCTAATATAAAGTTCTATTGCAAATCCTTTTGCAAACTTGAAATGAATGTATGTGCTCAGATGTCCAGGTAAAAATGGATTAAATGCTGCGATAATGTTGATTTAAGCTGTGGTTTTCCTGATGAAAAGTATTGAAGAAAGGAAAATGACTATTTGTTTTGTTAGTGTTAAATTTAAAACAAATTAGGGCTAAGAAGAGCTTTTAAGAACATGACAGAAATGGAAAATTATTGAACAATATTTCCTTTTTAAAATAAGTATCCCTTTTTAAAAATGCTCATCTAATAGTATTTTATAACCAATCAAGATACAAGTAGAAGTGGGAAGGAAATAAAACTGAAAGTATATGTCATCTCACTTTCAATGCTTTCATTTGGAGGAACATGTTCAGAACTATATGATGTTAACAAGTTAATGTCATAGGATGCCAATAGCCGCTAAAATTGCACAGATTCACATTGTAGTTTCTATGCTGTATGAGATTCAGGGATGTGTGTTTGTGTGTGTGTGTGTGTTTTAAAGAGAGTATTAAAAATAATACAGATCTGTAATGTTATTATGCAATGTGTAAGGCTAGTCTTTATTCTTTTGTATTGTATGTAGGGTTTTTTTTCTTTGACTGGACTCTTATTACAGACTTGCAAATCTATGCGGTGACTCCAATTCCAGACAATATTGATGTACTACACATGGATCGTGTTCCTGATCGCATAAAGAGCTTTTATCGAGTTAACAACATCAGGAAATTCCGCTATGACAGGCCTTTTCACAAGGGCCCCAAAGATAAGGAAAATGAATTTAAGGTTCTAATTCTTCCTAACACATTAACATTGTTTTTATGCAAAATATATTGAAGAACTTTTAGATATATGTAAGAACACGTAGAATTATTGCTATCCTCAAAGCAAGTATTAAGCAATTTGAACATTAGAAACATAGAAGTCTGACGGCAGAAAAAGACCTCATGGTCCATCTAGTCTGCCCTTATACTACTAACTTATACTACTTATACTATACTACTAACATTGGCAAAAACAATATTTTTGAATATTTGATTGCAGCTTTATGATATAAAAATATACCTCGCAAAGTAGCTCAACAGGTGCAAGACTTGCTGAGCTGTGTAAGACATAATTCTGTTTAGGCATGCATAGCACTGTGCTATAATAGACTAAAAATACACGTTTTTGCACATTCGATTAGTCTGACTGAGGAGCTAATGGAACTAAATACCGTATTTTTCGGAGTATAAGACACACATTTCCCCCCCTAAAAGAGGGTGGTGGAAATGTTTGTGTCTTATACACCGAATACAGCCATTTTGGGTCTCCCAAAGCCCTGCTCCCACATCCCATTTTTGCAATAAATGGGCCTATTTTTTCACAAAAATTGAGTGCGCAGAGGGTTTGGGAGGTCTACAGAGTGGTTCAGAAGGCATTTTTCCTTCCCCTAGCCCGGAGAGACGCTTTGCAGGCTTCCAAACTTTCTATGTGCCTTGTTTTTCACAAAAAGGGGTGAAAAACTGGCCCGTTTTTGCAAAAAAAAAAAACAGGGCACACAGAGGCTTTGGGAGGCCTGTAAAGTGCTACTGGAGGTCGGGGAAGACAAAACCTTTTTTTTCTTACTTACCACTTAGAAATCTTGATGTGTCTTATACGCTGGTATGTCTTATAGTCCAAAAAATACGGTAGTTTCTAGAGGGTGCTTCAGAAGGCCTGAACTTCCTGTTGAAATAGGGGAGTGGCAATATCCTTGAACAAAATTGCATTTGCAGGCTTGGAGGGCAGGAGGCTATTCTTGCCTTTCTGAGAGTTCCACTAAATGAAATAATTATTTTTAAAAAACTAGTGTACTACTGGAGCAAAACAAAAAAGAAAATATGAGCAAGCAAGGGTAAGAGCCCATATCCAGGTCTATACCATAGTGATGAGAATGGCAAAATGTTGACATTTTTTCACTCTTCTATTCCATCCACAAACTGCTAATCAGCAGCCCTTTCCAAAGTGACAAAAATCCAACTGGGTAAGAACAAGGAGGAAGATCATACAAGGGGCCACTGCGCACATTATTTTAGGCATCTGAAGGACATAATTCTCCAGATTCACTTGGAGCTTGATGCCAGCTGAGCAGCTTCAGAGGAGATTAGTGAATCCTTGGGTGTTATCTCGTGAATTTGATCCTGCGTGTAATCTGGTCCCTTGCAACCCAACCACCTTTGTTCTGGACAGGTGTCGCTTCTAGTTGGTGAAAATTGCAAACATGATTATAGAAAGTTCAGTAAATGTTAAAATGCATCCTTGAGAGAAAGTGTATGTTATTGTGTACTTCGAAAGAGATGATGATGCCCCCTCTCCATAAGAAATCATTGCTTGGCCGCATTTTACTGTCAATCTATCTACAGCATAGGTAAAGGTTATGGAGGAATTGATTAGGCTGCAACAGATTTATTTATTTATTTGTCAAAACGTGCACAAGATAATAGGTATGGTATAAACATAAACAAAAGCAAAGTAGGTATAGATAAATTTGGACAGTAAGACAGGGATGGTAGGCATGATGGTGAACTTATGCACGCCCCTTACAGACCTCTTAGGAATGGAGTGAGGTCGACTATAAACAGTCTGAGGTTAAAATTTTTGGGGTTTGGGGAAGAAACCACAGAGTCAGGTAGTACATTCCAGGCATTGATCACTCTGTTGTTGAAGTCGTATTTTCTGCAGTCAAGTTTTGAGTGGTTTACATTGAGTTTGAATCTATTTTGTGCATTTGTGTTGTTGTGGTTAAAGTTGAAGTATTCATTGACTGGTAGGACATTGCGGTAGATGATTTTATCAACTACATTTAGATCAGATTGAAGGCGACATAGCTCTAGGTTTTCTAAGCCCAAAATTTCAAGTCTAGTGGAGTAAGGTATTCTGTTGCGAGCAGAGGAGTGGACGACTCTTCTTGTGAAATATTTCTGAACTCTCTCAATTGTATTAATGAGGTTATTATTATAACCTTATTAATTAATCAATTATTAATTATTAATCAATTGCATTAATGTCTGATATGCAGTATGGGTTCCAGACAGATGAGCTGTATTTGAGGATTGGTCTGGCAAATGTTTTGTATGCTCTGGTTAGCAGTTTAATATTGCCAGAGAAGAAGCTACACAAGATTAGATTAACAATTTAGTGCCCTTTTGGCAATGTTACAATGGTCTCTTAGGTCATTAGATATGAGTACTTTAAGGTCCTTAACAGAGTGAGGGTCATCTACAAGGTTGTGTCCTCCAAGTTTGTATTTTGTGCTCTGATTCTTTTTGCCAGTGTGTAAAACAGAGCATTTATTGGTTGAGATTTGAAGTTGCCAGTTATCAAACCGTTGTGATGCATGATCTAGGTTCTTTTTGAAGGGTAGAAGTATTGTCAGTGGTGTTGAATAGTTTAACATTGTCAGCAAAGGGAATGCAGTTATTTATAATATGATCAGAAAGATTGTTTATGTAAAGAATGAATAGGGCTGGTCCTAGAATGCTGCCTTGTGGGACACAATTGTTGACAGGTGGTCACCACTAGTGGATCCTGTTTTAGAAAGTAGACGTAGTCAAAGTTAAGAAAGAATTTGCTTACATCTAGTGTGCCAATTGCTACTTTTCCTGGAATGGCAGGAAAAGACTTCCTGACTATTTATAATAAGCTCTATGTGGGGCTTACCTTGAAGAATATTGAGAAGCTGCACATGATCTAGAAACCCTTCACAGTTCAGAACCTGTTATCTGCAGGATTGTCTTTTCCCTTTAATGTTTGCCTGTACAATTCACTCATTCACTGAATTAAAGACTTTTCACTTTCAGGAGCCTTATAAATATACTTTTTCAGTCACTTCGCTTTCTCTGGAATAGTCCCTCTCCATCATGTGCAGTTGCCTCTTCCTTGCCTCACCTTTAGTGAAAACCTGATACTGGAACTATGTTGTTGTATAGAATGGTGCAATATCTCTCTGAAGGAGTTGAGTGGTTTAGAAATAGGATAAATAAGTATGTATATAAGTAACAGACTCTTATAAACCTATCAAAGTTTCCCTCTGTTCACATTGACACCAAACCAGAATCAAGGTAGAATTTTCTTGGATTTTCTTATCATCCCCTCTTCCTTTCCAGAGCTAAGTTGATGGTTCTTATATAGGTTCTTCAAGGTTATATCCATATTCTTCTACAGCCAGGAAGACTATTCTGTTATAATGGTTTCACAGCCATGGGATTGGGCTCTTTTATTATCGTTAATGTTTTATAAACAATCTCTTGTTCCAGGGGAATTCATTTTAACTGTTGTTTTTATTGATTATTTGTATGTTACATTAGAGCAATCTATAAGATTTGCAAATAGACAAATAAAATAAGGCACATTTGGTTTTTCATTTCGTATATTATGTTTTCCTTTGTAGAGCTTGTGGATTGAACGTACCACTCTAACCCTGACTCACAGTTTACCTGGAATCTCTCGGTGGTTTGAAGTGGAAAGACGAGAATTGGTAATGTTTTATTTTTGCAAGTTAAGGTATAACATAAAGAGAAAGAGTGGGTACTTTTTTATCTAATGGATAAAATAGCATGTTAAATATGCTTGTTGTAACAAATGAGTATTTCACATAATTAACACTAATTTAATAGAAGGGCTCCTAGGAGAGGAGTGGTCCATTGAAGATGTCTCCATGAAAAGAGAACTGACAACCATAAGAAACTATAAGGGAACGTCTCAGGATAAGGAGAGGACACAAACTTGTCCACAGGTGTTCAGGATGGCTGCTTCCTGCAAGGAAACTGCAATGTTGGGAAACAGGAATAGCCCTCTTGTTTACAATTGCAATTGGTGCCTGTTAAAGGACAATAAGTTTGCTAACCTCACTTTGGAAATTGCTTATTTACTACTTTTAAACTATTAGAGACACTCAGTTTGACATCACAGCGAGATCAGATGCTAGGAGTGAGACTACATGAACTTGCAAAGAATCCTCATTGGAGCCCCACCCAGGAGCTAAAGTCATCTTGTAGGGAGGATGAAGAAAGGAGGGGTACCCTGCAGGTCACGGAGACTAGTGGCTCTCCAGCTGGACCTAGGGGTTCCCTCCCATCCAGCCATGAAGAGGAGAGGCAGCCATTATGGCTGCCATGAAGCTGGGGCAGTCGAAGAAACAAAAAAATGTGCTGGAGCAGTGAAGTTGAATAGTGATCGAAACTGAGTGAGATGATTCTTTTTTTTAACCTAGAACCTAACCCCAAAGAAAATAAACCCTGGAAAAAGAGACTCTTTGAAATGCTTGTCAAAGCAGCGAATAATTACAGACAGAAAAAATATTTATTAATTGGATTTCAATGCTGCCCCTTTCTGAGGACTTTAGAGACCCTCAAAAAAGGACCCCCCCAAAAAGAACTAAAGAGACCCCCCCCCCAAGAAAGGAACTAGAGAGAGAGCACAGAATGTTTAAAATTTAGAAAGACTGGATTTTTAAACTTTATTGACAATATTTTGGTAAGGCATTTTAAAATGCTAGAATTATTTGTCTTAATATTGACTATTTGCCAAAAAAATGGAATAAATATTTGTCAGATTTTGTACAACATTGAAATTTAAGCTGAAGGCACCATCTACTGGTGAATGGAATATATACTAAATTCCTACAACCTTGGGAAGTACTGATAAGACAAAGGGAGGAAAAAGGTGGAAATAAATAACACCTGAAGGACTGCTGTGCTATCTACTGTTCTATATCTGTCTACGTCGAGGTTATTAGAGGTTTAACTGTGAGATTATGGAAGACATCTAAAGAAACGACTTAAATGTCAAATGACAAATCCTACAACAATATTTGTCTGAACAGAAAACTATTAGAAGAAAAGGGAAGGAATATAAAGTTAGCTTATTTGAACAAGGTTAAAACAAGATGCGTTATTACTTCTGGACTTTCTGTTGACATCCAGACTTGTGATATTTATGAATTTCCCTATAGATAAGGGATAGGATATAACAGAGAATTATTTATAATCTTAGAATTAGTTAAGAGGCACTACTTTTATTTATACTGATTGTGAAGGTTGGAAATTACTTCTTTATATTTTTTCCCCTCTTCATTATATTCTTATATTCTCGCCTCTTTTTTCTTTTCCCTTTGTATTTTTCCCTTTGATTATATTATTTCTCTTCTCTTTCTTTAAGTTTAGTTTGCATTATATTATGCTATTGTAATAAGTTTTTAACAAATGTATAAAAATAAATAAATAATTTATAAATATACATATATGTAAATTGATACATTCTTTTATAGGTTGAAGTAAGCCCATTAGAAAATGCTATTCAAGTAGTGGAGAACAAAAATCAGGAGTTAAGGACACTAATAAGCCAGTATCAACACAAACAGTTGCATGGGAACATCAATCTACTCAGTATGTGTCTGAATGGAGTTATTGATGCTGCTGTGAATGGTGGCATAGCACGATATCAGGAGGTAAATTCAGAATTTTCTGATTATTGTTACTTTCAGCAGCTTTTCATTATACGGTTATGTGTCATTGTTATGTTTAATAGTATACAGTATATAAATGTTTAATTATGTAAGAAATAGTGTCAAGTTTTCATAATTATAACACTGCTTAGCTTTATGTCTGTAGTCTATTCTAAACAACTATAAATATTTTATTTTATTTCTACATTCTGTGTATAAGTAAATTGTCATAGCATCATATTTTATTGTTTGTATAAATATGAAATTCATTTAAAAGAGAAAAGTCTATAATTATATTGAAAAATAATAAATGGTCCCTTAGAAATTGCTTTGTGAATAAAACAACAAAAGTCATTATCTTGATAATGTTGTCTAAAGAGAAGAATAATGACAATTGCTAAAGAAGTTATTACTTTTCAGCAACTAAGCTGTTAGGTAATGATCTTACTTAAAATGTAAATTAGTAAAATTATTTCTGGATTATCTGAGTACAGAAAATCCACAAACGTACTTTTATATTCATAATTTCTAAACTTACATTTAGAAAGATATACTCTACTTTCTGTATTTTTGGAGTATAAGACGCACCTTAGTTTTGGGGGAGAAAATGGGTGTTAAATCTGCCTACCAGATATTTATCTGGCTAGCACCATTAGTTTGGTCAGCTTCAGCACATTATTTTATCCCCTGGTTAGGGCTTAAAAAAAGAACTTATTTGGAGATATTAACAATGAAAGAGGCTGCAAGCGGGTAAGATCTGGGAATATTGTTAGCACCTCATTATGGCTGGAAAGAAACTTATTCGGAACAGGTAGAACAATGAAAAAAACCCTGTAAAGACTTAGGGGTGGAAAAATATTCTTTGGAGAGAGTGATAGTGAAAGAACTGAGTCTTTCGGGATTCGGCAGCATAGAAGTTGAATTAAACAAACAAACAAGCTGGTAAGAGCTTGGAACATCATTAGCACTTTGTTACAGCTGGAAAGAAACTTATTTGGAGCAAGTAGATAAATGAGAAAAAGCTTGTAAAGGGGTGGAAAAACATTCTTTGGAGAGAGTAACAATGAAAAAGTAAGATCTGGGAAGATCGTTAGTATCTACTTAGGGCTGGAAAAAAGCTTTTTTAAAAAAGCTACATTCAGAGTATAAGACGCACCTAAACTTTCAGCCTTCTTCAGGGAGGAAAAGGGTGCGTCTTATACTCCAAAAACACGATAATTAAGTGGAAATAAACATGTAGGAAAGTTTCAGGATTTTATCAAGAAACACATTGATAGTATTACTGTTGAAATTTAAAATAAACATATAGTCTACTAAAATTGTTTAACATTGTTTTACAGCAAATTTTCTTTGCCAGTGATTTATATGCGTTGGGTTTTGAATTTATAAAATCCAAGAATGGGGGAAATACAGGCTGCAGAAAAGGTGACAAAATATTTAAAATGGATTCCATAGTCATGAAATGTAGGTCAAGTGAGGCTTTCCATGTTACATTGTATAGAAAATAAAGATGCCAGGGATAATTTTTGTTTTTCCTGTTTCTTAAGAAACAGATTGTTTGTAAAGTACAACTGATAATATTTCTTTTCCAGGCCTTTTTTGATAGGGATTATATCTCTTCTCATCCTGGAGATGCAGAAAAAATCACACAGTTGAAAGAACTGATGCACGAACAGGTATTCTTGTCTTTTTAAAATTAAAATAAAATAATACTGTAATAAAATTTGTTTCCTTTGATATTATGCAAAGTACCTAGGCTTATTCAAACTACAGTATATAAAATGCTGAAAACCCAGAATATTAAACTACATATACATCTGATTTATGTTTATATTCTAAAGTATGGGTGTCAAACTCAATCAAGTCACATGACATATCATGACGTTTTTGCCTGTGCAGAGCCGGCGTGGATGTAGCCTGCCCATGATGCATCTGGCCTGCGGGCCGCCAGTTTGATACCCATGTTCTAAAACAATAATTGAATTTAATGACCAATTTTTTTCCAGAAATGTAGAATTTGATGTCCACCTGTATAATATAATGCATGAGATGCAGTACAAATACAGATAGTGGTATTTTAGGTATTTGAAAATAACTGAAAACTAAGAAAGTGGGGACAATGCAGATCTAAAAAATGGTAATTGCTAACTTTTATTAACCACTTGCATCTTCAATAGTATAAATAGAAATGTACACAGTTTCTGAACAAATATTTTTAAAGAGATTATGCTCTAAAACTCACATTTCCTTTTCATATTAAAAAAAACTTTAAGTATGCTAGATTGTTTTATGGTTCCTTAAAACTAGCAATTTCATATATATCTCCATGTTTGCTATCTATCCAATTAAAACTGCTATTATTTCATAGTCTTAACCAAGGTTCCCTCTAAGTTGCGCTATGCGCTATAGCGCACTAGATTTGAGACCTCCGTGCAGGAGATTCCAATTCTAGCGCAGAGGTGTCAAACCTTTTTTTCCCGGGCAGATTCTATCACTGGTGGCCGGAAAAACTTGGAAGCCGCGAAGAAGGAAGCTCAGCTTCCGTTCTTGCAACTTTTTGCTGAGGGCGCGAAGAGCAAAAGATTGCGAGACCGGAAGCTGAGCTTCCTTCTTCGTGGCTTCCAAGTTTTTCTGGCCACCGGCAATAGAATTAACACATCCGCTGTGCTGTGCTTGGAGGCGGGCGGGCAGAGCGGCATTTGCGCCGGGCGGAAAACCCTATCCGCTCCTTCCCAGCAGCAGCTGGCCCGGCAAAGAGAGATGGCTCCATCCTGGCCCGGCGTTCACCCCGGTGCTGCCAATGGAGCGACTGAGCGTGCTCTCCTTCTGCCTCTGGGTCAGTGCTGCCTCGGAAACAGGTGGGACAGGCAGTGCGGGGGCCCACCACCGACAGAGAGAGAGAGAGTGATAGAGAGAGAAGAAAGGAAGAGAGAGAAAGAGAGAACAGAGAGAGAAAGCAAGAGAGAAAGAAAGAGAAAGAGTGAGAAAAAGAGAGAGAGAAAGAGAGAGCAAGAGGGGGGGAGAGAGAGAGATAGCAAGAGAGAGAGAGAGAGATAGCAAGAGAGAAAGAAAGCAAGAGAGAGAGAAAATGAGAGGAATGGAGAGAGAGAGAGAGAGAGAGAAATGAAAGAAAAAAGGGGAGAAAAAAGAAATGAGAAAATGATTGAGGCAGAGAATGAGAGGAAAGAGAGAGAAACAAGAGAGAGAGAGAAGTGACTCTTGATTTAAAGCATATGGTAAAAAGCACCCAAATAATAAGAGAGAAAAAACCCCCAGCCCTCACCTGTTTTTGGAAATGGTTCAAGAGTTCAGACACACACACAAGGGAGGGTGGAGACAGGAATGGAAAAAGAGAGGAGAAGTGAGAGGGGGAAGGAATGAGAGAAAAGGGGAGGAAGAGGGAGAAATGAGAAACAAATGAGAGAGAAAAGGAGGAGAGACAGGAGAGGTACCCAGAAATGCGACAGTGGTAGAAATTTGAGGAGGGATGATTGATTATTAAATATGGATTGACTATGGAATGATGGTAAAAGATATGTTTAGGTGTTGTTTAGTATTAGGATGTATTAATTCGTAAAATTGTGTTAGAATTTTAGAACTATATAGAATTACATAGGTAAAATTAATGGAAGATACATATTATTAGATTAGTATAATACTATGATAAATATTTAAGAAATGAAGATTTTAAAGCATGGATTTATTAATAGTTGTGTTTTTGGTTTTGCTGGTTGTTTTAGTTTTAATAGTAATAGATTTTGGTTTTGTTTTATTAATAATTTCTTTTAATAAAAAAGAAGGGAATTTTTTTTCCTATTAATTAGGAAAAAGTTGTATAAGGTTTTTTGTTTCTTTTAAGAAGAATGTATAAAAAGGAGGAATGGGCATGATGGCCTATCTGGATGTATAAGAGGATAATGATATTAATTGAAATATAAAATAACAGAATAACATAGTGGGAAGGGACCTTATTCTGCCCCAGCACCGAGCCCCAAATAATTATGCAACAAGTTGTCTTGGGTGACATCTGTGCTTAGGCATGAAAAAGTGCCACTCAGACACTCCGAAAAAAAATTAGAGGGAACATTGGTCTTAACATTGCTACTAGAATATTTGTTTCAGAATAGTTACCAGGGAAGCAAATCAATTATTTTTTAGCTATCATTTACAATTCTTACTAGTAGAATCTGTAAATTGTATCTAGTAATCATAAATTATAATTTATAATTTAAATAGCCCCAATATTTAACTATTTTAGTAATATTGAAATATTGAAAGCATTATATTGTAGTCTTGCTGAAACTGAATATTAAGTTGTGATTTTAATTTTAATAGGTACATATCCTAGGGATAGGTCTGGCGGTACATGAGAAGTTTGTACATCCTGAGATGCGTCCACTCCATAAGAAATTAATTGACCAATTTCAAATGATGCGATCTAGTTTGTACCATGTAAGTTCACAATTACTCTTTATTTTTTTAAATATGCATAATTTTGTCTTTGATTTCACTGAAATTCAACATTGAGAAATGATTCTGTTGTAAGATAAGCAGCAAATAAAACAAACAAACAAATAAAAAAATGGTGCAATAGAGCTTTTCCACTAACCACACATTGTTAATTTAGTGAACTTGTGATATTATTATCTTCATGTTATCGTTCCATGCCAAGAAATAATCCAGTTTAAGCACAACGTTATCAATGATATTCTAAGGTACAGAATTCCAATACTCTTTGTCTCTACCTATGGTCTTTCTGTTATAGTCTGGAAACGATTTTGTCACCATAACTCAATTGTTCAGCTTCTTCATCTTACTTCATTTCTGTTATCTTCCAAGCATGTAGAGCTGGTAATGGGCCATATTAACTGTATCCTGTTTTATAAACAATATTTATACAGTGATACCTTGTCTTACAAACGCCTCATCATACCAACTTTTCGAGATACAAACCCGGAGTTTAAGATTTTTTTGCCTCTTCTTACAAACTATTTTCACCTTACAAACCCACTGCTGCCACTGGGATGGCCTGCCTCCGGACTTCCGTTGCCAGCGAAGCACCTATGCTTTAATAAGCACAGTCCAAAGGTGGGGTTTCCCAGCGAGGGGAGCCTCAGTGAAATCACAGCATCACAAAAACACAGAGGTCCGGAGGTGGGGTTTCGAGGACTTCAGTGTTTTTGCGATGCTGCAATTTCACTGATGCTCCCTTCGCTGGGAAACCCCACCTCTGGACCTCCGTTGCCAGGGAAGTGCTCATTTTTGCGATGCTGGGATTCCCCTGCTGGGATTCCCCTGCAGCTTTGGAAAAACACATAAGTCTGGAAGTGGGGTTTCCCATGGAGGGGAGCCTCAGGGGAATCCCACCAGCGCAAAAACGGGCACTTTGGCTGGCAAAAGGGGTGAATTTTGGGCTTGCACACATTAATTGCTTTTCCATTGATTCCTATGGGAAACATTGTTTCGTCTTACAAACTTTTCACCTTAAGAACCTCGTCCCGGAACCAATTAAGTTTGTAAGACAAGGTATCACTGTATTCTGCCTTATCCGGTATTTAATGTCCTCTACAGGAATTACCCACTCTTGAAAAATTGAGTCCAGCCTGCTCAGGAACAAGTACACCACGGAGCAATATGCTTGTATCACACAGTCCAATGAGTCCAGAGAGCATCAAAGTAATTCATCGTCACAGGTATTATTTTATACACTTTCTATATTAGAAGAGTCTTTCTGTACCTGTCTTTTCAAATAACATATGAAATTGAATAATTAATATATCTGCTACTTGTAACTAAAAAGTCTCATAAACAAGACTTTTTGAAGTATTCAGAGCTATAAACTTGAAATTTGCCACGCATGTTCCTCTTGCCTTCTAGGTGTTCACTAAGTAAGGATTTTTCAAAATGACTATTGGAGCATGAATATTCTCCATTGCTTCTGGAAGGAGAGTCCAACATGGGTGATTAACCAATCCTATTGGTAGAGACTGAGTTAATTTAAATAATTAACAGTCACCGCCCCCTTAGCAGCCCCCAGGAGCTCAGTTTTAAAAACTCAGTCCCTGAGTAGAGACTGTTAAGTTTTCACTGAGTAGTAGAAAGTAGTAGAAAGTTGATTATTAAATGCTATTTACCTTTGTAATGTTTCTTTTCTTGTCTTTTCTGCAGGTAAAGAGAAGAACATCAGGAAGGTGTCTCTGCCCTCCGCGGGCACCGCCCCCACCGATTTCTCCTCGGGGGGCCCTTCCCTCAGAGGGTACTGCCCCGATCGAGGAGCAACACAGCCTGGGGTCCCTGGCCTCCGAGGCCAAACCCGGCTGCGAGCTGAAGGTGGGGGGGGGGTCTGCCCCCCCCCACTGGGAAGCTCGAGGAACGGCATTCCTGAAGAGAATTGCCGGCTTGGCTGCTTGCCAGCGCCTCTCAGCTGTTTGGCGGCCGATTTGATTGCTGCTGCCGCCGCAGCCGTTTCTCGTCAATTTGCGGCTCTTTTAAGCTCCAGCAAAGAGCAAAGAGAGGCAGACCATGGCATTGTTTGTTCTTCCCGGGGAGTCTCCCACTTCACAGATGGGAAGGTGCGAGCGCTAAAGGGGATTGCCTCACCGTGCTGCCATTTTGGGGAGCCTTTTACCATGCTCTCCATAACTGTCAAGGCGGGAAAGTTCCTCTCCGCCCAGATGATGGGCGCGAAGAACGGTTGGGCTAATCTGCACATGCGCAAGCCCTTGAAGGCCACAGTCGCCATTTTCTCTTGCTGTGAGATTGAGTGCTTTGCTTCTATAAAGCTCTGAGTGTCGTTTGAGTATTTGTAAGTACTATGGAGGATCATATCCCTGAGAAGGTGACCTCTCCTCCTAATGCCCCTAAGGACAAAGTCAAGTCCAAGCCTAGGGATAAAGCCAAGGCCTCCCAAGTCTGTTCATCCTCCCTCAAGGAGGCAGAGAGGCGTATCAAGGCCCTGGAGGAAAAGCTGGAGGCATCCCTCCACATTCCGGTGATGCCTGCGATGCCTTCACATTTGCCCTTGGCCAGAGACTATCCAATGTCTCAACCTGTCATGAGGCCTGCAGAGACATATTCGGAAAGAGACTGGTCCCCAGACAGGCACTTTGTCACCATGGCCCAGGTTCTGCCTTCTCCTGGCCATAGTGGGACTAGGCCAGGCTCTGCAAGTCATTCTTTAAGGAGCACGCAGGGCCCATCAGCTACCTTTACACCCACAGCGGCTGGGTTGCGAGCACAGCCTGAAACCTGGCACCAGATGTCTCCTGCCTTGCAAGAAATGATCACAAACGCTTATTCTCAAGGGATGGCGGCGGGGGTGAATCAAGTTAGCCAACATCCTCGCCCAGTTCCATCCAGAAATCTCTGGTCTGCACCGCCCCCCTCGGGTCTGGGGTCTTGGGCTGATAAAGCGTCCCCTTTAGATGACATTGAGAAGGACTATGAACTCTCAGATGATGAGACACCTCCTGAACAATCGGTAGCGGCTGGTTTGTTCAAAGCATCAGTTTTTAGGGTTTTGCTTCACAAAGCCAAACAAGCGGTAGACTTGCCTGGCCCTACAAAGCCAACAGAAACTACTGATGGGGCTAAACCGTCTACTGTCTTATTTAAAGAGCCTCAACCCGAGTCAGACCACATACCTTCCTCAGAGATTTTCCAACAGAGCATTAAACGTCCCTGGCAGCACCCAGCAGCGGCACAAGGCCCCTCTGCAGTGGAGAGGAAATTTTACACCTTTGATGAGGAGGTGGAGAAGTTGTTGGAATTTCCTCCAATTGATCAGCCAGTGATACAGTTGATTTCTAAAGCCTTGGTGCCTTCGGAGACAGGCGACAGCCTAAAGCCGGAGGACAGGAAAGCAGAGGTTCTGTTGCGTAAGACTCATCAGATGGCTGGCTGGGGATTTAGAGCGGCGGCTGCCGCATCCTTCTTCAACAGGGCATCAATTGTTTGGCTGCAGGAAATGCAATCCCGCCTTGGGCCAGAGGACGGTCGCTTGCGCCATGACCTAGGGAAGTTACTGGTGGCAGCTGAGTTTTTGGCCGATGCCACCCTCCATGCAGCCAAGTTCTCGGCGAGGAGCATGGCAACTACCCTTTCCTCCAGACGCCTCCTGTGGTTGAGGAACTGGCCAGCTGATCTGAAATCAAAATGGAATCTGGCCTCCTCGCCCTTTCAGGGAGACAAACTCTTTGGGGAAGCATTAGAGCCAGTCCTCATTGAGGACAAGGACAAGAGGAAGTCCCTCCCCAGAGCCTATAGATGCCAGGATCGTCGAACCACTCCCTATCCTCTCCGGCAGCCCTTTCGGTGGGACTCCTCGCCCACTGCAGGTCAGACTACCAGACCTTTTCCTCAGAATCAATATAATCAGACCAGGTTTAGAAGTGACCGAGTGCCCTTCCAGGATCGGCAGAGGGGTTACCAGCAAACGAGGTGTCCCTTTCGAGGCAACCAGAGGGGCTTCAAACTTACTAAATGACTCCAATCTTCAGCCCATAGGAGGCAAGCTTCAATATTTCCAGGCCTCCTGACAGACAATGTCCTCCGACAAATGGGCGCTAGCCACTATATCCCAGGGCTTACGTTTGGAGTTCCTCCAGCCCCCACCAAACCACTTTGGGCAGTGTCCAATTCTTCGGGACCCACAGAAAAGAACACAGCTTCAACGGGAGATCGCTCATCTCTTAGAGATTCGAGCAATAGAAAAAGTGCCCTGTTACGCAGAAGGTACAGGATTCTATTCGAGAGTATTCCTCGTATCAAAGTCATCAGGAGGTGTCAGGATGATCCTCAATCTGAAGCATTTAAGTACCTTCATAAAATACAGAAGGTTTCGGATGCATTCCCTCCAAACCATTCTGCAATCCATCCGACAGCACGATCTCCTGACATCAATAGACTTAAAAGAAGCCTATTTACATGTGCCAATTATACCAGCACACCGGAGGTTCCTCCGATTCTACCTGAATGGGTCCCACTATCAATACTGGGCTATGCCGTTCGGGCTGTCTTCGGCCCCCCGAACATTTACAAAACTGCTAGACATCTTGACAGCCCACATCAGATCTCGTGCCATCCGACTGCTGGCATACCTGGACGATATCATCATCTTGTCCAGGTCCCTGTCCCGAGCACTAAAAGATCTAGCATTCACAAGACAGACTCTAGAGTCTCACGGATTCACTATCAACGAAGAGAAGAGTCACCTTCTTTCTACGACCAGATTGCTGCACCTGGGGTCGATCATCGATACATCCACAGGTACCGTGACATTGTCCCCAGAGAGAATAACAAACATTCCACAGTTAATAGCTCATCTGCGACTCCAACAGCGGGTACCTCTAGCCTTGCTTTCCAAGGTATTGGGGACTGTAGTATCGACTATAGGCATTGTGCCTTGGGCCCGTCACCATATCAGGGTCCTCCAATGGTTCCTTCTCCCATCTCAGAAGGTCAGGATGAGTCATTCGCAAAGGAAAGTACGGATTCTGTCAGAAGTCAGGGAATCATTAAAGTGGTGTGCTTCCCCAGCCCTTCTCCAGGGCTCACTCTTTTGCAACCGGGACCGCCTGATCCTCACGACGGATGCGAGCCTGTCCGGCTGGGGGGCTCACATGGGCCTTCACATGGCCCAGGGACTCTGGTCTCGGAGGACTTGATTCCCGTCAACATCAACTACCTAGAACTGAAGGCAGTCTTCCTTGCCCTTCAAGCCTTTTCACAGTGGGTTCAGGGCAGGCATGTGCTCGTATTAACCGACAATGTTGCGACCAGGGCCCACCTGAACCATCAAGGGGGCACGAGGTTGCTCCGCCTGATGGTCGAGTCCACAGCCCTTTTCAACTGGGCCGAGACCCACTTGGCTTCGCTGTCGGCAGAACACGTTGCTGGGACCAGCAACATACAGGCGAACTGGTTAAGCAGGTCCACTTTGGATCCCTCAGAGTGGAGGCTGGATCCAGGATTATTCCAACAGATTGTTCATCGATTCGGTACTCCATTGGTGGATCTCTTTGCAACACAGGTCAACACTCAACTAGTAAGGTTCTATTCTCGTTTCCCAACACCGAAGGCAGAGGGGGTCAATGCTCTCTTGTCACCATGGCCCCTAGGCCTATTATATGCCTTTCCCCCGACATGTCTTATACAGAGGGTGCTGGACAAGGTAATTCAGGAGCGAGCAGAAGTGGTCATAGTGGCACCGTACTGGCCACGACGCCCATGGTTCGCCGATCTCGTAGCCTTATCAGTGTCTCCCCCCTGGAGGATTCCAGGGCAGGACATTTCTCTCAGTCAGGGGTCCATTCATCACCCGAGCCCCCAGTGGTTCCAGCTAGCCGTATGGCATGTGAGCGGAATAGACTGAGGCAACAACATCTACCAGATGCGGTCATCACCACAATGCAGGCAGCTCGGCGTCCATCAACAGTAAGGATTTATCAAGCAACGTGGGCAGCCTTTTGCAAATTTTGTTTCGGCCTTCAATGTGATCCAAAGGAGGCTTCCATAATTTCGGTATTGGAGTTTCTCCAGACGGGGATCGAGCGGGGCTTGGCCCCTAACACCTTGAAGAGGCAAATAGCTGCTCTTTCCACCATAATTCATTTGCCGGAATCTCGCTCCTTGGCTCAACACCCGTGGGTGAGGGACTTCATCAAGGGTGCTATTAACACACATTCCCCTCCAATAAGGAGATTTCCAACGTGGGATCTTTCCCTAGTGCTCCGTGCACTTACAGGACCTCCCTTCGAGCCAATGAGGGCAATCCCGATTAGGCTCCTCTCTATTAAGACATTGTTCTTAGTTGCTATAACATCAGCACGCCGAGTCTCTGAACTATCAGCTCTATCCATTAGACAGGACTTGTGTGTATTTCATCCGGATAGAGTGGTGCTGAGGTTGGATCCTTCATTCATACCAAAGGTAAATTCGGGGTTTCACCGGAAACAAGAACTCGTTCTCCCGGATTTCTGTACTCATGGCCAGCACCCTTCTGAGCTCAGGTGGCACAAGATCGATGTGAGGAGAGCCTTGAAGCTCTACATTAAAAGGACAGCTTCGTTCCGGAAGACTGAGAGGTTGTTTGTGTCTTTTGCCCAGAGCAAGATAGGTCTAGGGGTGTCCTCACAATCCCTCAGTCGTTGGATTAGGGATTGTATTGAGGAGGCTTATAAAGCAAGATCTCAATCGCCTCCGGCTGGAGTGATGGCTCATTCAACCAGGAGTGCAGCTACATCGGCAGCCTAGTCGACACAAGCACTGATAGAAGATATTTGCCGGGCAGCGACTTGGTCTTCTTCCTCCACTTTTAACCGCCACTACAAACTGGATTTTTGGATTATTCAAAGCTATAAACTTGAAATTTGCCATGCATGTTCCTCTTGCCTTCTAGGTGTTCACTAAGTAAGGATTTTTCAAAATGACTATTGGAGCATGAATATTTCTTATATTATTATTATTAACAAGCTCTGATGCTAATGAGTTCTACTCCTCCCTCCCCACCTGAAATCTGATCCAAATGCAAAATACAAGCAGAGAAGTTTCAGTTTTGCTTTTGCTTTCATAGCAGCAAGCAGCTTTACTACAGAATAGTTGAGCTAAGCCCCACTAGCCAGATGAATACTGATGGATGATTGGCAGAGACAGATTTCCCCCCCTTATTTTCCTCCTCAGTTCAGATGAATCTGTTTCTTCTACTGTAACACTAGTTAAAGGGAAAAGAGGCAAAAAGTTCAGGAAAAGATTTATAGATGTGATTAGGAAAACATAAGTAAGGATAGCTGCCTGTTTCTCCCATGGCCAGTTCTATGTGGCATGCTCCAGAGTCAGTTCACCTGGCAGCCTGGTCATCCTCCAGCTATAGAGTAAAACCAGAAATGTTGTTTACAGGGAGGTCCTGACCAATTCATCTGAGGGACAAATTGAAAGTCTATGCTATGCAAATATGTCTTCATCTGTAGCAGAAACTTAGTTTACCATCTCTAACAAAATAGCACAGTCCCTTTTTTAAACTACTCATTAATTTTAAAGCTTTAAGTGTCAATTTATCAAGCCCCATTACATGGTTTTGTAACGAAGCACAGGTATCAGTTAGTTTCCTATAAGATTGTTTTTGCTGTCCGAAAGTTCATTATTTGTTTATGTAGTATCAGTATATCTCCACCCCGTGTCAGTTCAGTGAAGCATTGGTGCCTGGAGGCCGAATGGCTGTGGGTATTGCCTTTGAAATACTATATCAACTGTCCATCCTAGGTTCTGGGAGCTGGGGGGGGGAGAGAAATTTTCCCCCCTCCAGAATGGATTCGCAATTTGGGTGCTAAGATTAGACCAACATTTGACAGCTGTAATAAATTACAGTCAGCAGTCATAAATTAATGGTTGCTGCCAGATGAATTTGAATTACAAAAGCAACCAGTATGAAATAAATAATATTTTTGAGAGGAAGTTGAAAGAGGGTTAGATGGAGTTGATGAGAACTTGGAAGAGAGAGATTATTAGTTTAAAAAAAAGAAAAGACAATATCTGGATATAATTATATTTATATTTCCATTCTTTACATATATTAGACCTTTCTTCACCTTCTACTGTATATTCCAAAAGAGAGTAGTATGATGAATTTATTTATATTGCTAAGTTTTAACTATTTGCAATTGGGAACAATGTAGATTTTTTAAAAAATTGCTTATGTTTCCCTTGCAGAAATTTTAAAAAATGCTTGTCTCTACATGTTATATACAGACATTTGAAGTTCATCATGTTTCAGTATGAAATTTTCTTCATTAAACAAGCTTAAGAAAATATTTGCTAATAGCTGCTTTGTATATTTTTCTAGCCCATTGAATATGCTGGGTACAGTCCGACACTCGTCATCTTCCCTTTCTTCCCATACATCAAGTGAAACAGGAAATATGGTTGTGTTAACCGACAGTTCTGTTGGAGAAAATGCAGAGGATGTGTATCACATGCAGGTATCATGGAAATATATTAGAAACACATTGCAAGCAATATGTATAATACCTGATTATTTTACAGAAAAGTATATACACTGTGTTTGTAGAAGTAAGTTACTACTATAGCATAATAGGTAACTGACTGAGCTACAAACTGAGCAGTCTCAGTTTGTCTATGCCATGAACTTGCGTATGAGACTCTAGGCAAAATATCTTTCTTTGGGGCCACTATTCTCCAAGGCATCTAAGGGTTTCATGGTTTCAGACTTGATGTCAAAGACATTACAATACATTATTTGTCCATTGTGAGAGTCTTCAAGGGTTTCTGCACTTGCTGAGGTAAAATGAATATTCCAGAGCTACCAAAAGCTTTGTCGCTGTACCTTTTGCCTTTTTATTTCTTCTCTAGACTCATAGATAGATAAATTTCTTATACAGTAGTACCTCTAGATACGAGCTGCTCTACATGCGAGTATTTCCAGATACGAGCTAGGAGGTGAGAGACATTTCTGTTCTACTCCCGAGCTGAAATTCAGGATATGAGCCAAGCGTCCACTAGGTGGCGCAAGAATCCTTGCTTTTGATTAGAATCCTTGCTTTTGGTTATCTCGGAGGGGAAAAAAGTTATTTGTTCCAGAATACGAGTTGCCTCGAGATACAAGCTCCCTTATGGAACGAATTATGCTCGTATCTAGGGGTACTACTGTACTATGTTACCCTGTTTGAAGATTTGTACATTTCATGCTGGCCCAAATAGTGGTAGTCTATATGCCCGAATGTACAAATAATAATTTGAAGTATAACGTTAAAATAATGTAGGTTTGTTTTACATTGTATGGAAAGTGCTAATGAGTATATTTTGGCTATGGATTGCATTAATTATCAATTAAGAAAAAAGTGCCATGAAGCAAATTGTGAGCCACCCAAGATTATGACAAATAAGAAGGGTGGCAGTCTAAGTATTTTAAATAAATCAATAATCTATTTTCCCCAAGTCCTTCATCTTGTTAATATTGTCATATATATCATGGGTTCCTTAATAATAAATATTTGAACTTAATTATCAGTGTTGCTTTTCTTTATTTCCAGGCCAGTCCTTCCACCTCAAGCCTGAGCTCTACCCATTCCGCGCCATCACAAATGATCAACTCTGCACCTGCTAGTGCAAGAGGTATGAATGAGGCATTTAAGATAAAGTAATGCAAATTCCTATAGAGATAATGGTTTTATTTATTTATCTTTCTATTTATTTATTCTTTTATTGATTGATTTATTAAATTCATATAGCAGCTCATCTCACAGAAAGTGACTGTAACTGCAGTACCATATTCTTCCCAGCTTTCCTGCCTACCCTATATGGACACTATAGAATATTTTGGTGTTCTGCTCTTAGAACAGCAAGAGGACATCCAGGATGTCTTACCTTTTCGACATCAGATCACTGTTTTGCCTCTAGAAATTGTGGGTACATTTTTAAGAAGATATTGGACAACCATTTATGTGAAATGGTTTCTTGCTTTAGCAGGGGGGTTTATTTATTTATTTATTTTTATTTATTTATTAGATTTGTATGCCGCCCCGCTCCGTAGACTCGGGGCAGCTAACAACAGTAATAAACAACATATAACAAATCTAATATTTAAAATAACTAAAAACCCTTATTAAATACCAAACATACACACAAATATACCATGCATAAATTGTATAGGCCTGGGGGGAATGAATATCTCAATTCCCCCATGCCTGACGACAGAGGTGGGTTTTGAGGAGCTTATGAAAGGCAAGGAGGATGGGGGCAATTCTGATCTCTGGGGGGAGCTGATTCCAGAGGGTCGGGGCCGCCACAGAGAAGACTCTTCCCCTGGGTCCCGCCAAATGACATTGTTTAGTCAACGGGACCCGGAGAAGGCCAATTCTGTGGGACCTAACTGGTCGCTGGGATTCGTGCGGCAGAAGGCGGTCCCGCAGATATTCTGGTCTGATGCCATGAAGGGCTTTATAGGTCATAACCAACACTTTGAATTGTGACTGGAAACTGATCAGCAACCAATGCAGACTGCAGAGTGTTGGTGTGACATGGGCATACCTAGGGAAGCCCATGATTGCTCTCGCAGCTGCATTCTGCACGATCTGAAGTTTCCAAACACTCTTCAAAGATAGCCCCATGTAGAGAGCATTACAGTAGTCGAGTCTCGAGGTGATGAGGGCATGAGTGACTGTGAGCAGTGACTCCCGGTCCAAATAGGGCCGCAACTGGTGCACCACAGCTGAAAGATGTTTCTCTAATGTGAGCTGTGGATCCAGGAGGACGCCCAAGTTGCGGACCTTTTCTGAGGGGGTCAATGATCCCCCCCCCGGGTGATGGACAGACAGATGGAATTGTCCCTGGGAGGCAAAATCCACAGCCACTCCGTCTTATCAGGGTTGAGTTTGAGTCTGTTGACACCCATCCAGACCCCAACAGCCTCCAGGCACCGGCATATCACATCCACTGCTTCGTTGACTGGACATGGAATGGAGATGTACAACTGGGTATCATCCGCATACTGATTATACCTCACCCCATGCCCTTGGATGATCTCGCCCAACGGGTTCATGTAGATATTAAATAGCAAGGGGGAGAGGACCGACCCCTGAGGCACCCCACAAGGGAGAGACCTAGAGGTCGACCTCTGACCCCCCACTAACACCGACTGCGACCGACCGGAGAGCTAGTAGGAAAACCACTGAAGAACAGTGCCTCCCACTCCCAACCCCTCCAGCCGGCACAGAAGGATACCATGGTCGATGGTATTGAAAGCTGCTGAGAGGTCAAGAAGCACCAGGACAGAGGATAAACCCCTGTCCTGGGCCTGCCAGAGATCATCCATCAACGCGACCAAAGCAGTTTCCGTGCTGTAGCCGGGCCTGAAACCTGACTGCTGAGGGCCTAGATAATTGGCTTCTTCCAAGGACTGCTGGAGCTGGAGCACCACCACCTTCTCAACAACCTTCCCCATAAAGGGAAGGTTGGAGACTGGCCGATAGTTGTTAAGAATGGCTGGGTCCAGAAAGGACCCCCTCCCCAAAGAAGCTTTGACAATCTCCTGGACCCAGCTCCGTGTCACCTCACCGCTGGCCGAAACCAGCCAGGAGGGACACGGATCCAGTAAACAGGTGGTGGAACTCACAGCTCCAATGGCCTTGTCCACTTCATCAGGTGTCACCAGATCAAACTCTTCCCAGACAGATGGACAAGTACGGGCCCCAGTCACCTCGACTGACTCGTTGTCAGTCAACTCTGTTATCCAATCGGAGTCGAGGTCCGCCCGGATCCGAGTGATTTTATCAGCGAAAAACATGTTAAAATCCTCTGCACTACTCTGTAAGGGCTCCCCAACTCCCCCCTGGTTAAGAAGGGAGCATGTCACCCTAAACAGAGCGGCCGGGCAGGATTCCGCTGATGTAATCAAGGCGGCATGATACGCGCATCTTGCCGCCTTGAGTGCCACTTTGTAAGTCTTAATATGAGCTCTTACAAGTGTTCGATTGGATTCGGACTTACTCTTCCTCCATCGGGTTGGACTAGAAGACCTCCAAAGTCACTTCCAACCCTGTTATTCTATTATTCTGAAGTATAGAAATAAAATTGAGAATATGTCTGAGATAATCCCAGACTGATTGGGCTATCTTAATTAACCTTAAAGTTTAATTCTACTCAAATGAAAGAAATTAAAGAGGAAATTGTGAGATATAAAATCTCTTTTCATTATTGTGTTGAGGATAAACCTTCAAAGCAGAGAGAGAGAGAGAGAGAGGAAGGAAGGAAGGAAGGAAGGAAGGAAGGAAGGAAGAGGATCTCTTCATTAACTGATATACTTGGAAGAAAAAATTGCATAAATATGCATTGTAGAAAAAGAGATTACAGATAATTCTTGATTTACAACAAGTCAGTTTGTTAAGTGAGTTTTGCCCCATTTTACGACCTTTTTTGCCATAGTTGTTAAGTGAATCATGTGGTCATTAAGTGAATCTGGCTTCCCCCATTGTCTTTGTTGGAAGCTGGCTGGGAAAGTTACAAATGCTAATCACATGACCTTGGGACAGCTTGGGACATCATAAAGGCATGCCAGTTGTCAAGTGTCCAAATTATGATAATATGATTATGGAGATGTTGCAATGGTTATAAAAATGGTAAGCAGTCATAAGTCACTTTTTTCACTGCGATTGATACATTGAACAGTCACGAAAGAAATGGTTGTGAGTTAAGGATTACTTGTAGTTGATATAGAAACACAGTAAACAAACAAAAATCTTATTCTGCAAATGCTCGTAATTTGGGTTCCCAACCTAGTACCTCATAGTACTAACATGCCCAATGTGATCTCTCTTGGCACTCAACATGCTTTGTATTTTACCTGACTTATAGTGAAAATAATCCTTAATATAAAATATTAGATGTAATGTTACAAAGTGAAATGCTAGCCTCAAAATCATCTTTATTTTCCAGCGTTTCCAGGACCGTTATGCTTACTTCAAATATAAATATTCGTACATCTGGAGGTTTTAGCTGAGGGTTTTCTTTGGAAATGTTCACAAAAAAGAGAGCAAAATATGTGTATGAGTGATAGGGAGCATCCTGTGAGAGATGTTATTGGAGTAGCCTGTAGATTTCTGATAAAATGCTACTTTGTAGTTAGTTAGATCTCCTGTGGTAGCAGTTTTCAGAAGTCCCAGAAACTATTTTACAAGACTATCCACAGCAGGGGTCCCCCTGTTGCAGCCTGGAACTGGGCCATGGCCCATTTGAAACTAGGCCACACAAGTGGTGAGCGAGCATGCATGTGTGCACAGCTCTGCTTGTGTGAGCAGCAGACAAGTGTGCAAAGCTCAGTTTGTAAGAGCTGCACACATTCCCCCACCATTTATGCAAAACTGTACCCTGCCACTGCTGCCTCTGCTGGTCTGCAAAGACTGTGGATCTACATGATCTCAAAATTATAAATGTTTCCACCACTCCTAAAAAGTTTATTGTCCCGGTCTACAGTACAGTGGTCCCTCGATTTTCACAGGTTCGAACTTCGCGAAACCACGGTTATACCACGGTTTTTCAAAAATATTATTTAAAAAATACTTTGCGGTTTTTCCCCCTATACCACAGTTTTTCCCGCCTGATGACATCATACGTCATCGCCAAACTTTCGTCCGCCTTTAATATATATTTTTTTCATAAACTTTAATAAATAAACATGGTGAGTAATAATCTCAATGGTTGCTAAGGGAATGAGAAATTGCAGTTTAGGGGTTTAAAGTGTTAAGGGAATGCTTGTGATACTGTCCATAGCCAAAAATAGTGTATTTACTTCCGCATCTCTACTTCACGGAAATTCAACTTTCGCGGGCGGTCTCGGAACGCATCCCCCGCAAAAATCGAGGGAACACTGTATACCCCTTCTGATCATTTACCATTAAGTAAATTCACATGGATTTCTTGCACTGAAATAATATTATTTGGGGATATATATTCTTCTTGGGCCACATATGTCATCAGATGTTGGCGATCATGTTGGCAATCCTATTTTTGTCAGCAGCTGCATGGAAAAGTGCTGCTGAGTTTTGTCCAGACCAGTCCCTTAGGTTTTGAAGCCATGATATTCTTCTTCTGCTTGGACCTCATTTACCTTCAATCTTTCCCTGGAGGATTAAGTGAAGTATGTCATATTTTGGGGGCTGTCGCATCACATGTCGAAAATATTCTAACTTTTGCTTTTTAATGGCTTTGATGATTTCCCTTTGCTTTCCCAGGTGGCTTATCACTTTCTCATTTGTGATTTTGTCAATCCAGCTTACATGTATCAGACATCTATAAATCCACATTTCAAATGCTTCTAGTTTCTTCAAGTGGTTTTCTGTCAGAGACCAACTCTCTACTTCATAGAGCAGAATAGAAAAGATGTAACATCTGACATCAGAACATTTTATTTTTCCACTTTTTAAAACAGTAATTGCTTTTTATTTTCCAGAGGAACTTTTTTGACAAACAATTAAAAATAATTTTGTTTTCTTTTCATCATGTACCAGATATAACAATTGGACTGAATATTACATATAAATGAATGGGAAAGTATTTAACATTAGTATGTAAGAGGATATAATAATAATGAGAATAAATAAATATGTGACTGCATTATTTCAGGATCATACTTGTAAACTAATTGTATCAGTGTAGATATATGCATTTTGCGGAACAATATTATAACTGCTGGTAACATTGACATACTGGATGTGTGTTTGCTACATGTCTCAAAAAGTTTTCCTACTACTTTGACTCTACAAAGACCAGACAATTGTTTAATGGAGAGCTAATAAATAAATCAGCATTTCCCTCAAAACGTTTTAAAAAGCAAACAAAATAACACTTTTTATTTCTTTAGCTTCAGATAGAAATGTTTATATATTTCAATATATGTTTATGACATATACTGAAAAGTTATCATTTATTTTTAAACAGTGTCCCCAGAGTACTGATAAAGAGATTTTAAAAAATAATAATACTGAGAAATTTGATCCTTCATAATACTAATTAATAATGTATTTTTCTGACACTACCATGGAGAATGATATTGTTTAGCAAACCATATTGATCATGGTGTGAAAATAGCAAGGATCTCGTTCATTCATTTGTGCTTTTTAATTTTAATGATTTTATATGTCAAATAAGCACTGGCATTAAAGCAAGGTACAGTCCATGTTTCAAATGCCTAGCTTTGTCAATCTATCTCAATTCTTTTATATTTATTTATATTCTTTTTAATTTAGTGCTGAAGGGTGCTGGATTGACAACTCTGGAGGCTGAAGCCCTCTATTTATCCACAGAACAGATACAGCCTGGGCGGCAGCAGTGCAAGCTTTCCCACACTGCCCCCACCAATGTGCCTCATCTCTGTCCTGGAGGGACCACCTCTAGAGGTGAGAAGAGAGATTAGTCTCCATGGCTCTTTCAGTCCTTGGCCGTTCTGTTAAGATCAGTAGTTTGCGGTAGCATAAGCCCTTCAGTCAGAAAACGTACCACATTTATCAACAGTTTTCATTATATCTATTCAGTGTTGGTAAATTCCACCATGATTTCAGAAATTGTTACTGAGCCTTGACCTATTGACTAGAGACATCAAGAATCACTTTGGTCTAAATGATATGTCAGTCACTTACACTTTTCCAACAATGTCTTAATTTTCAGCAAAATATTGAGTACTTTGATTGGCTGTTTTATAAGGCAACATGACTTGAAATTATTAAAAGAAAACTTTTCTTCCTGACATATTATTTCATGAAGTAAATATTACGAAGTAAATAAATAAAAATAATATGTCAAGCTGTTTCATTTGCAGTTTACAAAAAACTCAAAAATACTATTGAAAAAAACTGAAAATGCTGGAATATTTTACATTCATACCACTGAAATAGAAAGTTTCTTGTATTTTCTATAGTTATATTTTGTTCTTAAAACAGGATGCATAAAGCAACTTTAAGAAGCTTTACTTCACATTGATTTATCTGCATTCTAAAGTATATCTCAAAATGCTATTTATTAACAGTCTAAGAAGAATCCAGAGCATGATACTATGGTCTTTCGAGACTAAAGGATGCCAATGCAAGAAGTCATATGATCTTTCCCCCCACAAATGCTAGTTATGAATTTCTGATCTAGTACATACCCTTCTTTCAGAATTGAACTTAGAGCACAGATAAAACTTTCATAAGGATTCAACAAGCACTAGTTACTCTTGGAAGACAATACTGAGATAAAATTTCTAGCATATATCTGTGATTAGTAACTAATATCAATCATATTAAATAAACATTTGTATATTTATTTCATAAATCTAAATACAAAAAACTGAAATGCTTACTCCTTCACATGCTACATAATAAGGTGTCCATATTTATTGTTAATAAGATCATAGCTGTACTAATGGTTGTATTTATTCTATAAATTTAATGAACTCTGAAAAAGACACCAGTATCCCTCTATACGGATTTGTTCTGTGGACCAATGTTAGAGAAGCAATAATTACCATGGCCTCATATTTTGGGAATCAGATTTCATCTGAAGTTACAATAGGAACATTCCATGCAAAAAAGATATTCTGTTTGAAAGCAATCTTTAAACGTAGTTAATTTATTTTGAAGATGGCTTCCTGCTGTATTTACAGTGGGAGCCATTTGGTAATTCTTGCTATTTTATTCAGACTTTTCCTTCCTCTGCCTAAGCAGCAAATCAAGCTTACAAATAATTATATAAGTACAGTAATCAGAATTGTATAGTAGAAAATTAATATCAGACTTGCATTTAAAAAAGACCTTTAAGAAATTTAGTAAATATGAATTGATCAATATATGTTTTGGAGACCTCACCTACAAAAAGATATTGACAAAATTGAACGGGTCCAAAGACGGGCTACAAGAATGGTGGAAGGTCTTAAGCATAAAACGTATCAGGAAAGGCTTAATGAACTCAATCTGTATAGTCTGGAGGGCAGAAGGAAAAGGGGGGACATGATTGAAACATTTAAATATATTAAATGGTTAAATAAGGTCCAGGAGGGAAGTGTTTTTAATAGGAAAGTGAACACAAGGATAAGGGGACAAGGGGACACAATCTGAAGTTAGTTGGGGGAAAGATCAAAAGCAACATGAGAAAGTATTATTTTACTGAAAGAGTAGTAGATCCTTGGAACAAACTTCCAGCAGACGTGGTAGATAAATCCACAGTAACTGAATTTAAACATGCCTGGAATAAACATATATCCATCCTAAGATAAAATACAGAAAATAGTATAAGGGCAGACTAGATGGACCATGAGGTCTTTTTCTGCCGTCAGACTTCTATGTTTCTATGTTTCTAAGTTATTTAGCAATAAGCTATACCAGAAGTACAAAATGAGAGATAATGAATTGTGAGATTGTGAGTTCACAGTAAAAATGTATGCAAAAAATTATCTTTATGTTAGCTATACAGAGACTTACTTAAGTCTTGTAAGTCTTAAGTTTTATGTTCATCTACAAAATGGAACAGATGCTTTAGAACAAATGTGTTTCTACATATTTTTAAAATACAAGTTCTCTTTTGTCTTTTATTACCACACCAAACCAAGACAAGTCTTTAGCTGCAGTTTTATGTAAGATTCCTCAGCAAGGTTCATGGAAAACTAGATAAGACCAAAATCTTCTCTTGGTCTTCTGCCTTCCACTGTTCTCTTAAATGATAACAACAATAGCTTAAGTTAGAAGCAATTGCTCAAGCAATTTTGATATAAGTGTTTTCTCCTCCTAGAGGAATAAACAAATGTTGACTGGGTATTATTAAGATATTAACATCTCTACTAGCAAACTAAATTGCCTTGATAAAAGTGTATGTTGTTAAGTGAGTATGTTAGCATAGCAATGAATTACAAGTGTATGTATCTCTTTGCTTAAATATTCCATTCCTACTTTTTTACTTAGATATGCGAAAGAGACTAAGTATACTGGGCAGCATTCTGTCTCCCTAATTCTACTTCTGGCTCTTCCTTAAAACGAATCTTAAACAACCAGTGCTGTTTAGATCTATTTTTGATTGCCATACATTATTCCACTATAACTTCCAAACCTTTATTCTTCTCATGTGCTTTTTTCAAGACTACATTTTCTTTGGCAGCTTAACAGCAATCTCTCTCTTCTCCAGTGAAAATATTTTTCCTATGAGACAGCTATAAATAAATTGCTTCTTCATTGCTTATTTGACCCCTATGACAATCATTAAGTGTTGTACCACATGATTCTTGACAAATGTATATTTTATTTTATGTACGTTGAGAGCATATGCACCAAGACAAATTCCTTGTGTGTCCAATCACACTTGGCCAATAAAATTCTATTCTATTCTATTCTTATGTATGACTATCAGCTAACAAAAACAAAATATCTCTGTGACTAATTCTTCATGATGCATGAACTGAGAGATACCTTTGGAAAAAATGCTGTGATTATAGTTCACTCTTAACTTTTTTTACATATAACTATGATAAGGAGGAATAGATTAATTATCCCTTAGTTTACATTTCTGAATCCATATGGACAATGTGACAGAACTGGTTGAAATAAAATACTAGCTTTTGGATCAGATCTACTTAGACACTTTTTATTATATAAGATGCCCATCTATGTCTTTAGGAAGTAGCTATGAAACTTTGTGTTTTGGACTATTTATTTTAGGGAATGAGAGAGTTGTGCCCCAATATGACACCATGCATTGATGTATTACTCTTTTTCTGTAAAAGTAAGCAAGACATTTTTACAATATGTCCTTATACAAGTTACTATGTTAAAATCATACCTTAATGATTACAGAAATAAAATGGAGATTGTTTCTATCATTGTAAGGCCTTAAAATATTTAACTTTCATTGTGGCAAATGTAGTATGTTTTGAAATGTGAATGGGAATGAATGATTTTAAATGTTAGTAGAGTTTTAAAGTTTTTCTAGTAAAATTAATTGGAGTTTTAGATTTGTACATTATATATTGTTTTCTATGTTGTGAGCCGCCCTGAGTTCTCGGAGAAGGGCAGCATACAAATCCAATAAATAAATAAATAAATAAATAAATAATAGTAAAATGAACAATTAAAAATTAATTTAATAAGGAACTTTCCCCTAGATTCTAAGTATAGGCTATGCTAAAAAAAGGAGTTGAAAGTCTCTCTTTTTCTCTTTAAGTGAGGTTTCTCTCTTTCTTAATCATGAAGTGATCATGAAGACATTATAGAATTCTTCTCTAGTTGATGAAAACTGCATCTTTTTCTTATATTCTAATTTACTTTAATAGCTCACTTACAATTTTAAGGAAGGAAATAGCTTAGCATATCAAACGTTGTGGAGCTATGATCTTCCAAAATGATAAATGTATGTGACATATAACCTGAATACCATAAAAGTAATGATTTTATTTTTGTTAGGATTGATTGAAAAGATGTATGCAGTGGTACCTCGTTTTATGAACTTAATTGGTTCCCTGACCAGATTCATAAGTAGAAAAGTTCGTAAGATGAAACAATGTTTTCCATAGGAATTAATGTAAAAGCGAATAATGTGTGCAAGGCCAAAACTCACCCCTTTTGCTTTATGACCGCTGGCATTCTGATCATTGTTCTGGGGCAGGTAGAGGAGGGGAGGGGGAACACAGCAGAGGCTGGTCGGAGGGAGCCTTGTGGGTGATTAACACATGCGGGAAGCTGCCTGGCGACTTGTCAGCTGGCGGGGCTTCCACCCTCCTTGAAAGTGCTTTCGGCGGTGGCAGCAAAGGGAAATCCGGAGCTTCTGCCACAGACAAGGCTCCCTGGCTCTCACTCTGGTGAGGATGTGTGTGTCCCTGTATGCCGGTAGAGAACTGGGGGAGGCTCTTTTCCTTCCCCTTTGCTCACGGGGATTGAGCCACCGAGCTTCGGTCCTCAGCGAAGCGCAGGCAATGGAGATGCGGTTTAGGGTGAGGTCAGTCTGTCAACTAAAGAAGAGCAAAACTAGAGCGCTGCGGGCTCTGAGGATGGCGGGGGGGCATGTTTCTTTCATCTGGTTTGGGGATGTGCGATTGTTTAGTTCCTTGAAAACTTTGCGAGGAAGTTGAGATACAAGCTCTCACAGCCTCCTCACTTTCTCTCCCCCCATTTCTTTAAGGCTCCCTCCCTTTCTCACAAGGGACGGCAAGGGGTGGTCATCTCTCCTACCCTCCTCTCCGCTCTGCTACGTAAATTTTCCCTGCAGTTGATCCAAGCGCTGGCAGGGAAGATACGAACTGAAATGTGAGTCAGGTGTCCTGGAAACCTAACAAAAATGGTGTCGGTGGAATAATAATTGAGAGTGGGGTGTCCTGGAAGTTGAGATACAGGCTCTCACAGCCTCCTCATTTTCTCCCCCCCCCCCATTTCTTTAAGACTCCCTCCCTCTCTTGCAAGGGACGGCACGGGTGGCTGTCTCTCCTACCCTCCTCTCGGCTCCACTACGTAAATTTTCTCTGCAGTTGATCCAAGCCTGCATCTCAACTTCCAGGAAACCTACTCGCAATTATTACTCCACCCGCCCCCTTTCCCTGTCTCTCCAAGCACTCTGCTAGCCTTGCTTTATCCACCTGCGGCTGCGGAGAGCTCCTGGGACATGCCGATTTCTAGCAGATGGGATGGGCGAAGGGGGCAGACCCCGCCTGGCTCCATTTCCCTTTTGATCATCAGAGGTATAAATTTAAAAGTGCTTGTTTTGGCCGCTGCTCGCAACAGCATCAGCCAGGAGAGAAGCGAGGGTTTGTAAGACAAAAATAGTTTGTGAGCACAGGCAAAAAAATCTTGAACGCCTGGTTCATATCTCAAAACATTCATTTGAAGAGGCGTTCATAAGACGAGGTACCACTGTATTTTTTCTCTTGTCAGCAAAGTCATCCAATCATGTTGCTGTGCATATTGCAAATAGGGAGGGTATTTAACGCAGCAGCTGATCCAGTGAAATCAAACACTTTAAATTGATTGTATCTGAATTGGTTGAATTACATATTATTTCTACTAAAGTTGTTTGAGGATTATTTTGATTTGCAGAATTGTGCATAGGCTGTAATAATGGCAGTTCCTGTCTTTCCAGATTTGCAAATAGAAGGCACATTGTAATACAGTTTTGTAATCTTTAAAGATTTAAGTATAGTCTCTCTCTCTCTCTCTCTCTCTCTCTCTCACACACACACACACACACATACACACACACGCACACCTACGTCTGTATGTAATGATTACTGGTATATGTATATTAAATGCAATGGATGACCACGTTTTGTGTATGTAACTGTCACTGAGGGACTATTAATGCCATCCTTTAGTAGAGGCATTTCACATTCTCATAGTTGTTTATTCTTTTTCAAATTCCATAGATCAGATTCATCTATATTTTTGGCCATCAGCTATAATTCATTTTCAATATATGTAGTGCATACCATTCCAAGTTTTAATGCAATATGAATGTATTATGTATTCATGCAATCCTATGTTCAAGATTATAAATGGATAAATTGTTAATAATCCCTAACAAACTCCAATGGCACAGCAATTAAGAGTAATTATTATATTTTATTGTGAGAGTGTGGGATATCTCAAAATGACAGGGTATGCAAAACCTTTTTTTTTAAATGACATGTTTGTTTATTTATTTATATGTTTGAACCACCCACCTCATCAGTTTTGTGCTCTTATTCTTCTTTTAGATGCTAGTCCTGTAGCATTAACAAAATTACCCAGTTGCCAATTTTATTGTACAGCAAATCGATTATTAATTATAGATTATTTTTATTTTCTATTCAACATTGTTACCAAATGCAATTGTTGTAAAGATCAGATGTTCTTTTTGTACTAAATATTGGCATTAATTGATGAGAACACTGCTTCCTGGCTAATTTAGGTATTGCAATAGAGGAATTATGCAATTGGCAGAGTCAATTGATTGAAAAATGCCTCTTATATAATTGTTCATGGGTATCTGATTCCTATGTGCATACCATTGCTCTTTTGCACTGACCTAAATACCTGAAATAGGTATTATATAGAGATGCATGTATTTATGGAATAACACCTGAATACCTGAAATAAGTATTTTATAGATGTATGTATTTATGGAGCATCCATCTAGTAGTTTTTTACATAATATATATCTGACCTATCCACTAACATAGCAAAAAAACTTAGATATTCTATTTACTGTTAAATTAACCGTGTTATTTTTTTAAAAATCAATACTTTTGTTTTCCTTAATAAGAGCATATATCTAAATCTTGTCCAAATGATTCGGATTTACGAAGTTTTGTTACTTACAATATTACTTTCTACATGTTCTTCTATCTTGGAAATGGTCCTCTTTTTTGATTCAGTAATTTCTGAACAGTAAAAATTATCAAAATAGGCATAAAGATAACATATTGTTTTATCAACAAGAATAAAATGGGGGGGAAAACGCTACAGAAAAAAAATCCAACACTAACAATAATAATTGCAAGAAAAAAACAAATTGTAAAATGTGTACAAAAAATCAAACAAATTTAACATCACACAGACAAAATCCATCCCTACTGGTTTCTGGGGGGAAAAGGTAAAACTAATAAATTCTCCTCCCTTTTACATAATGAGTTTACAAATAGTTACGAATTTTCTGTTTAACAAGAATATTATATTAAATAAACAAATATTCTAGGTGAGAGGATCCCCACTAATCACCAATTCCGATATCAAAAGTAGCACAACTACATTTTGCAGATTAGGTCAAGGCAGTAACTCTCTTAGAGCCAGGTGTTTTCTCAAATTTATGATATATACTTATATTTGCATTTGGGAAACTATGAGAAATATATGATAAAGAGGAGAATCTGTGACATTCAGTGTGCCATTATACAATTTTTGATGTTCCAGAAAGTTCAGTAATTTCAGTATTTTATTCATATACGCATCAACATTATCTTTGATGTGCATATGAGTAAGAGGAACAAAATATTTTTAGTTAAGGTGAGTGATTGAGGATTTGTGTCATTATACCGTTTGTGTCATATATGTGCTTTGTGAATTAAGTATTTGTTGCATATATTGTACATGAGAAAAACTGCAACTTTCCCCTATATTACTCATTAATTTATTACTATAATCTACATGCTATGTTTCTGCTGATGTGAAAACTAGGTCGCTTTAAACAGGTCCATTGGAAGTGCTCCAACATTCATAGTTCTAGAAAATTTATCTAATGACAGCCCTTATAGCAAATGTTCAGTTCATTTTCTTTATCCTTGTTAGTATAAACCTAAGCATAAATTAGAGACAATATAAATATCTTTAAAATTCCAGAAAATTTAACCATAACTTATTTGGGAGATTGGGGAACAATGTAACCATTTTGCCAAATGAACCGTTGAAACTTACCTGAACGGTCTTCTCGCTGCACTGCGAAGAGAGTCCAACGTGGGTATTACTTAAGCCTTACTGGCAGGGACTGAGTTAAAAATTAGCATAATTATTATGTCCCGCCCACCACTGCCCCCTTCCAGTCAGTGATGAAAACGAAGGAATAGTAAGGAACAAACTTTATTAACAACTAATAACCTTCAAGAAAATGCGCACCTGGGCCAAAAAGGCCGGGCGGGTTTGGACTCTCTTCGCAGTGCAGCGAGAAGACCGTTCAGGTAAGTTTCAACGGTTCTTCTCCACTGCACTGCTCAGAGAGTCCAACGTGGGATATACCCAAGCCACACTTTAGGGAGGGATAGGCTGGACCAGGGGTGCTGGAACACAAACTCCCTGTAGCACTCTTCTGCCAAAGGCTGCCTCCGTCGAAGCGAAAGAGTCCAAACGGTAATGTCTGATAAAGGTTGTAGGGGCAGCCCAGGTTGCTGCCCTGCAAATGTCCTCAATCGGTGCCTGCGTAGTCCAAGCAGCTGTGGTAGCCGTGCTTCTGGTAGAGTGAGCTGTAATCCTACCCGGCAATGGTGTAGCCATGGTACGATATGCTTCAATGATGCAAGTCCTGATCCATCTACTAATGGTCTTGGCTGATATTTTTCCTCCCATCGAGGATGGAAGAAAGGACACGAAGAGGGCCTCTGACCGTCTAAAGGTGCTGGTGCGTCGGATATAAATCTTGACCGCTCTTCGCACGTCCACCTTATGCCACCGCAGCTCCGATGGGTGAGAACCATGGGTGCAGAAATATGGCAAAACGATGTCCTGAGCCCTATGAAACCTGGTGTTAACTTTGGTAAGGAAACAGGGGTCCAACCACAGCGTCACTCTATCTGTATGAAAAACATATAGGTCCGGCCGAACCGATAGTGCTGCTAGCTCCGAGACCCTACGAGCCGAAGTGATGGCAACTAAAAAGGCCACTTTTATCGAAAGAAAGCGAAATGACACCTCCCTTAACGGTTCAAAGGGGGGTCCCGTCAATGCCCTTAGAACCAATGGTAAGTCCCAGGATGGAAAGTGGTGTACGACTGGAGGGGACAGATTTGCTGCCCCTCGGAGGAAGTCCTTCACCCAGGGGTGATGAGAGATTGGGCAAAATGGGTCTGGCCTAAGAATTGTTGCTATGGCCGCAACCTGTCTGCGGAGGGTGTTGGGTGCCAGCCCTTTATCCAGTCCTCTTTGGAGGAATTCCAGAAGATGATGAGGGGGAGATTCCTTGGGTCCTGCAAAAGGTGCAGTATGCTGCCCAGGTAGCCTGGTAGATACGCGTCGTTGACGGTCGCTGTGCTGCTTGAATCGTATTAATGACGGTCTCTGGGACCTGCTTCTCCCTCATGCGGTTCCCCTCAATCTCCACACGGCAAGCTTCCACCACTGGGGGTCTGGATGCACTATCGAGCCCTGTGTCAGAGCCAGCTGTTGAAGTGGAATTCTCCACGGTGGAAGGATTGACAGCCCCATCAGGTCGGCAAACCAGGGGCGTCTGGGCCAGAATGGGGCTATGAGAAGGACCTCCGCTTCCTTGGAAATGATCTTGGCGATCACCCTGGGCAACAGGCAGACTGGGGGGAAGGCGTACAGAAGCCCCTTGGGCCATGGTGATAACAGTGCGTTGACCTGTTCGGCCTCCGTGTCGGGAATCGAGCAAAGAATCTGGGCAACTGGTGGTTGTGGCGTGTGGCAAATAGATCCACCACTGGCACGCCATACCTTTGAACAATCAGTTGGAATACCTCCGGGTTCAGTGTCCATTCCCCTGGATCGATTGTTGTGCGACTCAACCAGTCCGCTTGGGTATTCTCCACCCCCGAGATGTGCTCTGCTCGAATCGATGCTAGATGTCGTTCTTCCCATGACATTAACTTGTGGGCCTCCTGCATTAGGAGACCTGAGCGTGTGCCTCCTTGGTCGTTCACATGCGCTCTTGTCACCATGTTGTCCGTTAATATCAGGACGTGTTGGCCTTCTACCATCTCCATGAACGACTGCAGCGCTTTGAACACCGCTCGTAACTCCAACCTCTTGATATTGGAGTCCATCAGGTCTGCTGGGGACCATCTGCCCTAGGCCACCTGTCCCCTTGAATGTGCCCCCCAGCTGAAGAGGCTGGCGTCGGTGGTGATCGTTACTTCCTGGTGAGACAAGAAGGGAGAGCCCTTGGCTACGGCCTGTGAGGTCCACCACGGGAGGGAGCGGCGAACTGTCATGGTCAGGTGCACTTGTCTTTTTGAATTGCTGAGACGAGCCTTTTGGAAGGGGAGGAGGAACCATTGAAGAGGGCGAGCATGTAAGCGGGCCCACGGAACGATATTGATACATGAAATGAACATCCCTAGCAGTTGTGACAGTTGTGCTAGGGAAGTTCTGTTGCGACGGGAGATGGAGTGAACCAGTGCTATTATCCTCTGCCTCCTCTCTGATGAGAGGAAGACCAAGCCCGTCGTGGAATCTATTATGGTGCCTAGATGAAGCAGGCGCATAGTTGGCTGCAAATGACTCTTGGCTTGGTTGATGGTAAATCCTGCCCTCTCCAGAAAATCTATTGTCCGGGCCAGGTCTTGCATGGCTTGTTGAGGGCTCCTGGAGAGGATGATAACGTCGTCTAAATATGCTAGAAGACATATGGATTGAGCCCTGAGGCTCGCTGTTAGAGTGTCCAAAAGTTTGGTGAATGCCCTCGGGGCTGAAGACAACCCGAAGGGCATGGCCTTGTACTGGTAGTGCTGGTTGAGAAGATAGAATCGGAGAAACTGTCGATGTTGTGGATGGACCGGGACATGGAGGTACGCCTCCTTGAGGTCGATGGAGGTCATCCAGTCCCACTGACGAATGGATGCTACTATGGTGTGTATTGAATGCATTTTGAAACGTTGGTACCTGATGTACAGGTTCAGCTGTTTCAGGTTTAAAATCAGACGGCAGCCGCCGGAAGACTTGGGAACCACGAATACAATGGAATAGAACCCTAGTGTCTCTTGCTAAGGTTGTACGGGCTCTATTGCTCCTATCTCCAGGAGATGCTGGACTTCCTGTAGGATGGTGGAGCGCTTTTGTGGATGATTCAGTGAGGTTTCTATAAACCTGTTGGGGGGCCGGTGTAGAAATCTTAGTTGTAGGCCTTGAGCTATGGTGTCTAAGGACCATACGTCTGTGGAGATGGATTCCCAAAATTCGGTGAAGCACTGCAGGCGTCCACCGATGGGATTGTCCTGGGAGGAGTCACTTTTGCTTGCGATATCCTCCCCTATTGCCTCCTCGAAATGGTCTGCAGGATTGCTGGAACTGCTGGTTTCTGTTCCCATAACCCCCTCGATCAGCTCGGTAAGTGGGTGTATAGGTCCCCTCTCCGTAAGCCCTTGCGACCGGGGATGAAGTCGAGGCGGGGTCCGAACGAAAGGACTGCCTGCGAAAATATGGAGCCCCCCGTCTGTCCTGTCGCCTTGCTGATCGTGGCAAAACTTTTTTCTTGTCCCTGTCCTCAACGAGGACTGAGTCTAGGGATTCACCAAAGAGCTTAGAGCCCTGATACGGGGCCGCGGCAAGGCGCCATTTCGATTTAGCATCCGCTTGCCACGAGCGAAGCCAAAGTAGGCGTCGAGCTGACAGGTTGGATGCCAAGGTGTGAGAGGCAAATCTAGCTGCCGCCAAGGTGGCATCCGTGGAGAATTCGGTAGTGGCAATAAGTTTATTAACATCTTGGCGTAGCCTGGCATCTTCCGGGCCTAGTCTGGTAAGCATATCTTTCAACCATAGGATGGAGGCCCTGTTAAAGAAGGATGCGGCCGATGCCGCCCTGAGGGACCAGGCGGACAGCTGATGAATTCTCCTGATCATGTTCTCCGCCCGCCTATCATCCAGCTTCAGCCCATCTGCCATGTCTGATGGCACGACTGCATTGGACATCAAGGATGTTACTGGCGTATCCACCGAGGGATACTGGAGCAAATCCTCCACCTCTGGATCAAAAGTATAAAACTTCCTGTCCCAGGCTGAGGGTCCTAGGGCTGCAGTTGGTTGCTGCCGGGGCTTTTTGATGTTCTCTGCAAAAATGGGTATTGCAGGGATGTGTTCAGACTCCTTCTGTGGCTCGTTAATGAGCCTGGCTGCTGGCATGATGCCCACATCCTGAGCTGCTGGCTTTGCTGAGTTATCAGGAGTCAAAGTGGCCTTGGCCTTATTCAACAAAACTCTGAAGAGAGACTGCTTGAATAGGCCTGCTAGTGGAGGTTGCTCAGGTAAGGTGGCTTCATCTCCGGATAGCTCATCCTCCTGGTCCATGGGCATCTCTCCAAGGTCTTGGTCTTCCTGGAAGGAATCGTGCATAGATGTGGCCACCTCAGGCACAGTCCAAGGATCCTGTCTGCCAGGTCTAGGGAGAGGGGAAGGCCTCTGCTGGGCGCCCACTGCAATGCCTTGAGAGTAGGCCGAAGCAATCATATCCTGCAAGGATGGAGACATTGCTTGCCAGTTGTCCATGGGTCCTCTAAGGCCCGCTGCAGTTGGTGTAAATGTGGCTGCTGCAGCTGAAGGTGGTTGAGACCTTGGCTGTACAGCTGGTCTGGACCATTCTGCCCTTTGAAAACCTTCAGCAGGTGGAGCACTCAAAGGGCGATCAGGTGATAATCCCCCTGCACCAGCGAGGTGAAAGCCCTCCAATGGAATCTCCGAGACCAAGGGGCTTTGTTGACGTGGGGGAAGACTGCTTGAGGGGCTAGGCCCTTTTCTAGTCTTGGATATTTCCAATTGGGCTTCCAGGGCCTTAATTTTCTTCTCAGCCTCTTTTAGGGCTGAGGACTGGGAAGATTTCCCCTTAGATTTTGTGCCATGAGCCTTGTCTTTCCCTTTATTTGATGAGGGAACTGTAAGCTCACTAGGGGCGTTTTGTGGTAACTGCGACATAATCATATAATTACTCACAGACAGCAAACCAAAAGAGGCTTTTTCACGATGCTCAGTAGATTGCAAAAGTGACTAAGGCAATTGCGACGCTTGAAAAGCGCATCATCACCCCCTTGTGGCTGATTGGTCTAATGACTCGAAAGATCTGACCTCGTTGCCATGGCAACCCCTGTTAGCCCAAGAAGGCGGCCGGGGTAAAACTTAAGTAGCTGAGTCATTGGCTAAAATGGCGGCCGTGACGTCAGGCAGGAGGAGAGAATTGTCCCTTCACGAGGCAAAGAGAATCTATAATCCTCGTAGCTTGCCATCTTGCTGGTTAGCTCTGGGGCGGCGTTCCAGCCCTCTCTCGGCAATTTAGTGCTCCCCATACTGCTCGCTCCGTCGGCGGCGTCTCCTGGCCGCCAAACAGCTGATGGGGGGAAAAAACCTCCTGCGCGGCAAATTCAAGGCTTCCCAGCCGCCGCGTTGAAACTGCGGTCCTTTCTGCCGCTAAACAGCTGATTTACAGGCTTCGGGATTGAATGAGGCAGCTGGGACTCCTCACACTTGGGATAGCAACCGATCTGGAGGTGCTGCGTCGCGCTGGCCACCCAAGGAGGTATCTTGGCATAGGTGGGAAGGGGGGGGTTTGATCGCTCGCGTCAGGGACCCCATACCAGCGCACCCTGTCAGCAAAGCTTGCTCCGGGGAGCAGAGGCTTCTCAGGGGAGACGAGTTGGAGAACTATACCCCAGAGGGCAGAGGCTCTCAGTCCAGGAACTCCAGTTTTCATCCTGTAGAGAGGGATAAAAAAGGAGAGAAGAAAAGATTATTACAAGGAAAAGAAAGGCATGTATTTATTAAAACAATCTATCTCCAACTGGAGAGAACAAAACTCATAGTCCCTACGCTATGACTGAGTTTTAAAACTGACTGGAAGGGGCAGTGGTGGGCGGGACATAATAATTATGCTAATTTTTAACACAGTCCCTGCCAGTAAGGCTTAAGTAATACCCACATTGGACTCTCTGAGCAGTGCAGTGGAGAATAAAAAGCTATACACTTCAACTTCCCAGCTATACACTTCAACATATATTTTGAAGAGTAGAAAAACTATAATTTCTCAACAAACTTCTATTAAAGTGGATCTTTTACAGTGCTTTCATATTGACAGCCCTCTGGAGTAGTTTTGAGAATATGCAAATTGATAAAACCCATATTGGGCTTCTGTGCTGGTAGATGCCATTCTGCCATCTGAAAGATAGAATTGGCTATAATCCAGTGTTTTAATATTTTCAAATAAATGTTTAACTCCTTAATAGTTTTTTGGGAAAATAAATTTATTTCACTTATAGCCTGACTTTATATTGGTTAAGTGAGATGTATAAAATATTTGCCAAAGCTCAAAATGTAGTTCTCGTTCCTATTCAGTCAAATATGTTCATATATTTAAAAATGTAATGACATAAATGTAGAAAGGCAACTAATAACAGAAGCAGTAACCTGCTCGATTGGACCTTTGGCCCATTTCAACCAGCTATCTGTTCTCAGAGTGGCCAACCAAGTGCACAAGTTCCTGTTGCATCTAGTTTCCCAAGCAGGTGTACTTGATAGACAGTCACACTGCCATTGAGGCTAATGATGGCAGATGTACCAGAAAGATTTTTATTTCATTAAAAATGGAGTTATAGAATTCCTTCATTGACTTATTAGCCTGGCTGCTCTAATTTGGTGGTCCTTCAATCCACCCAACCCTCCCTCCCTTTGATAACCTGATGAAAAATGATGGCATAATTCTCTGCCATTTTGTGATGTAGGGTATATTATGTTTATGAAATAACTTCCAAATTCCTCTAAAGATTACACTCTTATATCCTTGTCTGATGTGGTTTCATTCAGTTGGTCAATTTCTGCCAGTGTTAAGTGTCATCTTTGTTCATTGGAAGATTCCTCATCACCTCTAATGAATCGATCTAATTAGTCAATCTCTCATTGCCATCTTATATTTGGAATTGTATAAACGTCTGTGAGTTATATGTCTCAGGAAGATGAAGTAACTGAGTGAAAGAGAGCCGTTTGTGTTTTGTCATGTGTACGTTATTGTTCTAACTCGTTTACAGGCTCTCCCTCTCTACCAGATAAATACCGTCATCATCGAGAATTAATGATGCTACAACCAGCACACCGAGATCGGCCTAGCAGTGCTATGTATCCTGCAGCTATCATGGAAAATGGGCAGGTAAAAAGTGTGTGTGTGTTTGTTTGTGCATGCATGTGTATCTTTGTGAGTTACACAAAGTTACAAAAACTCTCTGTGAGTTATATTAGATTATACCAGTTGTGACACACTTAGCTTAAAAACACTTTCCAATATACAGGGAGAGAGTTGTTTTAGAAATTATCTGCAGGAAATTATCTAATTTTCTGATTTGGGCAAATGATTAATATTTAATTATTTTTATTTTTATACACACACACACACACATTACTAAAAGCCAGTCTTGGGACTGTAAAAATATACAGTGACTTGTTTCACTCTTCCATACTATTAGAAGTGTTTCTGCCAGGTCCCACAAGTGTCCTCTCTGTCATCCTTGCCACAGTCACAACTCTGACCTAATTAGTATAGTGGGAGAGAAATCAGCAAACAGTGTCATCACTCCTTCCTTATTCTTGCCATGTCATTTGAAAGTGAAGCAGAGCCACTGTTCAAATGAACTTGGAAGAATAGGAAGTTTTCCTTGCAAAGCACTGTGATACTTGACTCTGGGATTGTAGGGGAGGGAAATCTAATAAATAAATAAATAAATGCAGAATCTAGAGAAATATATGTCTAGAGGGGAAAAAACAAAAGTTATTTTTCTGCTAGAAATGAGGGTACTCCCTTCTCCAAAAAGGGATATGCTTGAGGTTCTCTCTGTTCCTTCATGTCATAATTACTCTTGCACCCTACTAGCTGTCTTCAACACGACTACCAACTATTTTCTTTTATTTAGCATCTAAAACTACCATCAATAGTTTAGAAAGAGAGATCATCCTTCCGAAAGCATATATCTAATGAATGCTGATAGAAGAAAGGGATTACATGGTTTCCTATTTGTGAGAAAACGGCAAGACTTTTGCAATTAAATAAATAAATGCCCCAAATGTCTCAGAAATCATTTAATAAATTGAGGATTTAGAAATTCTATATTCCATTATGTATCAGCAAAAGTATATTATCACTTGCTGCATCTAATTTAGATATAGATGTATTATACTGTCACATGCATACTGATATTGAAATAGGCTGTGCTCATATGCTTCAAAACATTTAGAGTTTATGAGTTTAAACCACTGCTTTAAACTACTCCTGGAAACCATTGTCTACTAATTCAGAGACTGCAGCAAGGTATGATTTATTTATCAAATTTATATGGCCATCAGTCTCACACAAAATGAATTTGGATAATGTACAATAAAACTTATTAAAGTCAAACATGAAAACAAGCTAAAATCATTAAATAATTAATGTAAGTAAAAGCAAGATTTCAGGAGAGTTAATGAAGATGTTATACATGACTCAACTAACTCTACTGCCAAGGGATTTCCCAGGCCAAATGAAAAAAAATAAAATTTTATGGGCTTTCCAAAAGGCCGTAAGGTATTGGTGGGAGATGATGTTCCAGAGGGTAAATGCCATAGTAGAAAGGGCTCAATTCGTGAGTCCCATAAATTCAACTCCTTAGCAAATGGGACATACAGATGTCTCTTGATGATGGACCTGATGGATAGAAAGTAGGGGTAGAATTGGGGAGAGTTGATCTGTCAGATAACCTGGCCCTATGTCAAATAGAACTTTAAAGCTACTTTGCATTATATCCAGAAGCAAATTGGCAACCGGTGCAGTTCATGGAAAGAAGTATAATGTGAATCCTTCTCAGGACACCCATAACTGCCCATATTACTCCATCTTGCACCAGCTGAAACTTCCAAATACTTTTCAGGAGCGTCCCATTTAGAGCAGGTTACACTAGTCCATTCGGGAGAGGAGGAGAACATGAGAACCTGTGAACAGAGCTTCACAATCCAGGTGCACACACAATATGAATTTGTGCACATGACACCTAATGCCAGTTACTACATGGGTGCTGCATATTGAACCAACTGATTTTCCTGGAGTCTTTAAAGGCAGTCCCATGTAGAATACACTGCTGTAATCTAATTGGCTTGCGATCAGAGCACAAGTGAATGTCTATCACAAAGTCTTCTCTCTCCAGGAAAAGCCACTGGTGGTGCACCAGCCAATGTTTGGCAAAGGTCCACATCACCATAGCCTCCATCTCCATCCAGTTGAATCTTGAAATCAAGGAAGATCTCAAATTATGAATCTGCTCCCATGGGGGCTGTATCCGAGTCTTCGGAGGGGGGCGGCATACAAATCTAAATAATAATAATAATAATAATAATAATAATAATAATAATAATTGGAATAATTACAAATGGAACACTCAAAAATGAGACAGAAAGACTAATACTGGCGGCACAAGAAGAGGCCATTAGAACAAATCCTGTCAAAGCCAGAATTGAAAAATCAACAGACGATCCAAAGTGCAGACTCTGCAAAGAAACAAATGAAACAATCACATACTCAGCTGCTGCAAAAAGATCACACAGACTGACTACAAGCATAGACATGATGCTGTGGCACAGATGATCCACTGGAACTTGTGCCGGAGCTACCATTTACCAGTGGCAAAGAATTGATGGGATCATAAGCCTGAAAAAGTGGTCGAAAATGAGCAAGCAAAACTACTGTGGGACTTCCGACTTCAGACTGACCGAATTCTGAAGCATAACACACCAGACATTGTGTTCTGTCTGGGTTCCCCCAGACCTCAACACCAACTGGAAAAAACAGCCAGACACTCTGGTAAAAGCCAAAAGTAGTTTATAACTGGAAAAAATAAGCACAGAGGAAAACCTGTTCTTCCCAACAGACAGGATATAATACAGTACAGCAGGGTCCTGATGTCCAGACAATACAGCAAGCTTCTTGCTGGCACACACCCCCAAGGTTTCAATAGGCAAAGGCACAAACCAGGATTCCAAGACGCCAAAGTTCACAGTCAGGTCCCACGACTCTCAAAGATAAAACTCCACAAGCCAGGAAGGGTGGGTCTGCCTTTTAGCCTTTCCCAAGAGCACCACACCCAAACCCAGCTGCTGCCACTTTAATGCTGAAAGTATTTAGCCAATTGACTCCGTCTCTGATTAGCTCTCCGTTGTCGCAGATCAATTATGGCTTGTGCACTTTCCTCTAAGGAATCCAGGCTGCTTGCTGAGGAGAGCTCCCCCTGGTGGGACTCTGGCTGTCCTCCCTCTTCTTCAGCCTGGGATTCCTCCTCGTCTGTCTGCACCTCCTGTTCCTCAGCCTCTCCCTCTGAGCTGGAAACCGACAGAAGGTCAGCCGTTCCCGGAGGGGCCTCAGACGGAACCACAACACATTGTGATCGTGGAGAAAAAGAAAGTATGGATCATCGACATCCCAATCCCAGGAGACAGCAGAATTGAGGAGAAGCAGCTAGAGAAATTAGTGAAATACGAAGATCTAAAAATCGAGCTGCAACAACTCTGGCATAAGTCAGTGAAAGTGGTCCCAGTGGTACTTGGCACGCTGGGCGCAGTGTCAAAGTATCTCAACGGACATTTGAAAACCATCGGAATTAACAAAATCTCTATCTGTCAATTGCAAAAGGCCGCTTTACTGGGATCGGCAAACATAATTCGCCGCTACATCACGCAGTCCTAGGTGCTTGGGAAGCACCCGACTGGGGATGAAATACCCAATCCAGCATAGTGATCTCGTTTGCTGTGTTTTATTGACATAATAATTATAATAACAATATTATTATTATTATTATTATTATTATTATTATTATTATTATTTCTTTGAGCTATAACACCAGAGAATCTCGGTGTTATGTTGGCAGAGAATCTCACTGGAAAAAAAGCACATCTTTCTTTTGCTTGGGTTCAACTTCAGCCTTAATTCATACATTATGATATGGCCAATCCACTAGGATTACTAGGATTAATCTTCAAGGCTTTGGTCACAGGTTTTCTGTGCTGTCGCCACAGGAATTTCTAAGATAATGCATTTCTTATTCAATCATTTGAGACTTGCCTTGAACATGACATGCAAATCCAGTTTATAACTAAAACATAAGTTATATGGTAAGAACCTGAATGAGATCTTTCACTGCAAAGAGGACATTTGATTAACCAATTATAAGATTTTGTTTTTGTAATGTGCAATATTTGTTTCAATAGTCTTGAATTACATTTTGTCTTTCCTAGCATCCAAATTTCCAGAGAGCCTTATTCCAGCAGGTAATTGGACCATGCAAACCCTGCAGTGATCCTAATCTATCTGTTGCTGAAAAAGGTATTGTCTGTTCTATTTTATTTAGGTTTTATACAACACGTTCAATTACTAATTTTCCTTTCTAAGCTTGATATTATTAGTATTTCATTTTATCTGAGACAAAATTATCTTATCCCACTCTATCATAGATAGTTTATATATCATACTTTTTTTACCAAGATAATATCCCCCGAACCAAATGTTAAGGAAATAAATTACGAGGCATCACTAATCCATGTAAACAAAAAAAAAATTCAAATTGGATTTTTCAAAATAAATGAATAGCTTTTCCAACCAGTTGAAAAAGACATAGTGAAGAAATTCAAGGAAACCTGTGAAGTTTTCATTTTCTTATTTATTTTGTGATAAAGGGATACACAATGGCCTAAACAAAAAAAGATATAAAACACAACATCTATATTAACAAATCATGTAATAAATGCCCAACTGTAAATGATTTGCAGGGTGAGTTGGGCAGAGAGCAAATGATTAAATGTGACTGCACACTTTTTGTACTTGCATTGTCATATCCCAGGGAGGGATATTTTGTATGGTTATCACAACAAATGCTTTATCTGTCAGATTTTGCTGGAATCTTGATTAGCTGCAGGTGCTCTGTGGGATTTGACAATATGGGCTTTCAAGGTGGATATCCTTTTATTGAGCTTTATTCTGGCAGAAATCACCTATCATCAAAATGACATTCCAGGTTGCCTGGTACTTACAGTAGGCATATACAGTACTAGCACAGTAGAATATTCACAATTCATAAACTGATTGTCTTCCATCTCTTTGTGTTTCCAAATTCTGTAGAGGATTAATATAGCAAATATTTAGGAAGCATACATTAGGCTTTTAAGAGAGTCATTGGGAGGGGAAAAACTATTGTTAAGTGAAGCCATTATTATTAAAAGCAGCTTAGATTATAACAGGAGCAGAAAACCTGCTAAAATAGAAATTAACTACTATATTTTGATTTAAAAATGGAGTATGCCTCCTTGTTGTGAAAATGGAGTAGATTTTAAGACTGCAAATTGTCATTTTCTTTTTCAACTAAAGTTCTCCTTTGAGTAACAAAGCACTGATGTATAAAACTTTAGCTATTGTTCTCTATCAGCTTTGCCTAAAATTGTGCTTGTTGTTTAGCAATCAGAGCAGCTATTCTTCAGACATAATCAATGAAAAATCTTCTGGATAATTATTAACGCAGGTTTTTAGGAAGGATCTAACTTGGAATCTAATATAATTTCAGCATAAATTTTATTAGCTGAAATACTCGTTTAGTGTCATGATTATTGAGAAAGTTTTCAAAAACAATTTGAAGCTATGAGAAATATCGTGGTCACTGTTTCCACAGTAACAGGCTCTGTTGTGCATATTACTATTTCTTTTCCTAATTTTTTTTTGCTTCTTTTTTATTTTTATTTTCAAAGCAAACTCTCTGTGTGTTTGTGTGTGTGCGTGCGTGCGCGTGTGTGTGTGTTACTGGTTTCAGAGTTGTTCTGTTCTCTCATTAAAAACACACTATTATTTCCTATCATCTACCCCATCTTCATAGGGTATGTAATAGCATGGAGCCAGTCCCAAAATACTCCAGAGACTGAAGAAAATAAAAATGTCAGCCTTCAATCCTGTTAAGTCCCCATTAATCCTGCATTTGACTATTATCCAAATACAATCTGTTTCCATCCTTCAGCTGTTTCAGCAACACCGAGCAGCTGGAGTCTGGACAGCGGAACCAGAGAGGCCCTGCCATTCCTGTCTGCTCATGTTGGGAGCATCCTGGTCCCACCAGTGCCTCCCCGAAGCCTGACCCATGGTAAGGAAATGGTCAGGGGGTCTGCAGAAGAACCCTACAAGGATGCCCAGATAAATCACGCGAAGACCAACACAGACATTTTTATGACTTCTCTAAAAAGAAAGGAAATTCATGCAGGAAAATATTTTCCTGGTTCTCTTGGCTGACAGTTAATCTAAACCTTTAAAACGGGCTGTGAATGTGCTTTGGGACTGGACATAGTTTTTTAAATGATGTGAGGCAGTGGTTCCCAACATGGAGCAATTTGATTTTTAGTAAGGGCAATTGGAACCTTGTTTAAACCAAGTTTAATGGCCTTTTAGGCTTCCTCCGCGTGAGTAGGAGTTCACTTTTTGAATAGTAAGAATGATATATCATGGGGGGAGATGTTTAGGTGGGACATGGCCAAAAAAAGGTTGGGAACCACTGGTGTAAGGTAGTCTGATGTCTTGCTGTGGGTTTTAATGTATAATTATATATTGAGCTCAAATTATTTTTGAAAACAAATATTACTTTAAAATTTTTATCATCCTTCCAAGGACAGTCAAGTACTAAAAAATGATTGAGATTTCAGATGTGGATTGCTAATGAGCCTGTTTTCTTGCCACGGGAATCTTCATACAATATCAGCTGTTGGTAAAATTCAGCTGCCTTTACTTTTTACTTCCATTTTTATGTTTATTAAAAACATTAGACTGTATTTGCAGAGTAACACTGATTTCTGAAAGAGAGTGTTTTAACTGTCAGGGTTAACATTTGCTTTAACTAGTATTGCACAAATTAAGAAATATGAACAGGTCAGTGATTCTGCCCTATCTGACTTCCCTTATAAGGCCACTATTTACTACACTTTGATGCCTTCCACCATCATCTTAATGACGTTCCCCCAGCGCTGCCTGCACGAACACTGCGCAAGGTAAAAGTTTTGTCATATTTCAGAACTGTCTAGCCAGTATCATCCTAATATTGCTTAGATTAGAATTTTAAGATACACCTGTTTTGCCCAGTTTTTGGAGAGGTAGAAAGCAAAAATCAGTATCCTTAAGAGAAACATACAAACTCTGCAAGCTGTATAAGGGTCTCCTGGGTTATTTGAGAATAAAATGGTAAAAGGTGAAGCATATCACCAGGATTTTCCAAAGTAAAAAAATAACATTCCTGTTTGTTCTTTTATATAAGCTGTTCACCTTGAATGAGCTGGTATAAATTATGTCTAATTTTTGCTCATGCTCCCATGTGAGAGGATGAGTTTAAAGTTTCCTCTCAGTTTAATAGGTACTAGGAAAAGAAAATGAATTTTTGCTGCTGAGCTGGGCTTTCAAAATCAAGGGACGTGATACACAATACAGTGATACCTCGTCTTACGAACTTAATTGGTTCCGGGAAGAGATTTGTAAGGTGAAAAGTTTGTAAGACGAAACAATGTTTCCCATAGGAATCAATGGAAAAGCAATTAATGCGTGCAAGCCCAAAACCCCTTTTGCCAGCCGAGGCTCCCCTCCATGGGAAACCCCACCTCCAGACTTCCATGTTTTTGTGATGCTGCAGGGGAATCCCAGCAGCGCAAAAACGGGTGCTTCGCTGGCAACGGAAGTCCGGAGGTTGAGTTTTCCAGCAAGGGGAGCCTCAGCAAAATTGCAGCATCACAAAAACACGGAAGTCCTCGAAACCCCACCTCTAGACTTCCGTGTTTTTGTGATGCTGCAGGGGAATCCCAGCAGCGCAAAAATGGGCGCTTCGCTGGCAACAGAAGTCTGGAGGCGGGGCATCCCAGTGGCGCTGGCTTGGGTTTGTAAGGTGAAAATAGTTTGGAAGAAGCAAAAAAAATCTTAAACCTACAAAAATTATTAGTCTATTTTTTTCTAATAACAGCCATTTTATTAGATACCTAAAGTAAAAAAGAATTTACCCTTTGTTTTGCCTTAAATCTTTGATTTCACCTTTGATTCTTTAATTCTACTGTATGAACACATGGTTTGTCTCAGATTTTGTTTGCAAATCCAATTGTCTTATTACTAGAACACTGAACAGTCTGCATATCCATTAATCTCTTATTTTATATATTTAATTATTTTAATTTCAACAAAAATCCTAATGTTCCAAATATAACCCCTTAATCCATTTTAAACTTATTTTCTTCTTAAGTGCATTTATCTAGTTAGAATCATCTTTATATTGCCAATGAAAAAATGGGGAAAATGTGTGTGCCGCTTTTGCTATCTTTGTGTGTATGTATGTAATACATATGTAAATAGTAATGCAATATAAAGCACCTCTTAAGCCTATTCATTTGAAGTTTTCCATACTTGAATAAAAGCTGAATGTTCTATTTTATATGCAGATTGCATTCAGTTCACCAAGAAATTATCCTTAAAAACAAAAAGCAGTCTTGCCTACAAATTGTACATATTTAACTAAAATTAAGTTGCTTTGGGCCAAATTATATGATATAGAAGAAAGATTTATAACAATTAAGAATTTAGACTCCAAATGAAGATTCACATTCAGTCTTTAAACAACATTGAAAGGCTCTGAAACAGTCTATTCCTTTTTTAACCATTCAGTTCTAAAGTGTATTCTGTAAAATTCTAAAACACATGTGCCTTTTTGTATATTTTGCTTGGTCCAGTTATAAAGACATTGTTCAGCTGTAGATACTGTGCTTTTCATTCAATATTACTTAATAAAAATGTTGACATTTTGTGATTTTTCAATTCAACAAAAATATAGATTGGATAATGCTACCATCATAAACAGGTGTAGCATTTTAGAAGCTTAGAGGTGAGATTGCTTTTTTTTAAAATTGAGCTGAAAATCAAGGATATCATACCATAAAATGAGCTGAAAATAAAAATACTCTTTAATCTGTTACAAATATAATGTACCGTATTCACCATAGAATACACGAAACTCTTTATATGTTCTAATATGTGTATGCCTGTCTCTTTTGTTTTGCTTTTCCATTTAAATAGTCTCCTCTTCACCCGATACCTGCATCCCCCACAAGTCCCCAGTCTGGCCTGGATGGAAGCAATTCCACTCTTTCTGGTAGCGCTAGCAGTGGCGTTTCCTCACTAAGTGAAAGTAATTTTGGCCATTCATCCGAGCCCCCTCCTCGAACAGACACCATGGATTCTGTCCCGAGCCAGACGTGGAACACTGATGAGGACTTAGAGACGCCCTATCTCCCTGTCAGGTACAGTCTCTCAGAACCTGATGTTTTAGAAACACTCAAAACACAGCCATGCCGAAGCCACTCCGCTCCGTCTGGAGTCATTCCTCAGGACACTATGGACCCTCCAGCTCTACCCCCTAAACCATATCATTCCCGTCACCCAAATGAAGAAGGGATGATTCTGGAAGAGGATGAAAAATATCGAGCACTGCATCGTAAAATTGCCAAACCGGCTACGGGTGCAAAAGAGGAGCAAGCAAGGGTGGCATGGGAGCATGGCATCAGCGAGCAGTAGACAAAATGGTCAAGAGTATAGTTTGTGCAATCATTCCAGGTTTTAGAACCAGAACAATGTGTGAAAAAAGCAGAGGAGAAGTTGATTATTTTTCTTATGCTTTGTGAAATTGACTGGAATCAGAGACCGAGACAGCATGTAAAAAAAACAACACCTGCTGCTTTCCTTTTTATTTAATTTTATACTTTCCAGGTTTTTAGTGGTTTGGGATTTGTTCTTTTTCCCACACTGGATCCTACATTCCTTCTACAATTTCAGATAATGGGAAGAATTGAACGACACAAGGAGAAGCCGCATTGAATTTTTACAAGCTTTCTCTTGGTTTGAAGATGTGCACAAATCGAAGTAGTTGCACTAGGAATATGTTTATTTGTTGTGTTAAATGGATTTGGAGATTCCATGACATGTCAAGCCAGAAGGTACAGTTTAAAGTTTTAAGTACAGTGATTTCTGCTTTTGAAGATAACTGGATCTTTCAGGCTTCAGGCATATGAACTCTTTTGTGGTGATCTCCTTGCACTGCCTCAGGAATGCTGAAGCAATCTGACTTATGTTCGCTTGCTATTGCCTATTTTACATATTTCTTAGTTGCTAGATTTTTTATTTCAATTTTTTTTCTCATCATGGTGTATTCAAACAATCTGTAGCCCATTTTGGCCAGCTGTGCCTAAAGAAGCTTTTGGGCCCAGCATTCTTTTATTTCTAAAAAAATGGTGTTACCAAAAGCCAATTCAGGATTGGCAAAGGAATAACTATGAGTCAACAGCTGGGAATCTGGTCTAGAATAAAATAAAGGGAAGATCTGAGTGCATACTTGATATTTGCCTCAAACACTTTGTATCATGTTCCCCCTCCCAAAATAAAAACCCTGTTCCAGTGGGTTATGGTGGAGGAGGTATTAAAATTGTAACTGATTGAAAGACATTGACATACAGAGAAAGGAGCTACTTAATTTGTATTCAATAACTAGTTCTGCCAATTAATTTTACATGTTGCCATTGTACATTTTCACCAAAGGAATCATGATACATGGTACCATATATTATGCAGTAGTTGATAGCGTAACTAAACTTGGAAAAGTGTATGAAAATATATGAAAGGAATACACACATTAAGCAATATGGAAAACGTATAATGCAAAATAGTTTTATATTGATAATTGAAGAAATTTAATCAATACTTCATTTTCTTATAATTCATTCCAGGTTCTTAAAATGGAAAATATAAAGGGAAAAGCTTTAAGATACAGATTTGTTTTTGATTTTAGTCCAGTCTTTGGAAGGGTAAACATTACATTTATTTTTACATTTTTCACAAGCACATTGTGAAAAATGTATGTTGATGGCTGTACCACAAAGGTCCGAACCAAATTATAAATCACTTAATACTTTATGAGCCTATTCACTATACATTGATTTACTCTGTGTTTCCCCCACAAGTCAGTAATTAAAATATGTATCCATTAATAGAACATGCAATATTGGTAGAATGGATTCTCCTTCTTGTGCTCTTTATACTCTGAAAATGTACTCTTCTTTGAAGCAGACTTGAGTATAAAAGAAAAAGAATAGCCAATGTATGAGTGAAGGTCTGCTCGTGAAATGTTAAATAGAATCTAGGAAAAAAACAAATTTAAATCTTCGTTTTTTTAATCAGAGAATCATTATTTGTAGGGGGGGAAAAGAAAACCAATCTAATGACCAAGGTCCACAGCTTCCTATGGCTGAAATTGCTTTTCATGGAAGTACAAGTAGTCCTCGACTTACAACCATTTGTTTAACAATCACTTGAAGTTATGACAGTGTTGGAAAAAACTGACTATTAATTGGTCTTTGCACTTACAGCATCCCCAATCATGTGATCAAAATTGGGTGCTTGGCACCTGACCTGTATTTACAATGGTTGCAGTATCTCAGGGTCACATGTTCATGACTTGTGACGTTCCCAGGCGTTTTCTACAAGCAAAATCAATGGGGGAAGCTGGGGTTTCACTTAATAAATGCAGCAATAAAAAAGATATAAATTGGGACTCACTTAAGGACTGCACTGTTTCACAATAGACATTGACAAAAAAGGTAGTGAAATCAGGAGTGACTCACTTAATGATCACATCATCTGGTACTGTAATGAAAACTCCTCTCCCAACAGTGATCAAAAGTTGACGACTACCTATACTACCTTGTTCAGTTACTTTCTTCAGTGTCTCTTCTGTGCAAAACACATATTAAGTTCTTAAGCAAAATGATATGAAAAATTTATTTTGTCTACAGTCATTTCTTAACATAAGCCCATTAGCAGCATTTTCCCATTGGTGCCCCAATCTACAAAAGCACAGTAGAAAATATACATTTCAAATTTTAGAACATCAAACATCCAAAATTTCACTCATCCAAAATTCCAGCAGGATTCTTAAAGCATATAATTTTTTTGAAGTTTGAAGAGAGCAGCAGCACACTTTTAAGCATGCTTAAATAAAATATTTGTTTAAATTCACTGAGTCTTATAGTAAGTGATGGTTAAAGGATTGAATTCTGTATGTACGTACATACGTGTGTATGTACGTATGTACGTACATACGTACATACATACACACATATACACACACACATGCATCATATTTATGTTCTTTTTAGTTAGCTTGGAGTTTTTTAATGGATGTTATAATATTTAATAAATTTATATAACTGATCGTCTACTAATAGAACTCTGGGTGACAACAAAACATAAAACATAACAAACAAATCAGTCTAGGTTACTAAAAAACACTTTACCAGCACTTTTCCCCCTACACAAGTCAGGTTCCACTGATATTGTGGCCTGAGTGCCTAAAGGTTTTCACAGACTTCTAGAACTAGAAAATTATTTTTATTATTTATTAGATTTGTATGCCGCCCCTCTCCATAGACTCGGGGCGGCTCACAACAACAATAAAAAATTCATGACAAATCTAATAATTTAAAAACATTAAAACCCCATTATTAAAGCAGAAAAACGCACAAACATACCATACATAAATTATATAGGCCCAGGGACATGTCCCAATTCCCCCATGCCTGACGGCAGAGGTGGGTTTTAAGGAGTTTATGAAAGGCAAGGAGGGTGGGGGAAGTTCTAATCTCCGGGGGGAGCTGGTTCCAGAGAGTTGGGGCCGCCACAGAGAAGGCTCTTCTCCGGGACCCGCCAAACGATATTGTTTAGTCGATGGGACCTGGAGAAGGCCAACTCTGTGGGACATAATCGGTCGCTGGGATTCGTGAGGCAGGTGGTGGTCCTGGAGATATTCTGGTCCGATGCCATGTTTAATTATTCCAGTGTCCAGAGGGAGGTTATTCCTTAAGGGAGGTGCCATAACAGAGAAATCACACCCTAGGATCTACCAGGTGACACTTCCCCACTGAGAAGATTTGCAACATGCCCATCTTTTTGTATCTAGTGGAACAGGCCGAAACAAATGGCACTGCAAGTAACTTGGCTCCATGACTCATAGATAAGATGATAACCAGTACCTTGAATTGCACTGGGAAGCCTACTGGGAACCAGTGAAGTTTATATAGCAGCATAATGTATTGTGTCCACAACTGTACATGCCACTACATTGTGAGCCAGTTGGAGCTTGCAAACACATATAGAATATGTTGCTATAAGTCTAAAGGGGGTGGGGGGGAAAGAATTAGACTAAAAACCAGGAGACTTGAGTTCTAATTCTGCCTTGGGCCCAAAGCCAAATGAGTTGCTTTGCTCCAGCCATTTACTCTCAGCCTAAGGAAGATACAATTGTAAAACATTACCAAAACAACTTGGCAGGATAACTTCAGGGACTTGCCCAGGAAATCTCCAAGATCTGGATGATTGACCAGAAGAAAGGAAAATCAGGAGGTTATTAGGGGCACAGCTTCCCAATCTAGGAACTGGCACAACTTTTTCCCACAGCTGCTATCTTTCTCAATCCGAAGCTGATGACTACCAGATCACACCATGGGAATGTCATTAAGAATTAAGAATAAATTAGGAAGGGAAGATCACTAGATTCAGGGGGCTTTAAAAGACACAGACAGTCCATCTCATCAGTTGAGGGGGGAAAACCCCGTTCTTCACCATCATCCAGGTACTGGCAGGCTACCTCAACAGTATCGCTTGGATGGCCTGGGGCAGAGAAGTAAAACTCAGTATCATCAGCATACTGATAATACTTGATTCAATGCCAACAGATGACCTCGCCCAGAGGTTTCATGTAGATGTTAAATAAGGTTTCAAAGACCAAGCGGATTTATATTGCCATAATCACCAGGTTCTGTGGGAGAAAGGCCCATTTTGATACACTAATAAGAATTTTCAGGATCCATTATTTTTCTGTTTCTTTTATGATGATGGTGTGCGTCCATGCGGGTTTGTGATAACTTTTTAAGGGAAGCATTGTATATATCTATCTGTGCAAAGTATAAAATCAGATTTCCAGTATATTTTAAAAGATAAATGTGAAACTAAACATTGTAAAATTTGGAACGGGAGGGTCACAAAATGCAGGTAGTCCTCAATTTATGATCAAAATTGACCCAACATTTCTGCTGCTAAGGGAAACATTTGTTAAATGGGTTTTGCCCCATTTAAGAGTTTTCTTGTCACAGTTTGCGAATCACTGCAGTTACTAAATTAAGTAACATAGTTGTTAATTGAAACTGATTTCCCCATTTGACTTTGCTTGTAAGAAGGTCGCAAAAGGTGATCACATGACTCAGGACACTGCAATAATCATAAATATGAACTAGTTACCCGGCATCTGAATTTTGATCACGTGACAGTGTGGATGCTGTGATTGTCATGTGAAAATCAGTCATAAGTCACTTTTTTCAGTGACAACTGTTAACTGTCATTAAATGAATTGTTGTAAGTTGAGGATTACCTGTATATGAGTAAAAGTCAGGCTCTTTGTTAGATACCCTATGCTGTATTGCTGAAGTTGCTTATTAATTTTTCAGGTTACCAAAAAGCACTATTGCATGGAATCTATGTGTTAAAGTGGCTTTCTGTAAAAAGCATCTCCTTTTTTGGGACGCAGGTAGCTAATGGAAAATAATCTTTTTTTTATATTTTTGGTTGCAAAAATAGCACAATCATGCTGCCTTGAAAAAGGTATAAAGTGCTCCAAAATATGTTGCCTGGAAGAGAAAGTTTAAGGACATTAGTGGTTGGAAAATGGGGTGAATTCATTCCATCATGTATTAGTAATAGAGAATATAGTTAATTTTTGTTATTACCGAAAAAACAAATCCCTTCCCAGGAAATATCCCTATAATCATTTTGAATCCCCATCCCTGTCTTCATTTTACTGTCAATGGGACTAAAATAATTTTCTATATGAGGAATAATGAGACTGCAGGAACTTTAAAAAGGGAGTATAATTTGCTTAATTTTCTCTATATTATGTTTTATGTAGATATCTCACATGAATGCTGTGTAGTTGTACAGAAAATTGAGCAAAAAATGTATAGATTGTGATGTCTGGTATTCTGCCCTGTAAATGTGTTTTTTAACCTATGCCAATCTTATTTAAACACACACACACACACACACAAAATTAAATTAAACCAGTTCTCTTTTTGTGTATTCTTGTTCAGAAAACCTGTATTAATTGTAAGGAAAACAAGCTAAAAGAAAAAATGTACCAGAATCCTAAAGATATTTGATTGTATATATTGTGATAGCATGTTTCCGGAATCAACAAATAAGTGATGTGAATTTTAGGTGTAAATATCTGATGTTTTGTTTTTTGAAATTTTCTTTCCCCACTCAACTGCTGTGATGTGGAATTAAAGATTAATACTGATATTAAAAAGCATTGAGCAAATATATTTTCTGAATTAGTGATGAAATATTTAGATGGCCAAGTGTATCATAACACTCTGTATATATTCAGAAAACTAAAGAATACTCTTTATATTCTTTATATATTAATCAATCAGTGCAAGAGAAAAAGACTCTAGCACCTCTGCCCATCAGTAAACAGCATTCAGATCAGCATAGATTAACTCCACTTCAAACCTACAATCAAGTAAGCAATACCCCAGTCACGAAACTGCCAAAGAGCCATCAGTAAACAGCCCAAAGATCCCTAAGAGCACCCCCACCCACATTGACAGGCGAGACACTAGAATATAAACTGACAGCAAACAATACTCCTTACTAGCACTGATTATGTTACCTAGTTAGGGTAGTTAAATGTCGGGGTGGGGGTAAGCAAGCTCAGAGCACCAAGGACCCTCATTTCAACCCTGAGCTATAAATATGTTCCTTTGAAATGAGTGAAGCAGCATAAAATCAAAACGGATAAAGGAGTTTGGTCTCAGTACTCTGCAGCGGCTCCTACAATTGATGAACTGTTTAAGATACCGTAGTGAAATTGTGGAGGCAGGCTAGAGTTGCTCCCTTAGTGAAACCCAGAAAAGACGTAGACCACTGATGGCAAACCTTTTAGGCACTGAGTGGCCAAAGTGCCCACGCACGCCCAAACCGCAAGGTGCCGGTGCCCGCATGCATGTGTGCCATGCATTTGCACACCCATACAGTGATGGTTTCAGAACTTTTTACCACCAGTTCTGTGGGTGTGGTGTGGTTAGTGTGGCAGGGGAAGGATACTGCAAACTCCCCTTTTCCTCTCGATCAGCTGGGATTCTGGAAGCAGAGAATAGATGGGGGTGGGGCCAGTCAGAAGTGGCATTTACCGGTTCTCTGAACTACCCAAAATTTCCACTACTGATTCTTCAGAGCTTGTCAGAATCTGCTGAAACCCACCTCTGGTGCCGTAGGCTCGCCACCTCTGACCTAGACGATCCGAAAAATTACCGATCAGTATCACTTCTCTGCCATCTCCACAAGGCACTGGAATGGATATGGATGATTCTCGACCATATCTCAAAATTCATTGACGCAAAGATCATAAGGGAGCAAGCATTTTAGACCTTGGACAACATTGTGGCCAAATGCTAAATGTTAATGCAATATATTGAGGATGTTTTCAAAAGAAAGCTAATTACTGCAGTGGCTTTCATTGACTTAACTACAGCATATTACCTTGTTAACCATGGGATATTGCTACTCAAGTTGATTATCGCCAGAGATGATAAACTTACCAGGGTCATTGGGAGCTTCCTTCAAAACTGTGATACTGAATGATAAGAACAGTGAGGACAGTAGATGGAGAATACAGAAGGAAGGGCTGCCACAAGAAAATGTATTACCGTGATGGCGAACCTATGGCACAGTGCCCTCTCTGTGGGCATGTCAGCTATTGCCCCAGCTGTCAGCCTCTGCCTTTCTTCATATTCTGCTTGCATTGGCTTCCATAAGAAACAGTGGGAGTGGGGAGGAAGCTAGGGGGATTTGGGAGGGGGAAATGCACTGGAGGAGCCCATTTGGACATTGGCTACAATCAAGGGGGGGATAATTAACATCACCACCCCTGCCTGGTACAGCTATGCAGAGCGGACCTTCTTATCCCCAGGTCAAGGGCCATTGCATTCCAGATGTGATACCCAACGGATGATGTACCCACCTGACACCTAGGAGAACAGGGGATTGGGTAGATAGCCAGGGGTAAATTGGGAGGGTTATGGGAAACTTTGTAGCATGCCTTTTTTTCCAGACTAGACTTTGCTTTTGCTGTGTTCATTTCTTGTTTAGTAAAAGTGCTCTTTGAAGCTCCAATGGACTTGAGTTTTACTGTCCTAGATCCTGAAAGAAAGCAAAGTTGACACCAGCTCAGCTCTGCCATGCATGCATAGTGCATTCATGGTGGGGCATGGAGGTGCACATGGGGCTTGTGCATGCAGGGACAGGGGCAGGATGCATGCATAGGGGCCACACACACATTACATTTTGGGGGTTCTGGCAGGCACACAAGCCTTTGGGCACTCAGTCCAGAAAAGGTTACCCATCACTGGTATATTGTTTCCAACACTGTATAACATACATAAGAATGATCAACCAGCCCCCAACAACACACATCTATTCATCTACGCAGACGATAGAGTAGTAGCCACATAAAGATCAACTTTTGATGACTGAGATAACTAGGAAACATATAGTAACACTTGAAGAATTAGGATATTACAGTATAAACTATTTAAAGCCCAACTCAAAGATCCAAGTAGTATGCACTTTTTACCTTTGAAATTGAAATGCAAGGGAATGTGCCAATGTTATGTGGCAAGAGATGCGATTACAATACTATCCAACACCAAAGTATCTTGCCATGGCTCTCTATAGCATTGCCTAACATGAAGACTAAAGTCAGCTCCCGGAACAATATAATTGGGACTTTGAAGACAATTACAAATGGGGAGCTCAAGCATCTACATTGTGCACATCAGTTTTGGTCCTGAGCATCTCTGCAGCAGAGTATGTGCTTCAGGATGGGGCGCATCTACACATGCAAAACAAGTTGATATCGCCATTAATGTAGCAGTAAATTTAGTGACAGGTTGTCTCAAGCCTACACCAATTGAGGAAATATATTCTTTTGGTATTGCTCCCCTTTTTTATCTTCCAGTATCTTAGCCTGACAAAATAATTAAATCTCGTAACAATGCTGTCCTATCTAAACCTAGGATTCCTTGCTCTGAAGAGCCACCTCTGCCCAGCACGTCCTGATCTATAATTACGAAGGTCCCAATCCCAAGAATGATGTCTTTTTATTTCTTTTATAATGACGGCAAATACATACGTGTCCCGTCATGTTGCAGGATCCACTCTGGGTCAGTCACCAGACGTTTGAGTCTTCCGAGCTTTCGGACACATGCTAGAACCCACCCTCAAGAAATGTCTCTCACCAGAACAAGAGCTGCAGTGGTGCAGTAAGGCTACTTCTGCTGATCACCATCTGCCAGCAGTTTGGCAGTTCAAATCTCACCATGCTCAAGATTGATCCAGCCTTTCTGAGGTGAGTAAAATGAGGACACAGATTGTTGGGGGCAATATGCTGACTCTATAAACCACCTAGAAAGGGCTGTAAAGCCCTGTAAAGCTGAATATAAATCTGAGTGCTATTTCTATTCCCCGAGGGTGGGCTTCAGCACCAGTCCAAAAGCTCAGAAAACTAAAACCTTGAGTCCCGCTGACCTGACTCAGATTGGCTCTTTTTATTTCAGACGCCAGACCAGAAGCTGACGGCTATCAGCCTATGTCAGTAAGATTCATCCCGAGTGGGCCATTTTCCTGGCTTCGAGCATCCATGCACCTATAACTCCCCTTAAAACCAAGGAGCCTTCCCGAAAGCCACACTCTCCCCGTGCTGGACTGTGACCCGCGGCGTTATGGAGCTGGAAGGCTTAAAACAGGGGTAGGCAAAGTTAGCTCTTCTTTGACTTGTGGACTTCAACTCCCAGAATTCCTGAGGCATTCATGCTAGCTCAGGAATTCTGGGAGTTGAAGTCCACATGGCATAGAAGAGCCAACTTTGCCTACTCCGCCTGGCCTAAGACTGTCTAAGGCAGCCCACTTGCAATGAGGCTGCTTGACGAGAGTAGAGGGTTCACTCGGTGGGTCCTCACGCTCGGAGGAGGCGGATTCCGTACTCCGCGCTGGCTTTGCGGAACTGACCCCTACGGGAGCCCGTCGACACGCGCGAGAACGCCGCCCCAGACGTTCGCGGGTTAAGATTCCCCAATCCTTCTCTCGCCGTGACTGTCTCCCGCGCAGCCAGCGTCCCGCCATTGGTTACGGCTAGCAGCACATGAGTGCCTGTCATCTTACTTCGGAAAAGCTCGTCCAATCGGCGGCCGCCAACTCGCCCTTCCTGAAAACGGCTGGGCCAACCAAGAGAAGCAGCGTGGAGGCTTGTTATAGAATGGTCCAACGAAAGCCTCTCGTGTAGAGCGAAAAGGAGGGGGAAGCAGCCAATGAGGTTCCGAGTGGGCGGCAAAGTGCGTCGTCAAGGTGCCGGCTGTGAAGGGGCTCAGTGCGAACCGAGCGAGCGTGCGTGCAGTCGATTCGGGCTTGTGGGAAGGAGGATGCGGGCGGCTAACGGGCTCTGGGCGGCGCTGGCCTTGATCCTGCTCCCCGGAGACAGCCACGCTCTGCGAGAGGGAGACTGCGAAGGTGAGTTGGGCTGCGCCGAGCTGGCAACAGCCAGGAGTGGAAGCGGCGGGACCGCCAGGACTTCGCTGGCTGGGGCGGGAAGGGCAGAAGCCAGCCGAAAGCGCCTCAGCCTACCTGCTTCCGCTCCCATCGGAGCGAGTGGGGGCTCCGGGCGGAGCTTTTCCGCCTCCCGAGGGGTTCGTCTGCCCCCACCGGGAGGGATGTGAGCCACTTCGCGGGGTTATTGCGGAGCTTCGACCCTGCCAAAGTATTAAATATGGAATTTCTTTGGAAAATGGTTATCCTGAGGCCCGCTTGCTTTGGAGTCCCTGTCCCCTTGGGATGGAAGTCGGCTTGGCGAAGTGGCCGCCTGAAGCCCCTTCGAAAAGTGGCCACGGCTGCGATTTAGGGCTGGGGGCCATTAAGGGTGCCAATTATCCGGAAGGCCCCCGGCTTGGGCAGGTGGGGGAGGAGGAGGAGGTGGGCTGCTTCCATGACTGAGGCAGGGAGAGAGAAGAAGGAGGTTCGGGTTTCTGAAAAACGTTAAAAGTTTTTGGCAGCATTTCTATGAGGCGAAAAGCGTTTAGTTTCGCACCTGCTAGTAAAGAGACCTCAGTGCAGCTAACTTCTCTCTAATCTTGACTTTGGGATTTAAGGTGACTGAGATATGTAGGGAGATGTAACTGTTGTGTCAATCACTATAGTGCAAGGGACAGTCGTGGGTATTCTTTGTTCTTTTTTTGTAAGTGATTACTAGTTTGAAGAGTGTTTTCTTTTTCTCCTCTTCTTCCTCTATAACTACTGCATAGTGTAGGATTAGAAGCTGTTTCCCACTCTTAGCTTTCAAAACTTCGTGAGTGATTTGGGGATAGTCATACACTCCAAACCAAACCAGCCTCCCCTTATGGGGATCCCTGTCTAAGCTGCTCTGAGTTCTCTAATAACTACAAATAAAATTAAACCAGGTGTGGTGAAGTGAAGCTTCTGTGTTTCCTGGTTCTCTGTTGCCTGACACTTGGGTTAGTCACTTTCATTTACGCTAACTTTGTTCCATGATCAATCAAACCTGAATTAAAATTAGTCACAGCCTTTTCAGTAGTATATTTAAGCATTACAAAAATAACTACAGTTTGTTAACTGTTTGCATAATGTGCTATATCTACACTGATACTGCAATAAAACAGAACACATTTGGGATTTCTAGCAAAGATTTCTAGAAAAGAGGATATCTTTCCCCATTTCAGAAACTAGCACCTCTTAGTTGCTGTCTCAACAAAAGAGAAAAGTAAGAATTTGATCAGCCAGTATCTTTTAGGGGCTTTGTTATTAGCACAGAAAACTAATCAAGACAATTAAAGAAATGTGTATTCATTCCTATAACTACTGGGGAAGTTATAAATATGTTGTATTATATTTCACTTTTCTTTCAAATGACACACATTTTTCCTCCCTTTGCTTCTGGAAACTTTAAAGGTCTGGAAATGGAAGATGCTGACTGAGATACAAATATTTTATTTTTCTCCTATCTTTATAACTTGAGAAAATGAGCATTGTTGTTCATTTGAAATAAAAAAATGTCTGCTATCCAAATATAAATAAAAAATGAATACTTTGATTATATAAATAGAAATTGTGAGGCTTAAAAGCAATGTCATAAACTTAACAAAGTTGCAATGAACAAAGTATTCTTCTTTGTTACCAGATAGGACTTGTGTATCATTCTTCATTCTGTTGAAGGAAGAATTACTTTGTCTACCACCTGGTTTTTCCTTTTTGAAAACAGACAAGGCTTACAGATGAGCAAATAGAATCAAGTACTAAGATACTTGATATCCTTGAATAAAGATAGAGTACTGCAGCAATGTCTATTACTTATAGCACTTGCTAATTCAACTATCCTGTTTTCCCCAAAATAAGACATCCCCTGATAATAAGCCTAATCGGGCTTTTGAGTGCATGGCAATAAGGCCAAGCGTTTATTTCAGGGTTCAAAAAAATGCAAAACCGGATCTTATTTTCATGGAAATACAATACCTCATTTTACAATAACTTACTACTTTTTGCTACACTAATACTATCATCTGAATATTTCTTTTTCTCCCCAGTAGCTTATTTTCTGCATTAATGTTCTTTTTTTCATGCAGTGTTCATTTTTGTTTAAACACCTTAAATTCTTAATAAAGTTAAACTGTATTTTTTTTCCTTCACAGTATGTGTGTCATTCCTGAGAACTTTCTATCAGACACTACAAGAGAATAATGTTGAGTTCACACCAAACAGTGTTGAAAAAGAACTTTTGAAATTCTGCAAAGAGGCAAAAGGAAAAGAAAACCGTTTTGTAAGCATTAATAATAATGCACCGGGTGGGCGGTCGCACACATACGCAAGGATCACACACATTGTATTATGGAGACTGGTGGGCATGTTGTCATGCAGGTACACTGTTGGCATGCACCGACAAAAAGGGTTAGCCATCTCTGTCCTAGATAATTTTATGTTTTAGTTAGCACTTTTAATTAGGCTAGCTAACAAATCAGGAAGTAGCAAATTCAACAGGAATTGAGTAATACAAGAAAAAGAAATCAACCCTAGAAAATATTTTGTAAATGCATGCAGTGTATAGTTATCAATTTTACTTGATCTATGGAGCATTTGTGATTTTAATTTCTCTAGAAAAGAAGTTGAGCTGGCACACCCACCTAAATTATCCCAAACATTCCTGAGAAATATTACTACTGGGTTCTTATGAGCAATGTTTCCATGAGTATTCTAGGAGTTAGTTGATTTGGTATGACTTCATTTATTTTGAAAAAAATGGCTACTACAAGTAATGCTCATATCCCCTTTTCATTTAACAGCATCACTTCTGAATTCTGTATATTATTGATCTGTTTGAAAACAAGGGATTGGTTATATTTAGATGTTTTTATTTACTTTAGGCCAGCGTTTCCCAACTGGTGTGCCGCGGCACACTAGTGTGCCGCGAGACACAGCCAGGTGTGCCGCGGAGCTCCTAGGGAAACTCCAGCTGGGCGGGGCGCTGCGGGTGCCGGGGCGGGCTTTCCCGAAACGGACGGAGAATGCCCTCTCTCGCAGTCCCCTGGCTGGGAGCGCTTTTGCTGCGAGAGAGGGCTTTCTCCGTCCGTTTCGGGAAAGCCCGCCCCCCCCCCTCTCTCGCGTGCGCCGCTCCCCTTTTCTCTCAGCCCTCCCTGGCTTCGCTTCTCAATCCCTCCCTCCTTCCGTCTTTCCTTCCCCTCAGCTGTTCTGTCTGGGGGTCTCCCGCTCTTCCCTTCCCCGCCTCCCAGGCTTTGCCTTCACCACCCCCACCCCCTTTTTGGTTGGCAAGGAGTCCTTTGCCGCATCCTGCAGTTCGCACTCGGCTCGAGGCCGCTTTCCCTGGCTGCGCTCTTTCTTTCTCTCTCTCCCGTGAGCCGGGGGAAGGAAAAAACAAACAAACAAAAACTTCTTGCAACAGGCCCGCGCGCGCTCGTCCCTTCAGCAGCGAGGGAGGGAAGTCAGAGGGCGAGGGAGCGAGGGAGCGCTCTTGTCCTTGGTGCCCTCTGCAGCCTGCCTTCCTTCTTCTTTGCCGCCGCTGAGGGACGGAGAGAAGGATAGAAAGGAAAGAGGGAGGGAGAGATAGAAAGGAAAGAGGGAGGGAGGAAAGAGGGAGGGAGAGATAGAAAGAAAATAAAAAGGAAAGAGGGAGGGAGGGAGAGATAGAAAGGAAAGAGGGAGGGAGGAAAGAGGGAGGGAGAGATACAATGGAAAGAGGGAGGGAGAGATAGAAAGAAAATAGATAGAAAGGAAAGAGGGAGGGAGGAAAGGGAGGGAGAGATAGAAAGGAAAGAGGGAGGGAGAGATAGAAAGGAAAGAGGGAGGGAGAGATAGAAAGGAAAGAGGGAGGGAGGAAAGAGGGAGGGAGAGATACAATGGAAAGAGGGAGGGAGAGATAGAAAGAAAAGAGGGAGGGAGAGATAGAAAGGAAAGAGGGAGAGATACAATGGAAAGAGGGAGGGAGAAATAGAGTGAAATGGAGGAAGAGATATTTTTTTTGTCCAAACTTTTCTTTAGCCCCCAACCCCCACCCGAGAGAGAGAGAAAGAGAGACATAGCAAGAGAGAGAGAGAAAAAGAAAGAAAGAGATAGCAAGAGAGAGAGAGAGAAAGAGATAGAAAGAGAGAAAGAGAGAGACATAGCAAGAGAGACAGAGAAAGAGAAAGAGAGAGAATGAAAGAGAGATAGCAAGAGAGGCAGAGAGAGAGCAAGGGAGAGAGAAAGACATAGAGGGAGGGAAGGAGGGAGAGAGAAAGAGAGCAAAAAAGAGGAAGGAAGAAAGGGATGGAGAGAGAGAAAGAAGGGAAGGAAGGAAGAGAGAGAAAGAGGGAGGGAGAAATAGAGTGAAATGGAGGAAGAGATTATTTTTTTGTCCAAACTTTTCTTTAGCGCCCCCCCCCCCCGGACCCCCGTTCAGTGTTCCCCAGGATTTTGAAAATATGAATAATGTGCCACGGCTCAAAAAAGGTTAGGAAACACTGCTTTAGGCACCAAGGCAATGCTTGTTAAGTTAGGGAAAAAACAGTGCAGAATTCTCACATTGCACATAATCTTAAAACTAGCCAAAGGTGAGGTCATCCTAGTTTTCTTTCTCATGAGAAAAATGTTACAGTTAATATTTTTTGAAGATTAACAGTGGTAATAAGTAACTAAATAAAACTAAGTAACAATATATATATTTATATATTATAAAACAATATATAACAATAATATTTTATGATGAAATAAAGGTCTTCCTAGTTTTTAGTTGTTTTCAATAAAAGGAAGAAACACACAGTGTTGAAGTGTTCTATCAGAAAGCAAAGGTAGAATTACTTTGAGTTTTATCTATACTTTTGATACATTTTATAGATGCTCAAAAGGTGTCTTGATTCTTTTTTTAAAAAATATGTCCCGATTTCTTTCTTGCTGTTTCTCTTCAGTGTTATTACATTGGAGCAACCAGTGATGCAGCCACCAAAATAACTAATGAAGTATCAAAACCTCTAAGTCATCATATCCCTGTTGAGAAGATTTGTGAGAAGCTGAAAAAGAAAGATAGTCAGATCTGTGATCTGAAATATGGTGAGTATAGATAAATGTTGGTTATGGAATAAATGATGCCATAAGAGAAATGCTGAATTGCACTAAAACCCCTCCAACTACAACAGTTTCAACAGTTAAGATTCATAGAATAAAAGGACATTTCACTATATTTGTAAATCACAGCAGTTTGTCGAAGCTAGATGGATTTAGCTGATGTTGAAAAAATTTAATTGGATTGGGCTTGCTTAATATTTGGAGGACCACAAGAACTCCCAGGACTGTAGGATAAACTCTGAAACTAAGAAATCATCCCCAAAGGTTGCAATATTAATCATTTACATATTGTTGTCAACCAAACAAAAAAGCCATAACATCATCTGGAGCAGAACTCAATTCAAGGGGAACCGTACTTATATATTTATGTACTACTTGTTATTCACAAGAGTCCGAATGCAGACAAGTACAGAGCAGTATTAGAATAGAATAGAATAGAATTTTATTGGCCAAGTGTGATTGGACACACAAGGAATTTGTCTTGGTGCATATGCTCTCAACGTACATAAAATAAAATATACATTTGTCAAGAATCATGTGGTACAACAATGATTGTCATAGGGGTCAAATAAGCAATGAAGAAGCAATATTAATAAAAATCTTAGGATATACGCAACACGTTATAGTCATACAGTCAACATGGGAGGAAATGGGTGATAGGAATGATGAGAAAAACTAATAGAATAGAAGTGCAGATTTAGTAGAAAGTCTGACAGTGTTGAGGGAATTATTTGTTTAGTAGAGTAATGGCGTTCGGGAAAAACTCTTCTTGTGTCTAGCTGTCTTGGTGTGCAGTGCTCTGTAGCGACGTTTTGAGGGTAGGAGTTGAAACAATTTGTGTCCAGGATGTGAGGGGTCAGTAAATATTTTACCCGCCCTCTTTTTGACTCGTGCAGTATACAGGTCCTCAATGGAAGGCAGATTGGCAGCAATTGTTTTTTCTGCAATTCTAATTATCCTCTGAAGTCTGTGTCGATCCTGTTGGGTTGCAGCACCAAACCAGACAGTTATAGAGGTGCAGATGACAGACTCAATGATTCCTTTATAGAACTGAATCAGCAGCTCCTTGGGCAGTTTGAGCTTCCTGAGCTGGCGCAGAAAGAACATTCTTTGTTGTGCTTTTTTGATGATGTTTTTGATGTTAGGTGACCATTTTAGGTCTTGAGATATGATAGAACCTAGAAATTTGAAGGTCTCTACTGTTAATATTGTGTTGTCTAGTATTGTGAGAGGTGGAAGGGTGGAAGGGTTTCTCTTAAAGTCTACCACCATTTCTACGGTTTTGAGTGTGTTCAGTTCTAGATTGTTCTGGTCACACCACAAGGATAGTTGTTCAACTTCCCGTCTGTATGCGGATTCATCATTGTCTTGAATGAGTCCGATCACTGTTGTATCATCTGCAAACTTCAGTAGTTTAACAGATGGATCGTATGAGATGCAGTCATTAGTGTATAGAGAGAAGAGAAGTGGTGAGAGTACACAGCCTTGGGGGGCACCTGTGCTAATTGTACATATATCTGATGTGATTTTTCCTAGCTTCACCTGCTGCTTCCTGTCTGTTAGGAAGCTTGTGATCCACTTACAAGTGTGTTCAGGTACCGCTAGCTGATTTAGTTTGGTTAAGAGAATGTCCGGTACGATGGTATTGAATGCTGAACTGAAGTCCACAAAGAGGACCCTGGCGTAGGTCATTGGAGATTCAAGATGTTGAAGGATGTAGTGTAGAGCCATATTAACAGCATCATCTGTTGATCTATTTGCTCGGTATGCAAATTGCAGGGGGTCTAACAGTGGATCCGTGATGGCTTTCAAATGGAACATCACTAGCCTTTCAAAGGTTTTCATAACTACAGATGTTAGAGCAACTGGTCTGTAGTCATTCAGTTCCTTGATGGAGGGCTTCTTTGGCACTGGGATGATAGTCGAGCGTTTGAAGCAGGAAGGAACATAGCACAACTCTATTGATTTGTAATAGTTATATTAATGTAGTAATATTGTCACAGAAATGTTCAAAATATATGAAGTGATTTGGAGACTACATAGAATCTTTCATGAGCTTGTTTCCTCCTTAAATTATAATATTTTTGTGGTAATGAATTCTGAGAAGAATATCTATTTTTCTGTCGTCACTATTTCAGTATTTTGCTTTATTGGATCACTTGAAGTGATTGTACTATCAGAAAAGGGAAAAGGTTTAGTTTAAATATTGAAAATATTGTAGGATAAAGATAATAGAAAAATTACTGAGAATAACCCTCATTGAGTAAAATATATTCCAAGTAAATACAGCAAGTGTATGTTTATCAGCTAAAACATTTCATTACCAAATTGGTAATGTTTGGAAATAATAGTAATAATATGTTTTATTTGTAGGGCCACTCATCTCATCTGAATTGAATCTGGGAGGCTTACATCCAGTTAAAAACAACAATCCATTAAAAGCAAGCTAAAACAGTATACAAACCTGTAAAACTATAAGTAATAATTCCAAAACAAAAACAATTATGATTATCACTAGCAGAACTACCTTTATAGAAGCTCAACAAGCCATTAGAAAAGCCGCCCACCATTGCCAGATACCCAAGCACAACAATAGACTTAAGAGTAGCGATGGGCTACGAGCCGGAACACTAAATTGCACTCACCGCCACGGTAGCAAAATTGCGCCCATGTTTCAGCAAGGTTTTACCTGTGGCTCTGTGCACGATTTTGCTACCTCCCAGGTGCAGCAGCAAAATAGCGCTGGTCCCGCAAGAACTTACGAGCCACGGCAGTGAGCGCAATTTAGCGTTCCAGCTCGTAGCCCATCACTGCTTCAGGGCCTTCCTAAAAGCCAGGCGGTTTTGACCAATCTGAGTTGCAGGGGAATGATGTTCCATAGTGTGGGCTTCATGGCAGAAGATGCTTTCTTCCTTGGTCCAGGGAGATGACACTCTTTTATAGATAGGATCCATAAAATGCCTCTCCTGCTGGTCCCAATAGGATAGTGGATATAATTAGGCAGTGACAGATCCTTAGTTAACTTTGCCCCATGCAGTGTAGGCTTTGATGGGTCATTACCACCACCTTGAATTGAATCCAAAAGCCTACTGGCTATCAATGCAGCTTGTAGAGTAGAAGTATAAAGTGTGCTGATTTAGGAGCACATATAACTGCCTGTGCTGCCACATTCTGTATCAGCTGCCGGTTTGGATGCTCCTCAAGAGCATTTCTTTATTTTTTTATGATACTAAAAATCTACTAACAATTTATTTTGTTCCCAATTGTAGTACTATTGGTAGTTCTTGCCTTGTGATTACAATTGAGCCCAAAATTTCTGTTGCTAAGTGAGATAGATGTTAAGTGGATTTTGCCACACTTTAAGACATTTGTTAATATGGTTGTTAAGTGCAGTTGTTAAAGTTAATAACACTTAAGTGAATCTGACTTCCGCATTGACTTTGCTTATTAGAAAATCACAAAAGTTTATCACATGACCCCTACTGGACACTGTAACTGTCATAAATATAAACCAGTTGCCAAGCATCCAAATTTTGACCATGGTAATGCTGCAATTGTAAGTGTGAAAAAATGGCCGTAAGCCACTTTTATCAGAGCAGTTGTAACTTGAATAGTCACTAAATGAATTGTAAGTTGAGGAGTACCTGTATAGATTTGCGGTTTGAAAACTTGCATTCTTCATTAAAGTTGACCTGAAGCAATCTTTTGTTTTTTAAAGAAATCCATATATTTATCCAGTACAAGATAAGTATAGTAACAATAATAATATACCTTTATAACCTCCAGTAAGTATATCTTTTTTTCCAACAAGAGACAAAAAAGGGGGAAATAGTGGACAAATTTGGGGAATAACTTTCATCATTGTCTATCATTAACTGGAAATAGTTCCTTCTAAAATGTGTGAGAACAATTGCTGAATAATGATTGGCATCAGAATATATTACAGAAATTAATCATCTAACACTTAGACTATTAATGCATCCTGTACTAATATGTACTCCTTTTTTCATAGATAAACAGATTGACTTGAGTACTGTGGACCTAAAGAAACTAAGAGTCAAAGAATTGAAAAAAATTCTCGACGACTGGGGTGAAACATGCAAGGGCTGTGCAGAAAAATCAGATTACATTCGTAAAATCAATGAACTGATGCCTAAATATGCACCAAAAGCTGCCAGTTCGCGGACAGATCTCTGACCACCATAGTGACCTCTATTAATTAGCAAGATACACAAACTACGTTAAACTTTTTCTTTCCCGGAAAGCTGGGTTTTTTTTGTAACTTATTTAACTAGGTTTCAAGTATCAAATTGAAGGGATTCTTGCGATGCTGGTTCAGATGCCTTGTCATGTCTTTAAGTTTTTATTTCTATTGTTTTGGATTTATTATAAGACTTTGACATACATGTGATTTTTAAATAAAAGTTATGAAACCTAGTGTCAGTTGAACTAAAAGAATTGGCATTAGTGTTATGACTAGGTTGCACTTTTCCAGCAACAATGGTTTCAAGATGACCTATGGTTTGAAGATGACCTATGAGACAGTATAGCTTGCATTTGCTATTATTACTGTCTTTCTACATTCCATTCTTTAAAATGCTGAACACTTATTACATATCAAAATTAAATGTTTTAAGTGCTCATCTTGCACATCTTTCATAGGAGTTAATTATTCTGAGTAAGAAAGGTGTTCCTTCTGTCTTTACTTCCACTGTCAGTACATATGACAATCCTTTCTTATTCAATTACAAATATGCAGTGGCAGAAGGGGAAGATATACTGATGTACCATTTTTTTTAAAGAGGATGAATTCTACTTTCATATGATGCACATAATATAAACTGTTAAAGCAAATTGTGTTGTGTTGACTCTTAGTTCTGGGTATGGGCATTTCAGATTGTACCTTTTTTTCTGTTCAGGGTGGAATTAAATCCATGTGACTCATTTTTAAGAAAAAAACTGAACAAGAATTTCTTCACTTTTAACCAATGTAAATGTGAAAGCACTGAGATGTTACAAAAAGAGATAACTGTTCAGAATTGTTAGTTTTGCTCAGGGAAGTTCCTCAGGGTTTAAATATATACAGGAGTTCCAGTTCATTTGATGTGGAATCATTTGAACAGATTTGGCAGGGAACAGCTATTGGACAGGGCATTTTGCAGAACGTTATTCACCAGAAATTAAACATGAGAAAACTGAGGAAAGCAACTTTACAGGAGAAACTTATTTAATTTAGTAAATACTTTGAAGTAATATAGAAAAATAGTTGGTGTGAGCCTGATAAGGTCTTTATAGGGTTTTTAAAAATGGAATTTATGAAATGAGATGTGATGCTATGCCTATGCACAATAAATCATTTGAAATTGAATTTGAAAACTGCATACACAATAAATAAATAATTTATTGGACTTGTATGCCACCCCTCCGAAAACTCAGGACAATTTGTTACAAACCTTATTAGAAGAAAATAAACGAACCTATTAAGGTTACGAATGTCTGCACGGCAGACAACTAAAAAGCTAGATTTTCTTACTTGGGATTGTCCTACTATTAAGTTAACTGATGTAAAAAGCACTTTTGAAAAAGTTCCTGTTTTTATTAAATGGAACGGTAATTCCCTTTTAATATGCTTTAAACTGCAGCTGCAAACAATTCAAGTAATTTCGGCGCGTCTTCGCAAGTGTCGTTTAGCAAAAAACGGGAATTGAATTTCTGTTGGGTTACTTTAATAACGGACTTCTTAACTGCCTTCATTCGTCTTGCATTTAAAAAGCCGTAACACCACTTTTTACTGCATCTCTTGTCCGCTCTGATGATCCGAGAGTTGCGTACTTGGGAGCCGGAGCCTGCGTCCCTCCATGTTAGCGATTCTAACTCTGAGGGCAGCTAAACAGGTCCGCGCCTGCGGCTACCACTGTAGTTTGATATTAAGCAGGCGTCCCCCGCTTTAGTCAGTGGCCTGCAGGGTTGTGTGCTCCCAGCCCTCGGTCGCCCGCTCTATGGCTCCGCTTCCTGGTCCGCTGGAAGGCGGGAAAAGAAGGCCAGGCCAGCGGGGAACGAACAGGACGCCCGTCATAGAAAGCCAGGGCGCCGCTCGCGGGACGATAAAGGGAACAGGGCGCGAGACACCCACCCGCGCCGCCTCTCACCGCGGCCCTGCCTCAGACTGACGGGCAGGCAAGGAGGCGCGGGATGATGACGTCGCAGAGGCGCACGGCGCGGCAACTGGGCAGAGCCGCCTTCGCTCGTTCCCTTTTGTCCAAGATGGCAGCTGCCGCCGGAGGCGCCTCTTGAATCGCGGGCCCCGAAGCCATGAAGCGGGCGACCGAGCGGGATTCCAGCCCGGGCGGGTCCGGGGGGACACGTGGCGCCTCCTCCACCAAAAGGCCTCGAGAGCGCGAGAGCAGCGCCAGCGGGGGCGGAGGAGGAGGAGGGAGCGGCGGCGGCGGGAGCAGCAGCAGCAGCCGGCGGGGCCCACACCGGAGTTCGGGCATCTCCTCCTCGTCATCCGCTTCCACCTCCGCCTCGTCGCGCAGCAGTCGGGATAAAGCTGCCGCTAGCGGTTCCAGCTCGCGGAGCCATCGCGGGGAGGAGCGGCCGGGAGGCGGAGGCGATTCGAACCACCGCGCCGCCTCCTCCTCCTCCTCCTCCAGCGCCAGGACCGGCAGCAGCCAAACTGCCGTCGCGGCCCCTGCCATCCTGCCCACCCCGTCCTCGTCTTCTCGGGCGCTGGCCCTGGCCAAGAGCAAAGTGACGGCTGCGGCGGTGGTTGCCCCTTCCTTGCTTCTGGGTGGGCCTCCATCCGTGGTGGCCCCGTCGCTCCTCCTGGCCCCTGGCCTGGCATTGCCGGCCGGAGTGACTCTAACAGGGGAGCCTCCTGGCTCCAGCGACTACAAGACTCTGCTAGTGAGCGGCCTGGGCCCGGCCTTACCTGACCAGCTGCTGGAGGATGGTCTCTTTCGCCAGTTCCAGAGATTTGCTAGCGGCGGTGCCAGCGACATTAGCGTCAAGCTGTCCCATACGCCTGAACTCGGCCGTGTGGCTTACGTTAACTTCAGGCACCCGGCAGATGCCCGCGATGCACGACGGCATGCCAGAGCCCGACAGCTTCTCCTTTATGAACGGCCTCTGAAGGTGGAGCCTGTGTACCTGCGAGGGGGCCGACGGAGCCGTACCCCTCCGCCTACCCCCTCTCCCGAACCTTTGGCATTTCTCCCTCCTATCCATGGTGTATATCCATATAAACAGAGATCGCTGTCTCCTGTTGCCAGCCCTTTGCTGAGAGAGCCTAGACCTCGACACGCTCAAGCTGCTGCAGCAGCATTTGCCTTGGAAGCTGTTGCCTTGGGACTTTCTCGAGAAAGGGAGAGGGTGCTGGATTACTATGGGTTATACGATGAACGGGGCCGTCCTTACAGTTATCCCTTAGTGGCTGAGGAGGATTTAATGCCAGAAGATGACCAGAGAGCTACCCGGAATCTCTTCATTGGCAATCTTGATCACAGTGTCTCTGAGGTGGAACTCAGGCGTGCCTTCGAAAAATATGGTATCATTGAGGAAGTGGTGATCAAGAGGCCGCAACGGGGCCAAGGTGGAGCCTATGCCTTCCTTAAGTTCCAAAACCTGGACATGGCACATCGGGCCAAGGTTGCCATGTCCGGGCGGGTTGTTGGCAGGAACCCAATCAAAATTGGCTATGGGAAAGCCAACCCGACTACCCGACTTTGGGTTGGTGGCCTTGGTCCAAGTACTTCCCTAGCTGCTCTTGCTAGGGAGTTTGATCGCTTTGGTAGCATCAGGACTATTGACTATGTAAAGGGGGACAGTTTTGCCTATATTCAGTACGAGAGTTTAGATGCTGCTCAAGCGGCCTGTGCACAAATGAGAGGTTTCCCTTTGGGTGGTCCAGACAGGAGACTTAGAGTGGATTTTGCTAAAGCTGAGGAAGCCCGCTATCCTCAGCAGTACCAACCTGCACCACTTCCTGTACACTATGAATTACTCCCTGAAAGCTATAGCAGGCATAGGAGTCTGGAGCAAGACCTAAGGGTGAGGGATAGGACTCCTCCTCATCTCCTTTACTCAGGCAGAGAAAGGAGCTTTCTAGAGGCCGATTGGGCCAGCTCTGTCAAAAATGCAGAGCGCAGAAATAATTTGGAGGCATACAGTCGTTCAGCACGCAGCCGGAGTGGAGAACGTTGGGGCAGTGATAGTGACCGTAGTGTTCTCAAGCCCTGGGAGGAAAGGCGTAAACGTCGTAGCCTTTCCAATGACCGTGGCAGGACTACTCATTCGCCATATGAGGAGAGAGCCAGGACAAAAGCAGGTGGGCCAGGAGCAGACCGCAGCCCAGATCGGGTTCGGAAGGAGAATCACACTACCGAATCTACCGCAGAGAAAGAACAAAATAACTCGCTGCAGAATAATCGACATGCGTTGGAGGAGAAACCTCACCGTGAAACCTCTGATCCTCCTCAGCCTAAAAAGAGAGACAGTGAACGCAATCACCGAACTGGTGAGTCTGAATCAAAAGCTCATGAGGAGCCCAAATCTGAAACAAAGAAGTTAAAAACATTATCCGATTATGCCCATACCCTTCAGCTTGCTTGGAACGGGCTCCTTGTCCTTAAAAACAGCTGCTTCCCTACATCTATGCACATCCTTGAAGGAGACTTGGGAGTCCTCAACGGGCTTCTCAAAGACCATTTGTCTGGTGGAAAGCTAACACAGCTTAAGATTGCTCAGAGACTTCGGTTGGATCAACCCAAACTAGATGAAGTAACTCGACGTATCAAGCAAGGGAGCCCTAATGGCTACGCTGTGTTACTAGCTACCCAGGCTGCTCAAGGAGCAAGTTCTGAAGGGACCTTCCCCGTGGCGGAGCCTGGCTTACAAAGACGGCTTCTCAGGAACCTGGTCTCTTACTTGAAACAAAAACAGGCTGCAGGAGTCATCAGCCTGCCTGTGGGAGGGGCAAAGGGCAGGGACAGCACAGGCATGCTTTATGCTTTTCCCCCTTGTGAATTTTCTCAGCAGTACCTCCAGTCCGCATTAAGAACATTGGGAAAGTTAGAAGAAGAACATATGGTGATAGTGATAGTCAAAGACACTGCCTAGTATTTACTCTGCCCATTTCCTCTTTATCCCCTTGTTCTGATTCTGTGTTTTCTTTATGTCTCACACTGCCTGGTTGCTTTTAAGGCCAATTATTTTGAGTGAGGCCCTAAGAGTCCTCCCACCAAATTCTACAATTGTATTAGTTTCTAATATTTTTAATACCCATTTTAATGAATCCCATTTTGTTTTACTACGTGACACTGTCTGCTGTGTTCTTATTTTTAAAAAATATATGTGGAAAGTTGTCAGTAAAGCCTTGTTCGCTGATGGATTTTTTTTTTTAATTTTGTGCAGTATCCTGGTTTCTATAGTCTGCCAGTGGCTGGCTCTGTGTTCCAGAATATAACAGCTAATGACTTTACCAAATTCAGTTCTTCCACTCTATTGCTATTTAACACTATTATGCCAGTTTTGTGCTCTCTTTATTTCTTCAATAACCGAAGCCTGGTTGCTTCTTTCCTCAGTGGTAGGTAGATAATGCTTTTTTTTTTTTTAAAGAAAAGTCAGTGTATCCTTCAGACCAACCTTTTCCTGGTGGATGAAAGCTTTTAAGGTGGTCTTAGCCAAAGAACAGCTGTATAAAACTTAAAAGCTTCAGTTAATTCTCTGCAACTCTTGGTGCAATAAAAAAAAATATGAGGCACCTCGAGGGCTTTTTTCTTTCTCTTGATTGTGTTGATTGTTCAATTGATTATAATACTGCAAACTGAAAGCTGTTCTTAAATATCCTGTCTAATAATAATTATGGGCTTCTCAGGAAGACAAATAACCAGGCACTTGAGTAGGACCTGATAACAACATCTATGTGATTGTGTTGTTCAGCTCCTTCGTCAGTTAAACAGCAAAAATAAAAGACAAAACTTGACAAATTGCCTGCTTATAGTGTTTGTACTATCGTATATAATGCTATCAAATTCTAAACTGCATCCCTTTTTATATCCAAGGGGTTTAGGCAAATGTATGTGCTACTTGGATGTATTCTGAAGCACTCTTATCCCAATTGTACAAATGCAGGATATAGTTTGTCTATACCCTTTACCACAGACAATTATGTTGTACGCAATGCATATACTTCTATTTTACCTTAGACTGGAAATTGTAATTGCAAATGAATTCGCATATAACTATTGCTGGAATATACTACTTTCATAGGTTTTTGTAAAGTAGTCCTGTGAGGACTGTCATGTATATTCTTTTTAAAAAGCATGTAATGAAATCCTCTCCCTTCTACAGCCAAGTTAGCTCCCTTGTGTCTAACTTCCGGAATTAATAAATAGCTGTAAACCTAGTTACTTTCCAGAATTCACTGTTGCAGTTCACTTCTCAAAAATTTTGAAACTTTCCCAAAATAATGGGAAGGTAGTTGGAAGAAAGGCTTGTAGATGATTAAGCAGCTACACGAATCATAGAATAGCAAGAAGTACACTAAAGACAGGTGCTTTGACAGATCCTTTGTGCAATCTATTCCCACTCTCTCTTTTCCCAATGCATTTAAGAAATGCTTTCAATAATATGAGGTGGTCATTTTGCACAGGAAGAGCATTTTCACACCCCAAAATCTTAAAGCTTGTTTAAACAGCTAGTTTGGAACTGAGATCAGACGCCTTCAAAGTAGAAGTGCTGGGACTATAAAACATTAGGGTGAAAATTCTGGAGTTGTAATGTATAATAGTACGTTGAAAAAGATAGGTTTATCTAATATAAACATCGTTCTAAAGATTTTTGTTATTTTCTATATCATAGGTATTTGTGTCTAAATTGCTAATTTTTTAAAATGTGCAAACGTGTCACTAGAACACATCAATATGCAATTTAACAGTGGTGATATTCCTGAATATTTCAAGAATTAACAGTAATTTATTACATAGAAGTTGCTAAATGGTGTTGAGGGTAATCTATATTGCTGTAAACAGGATACCCACTGCATTAGCATGAACAAATCACACTCTACTATCAATGAGCAAATAATTTTAATGAAAGGTTTCTGTCTCACAACCAATGAAAATCATAAAAGGTGTTGCAATAGACTTTAAAGAAGTTTTTTTTATTCCTGGGAAAAAGATATCTTAAAAACTATGCAAATTATATTAACATGAAGTGATAACTTTTCTGCTATTTCCAAATATTTGTGTGCATATTTTTATGTCTATTTTTATGTTGTGAGCCACCCAGAGTTGGGCAGTCATACAAATAATAGTAATAATAATAATGAGGCAATTTTTTAAACCCATATTTTTCTTTTTAAAAACCTACATAAAATGAAGTGTCTATTCATTTACTTGGGCTTCTATACTTCAATCCCAGTACTATTGATGTGAAACAGCCTGAGCAATTATTTAACAAATCTGAGCCTACCTGATCCTGGGAAATAAGCTAAGTCGAAAGTAAAGAGGCCCTGGCTAAAAACTGGGAAAATCAACCGTTGAACTTACCTTCTATCTGAACGGTGATTCTCTCATGTAGGAGACTCCACAGTCAGTGGGTTGCTTTTTTCCTCAGTCCTGATTGGTTGACGGATGGAGGTCAACCCACCGACTGTGGAGTCTCCTATAGGCTGGAGAATGTAAGTTCTAGTAACTCCTCAAGCAAAAGGACAACCTAGTGACCTTGGGCCTGCCACTCAGTCAGGCAATGGCACTTGAGAAAAAGCTTGCCAGGAACCAACAATGACTATTTAACAGATTAACACAGTTGGAAGAGGCCGTGCAGGTCATTTAGTCCAGCCCCGTGTCCAAGCAGGAGACCCTACATCTGCCTCTACCTAGGATTGAACTCCCAAGCACATGATTGTGAGGCAAGAGCTCCACCTCTAGGCCACAACAGCTGACTAGAAAGCATTGGAAAGGAAACTACTGTAAATAGAAATAAAGATGTACAGAAATCTCAATTCTATAAAGCATTCCACAATTTTGTTTACCTCAAACTGGTGTTTTTAGTCACCATGCATCTACATTTATTTCATTTGAGGCCCTAGATTGTAAATCTAATTAGGTGAAAGTTGAACGAAGTCTGGTTAGGCTGTGAACAAATATTTTTAAAATCCAAACAATATTATGAAGTTTTTGCTCTACTTTTAGGGGTTGGGGTTTACACAACTTCAACTGCAAATATTTTGTTGGTTTTGGCATGCAATACCAGTGGCTTTGTATCCAGCCTGTATCTTTATTTTTTACAAAATGGATTGTTTATCTGCAACTTGTAATTAAGATTCTTCTATGAGCAAACACTAAATGATGAATAAGAAATACACCACAACTCTCTCTTAACTCTTCCTAACTAACAAATTGCATTTCTTTTTTACCCTATGGTGGTATAGTGGCTTATATAAAGCAACATTTTGGATATAGGTAGAGAATAAACTTTTGATATTGCATTGTAATGCACAATATGATTTAGTCTAATCATATTGCTTTTATTTGTATTCCACAAGTTTGGATCCGTTATATAACTGAGATAAGCAATTTGCCTATATCTTAGTTAAATTGAACATGATTATCATCTAAGATAATTTAAACAATTCATTGTCTAATGGTGCACATTAATACAAATCAGATTTATCAACTGTTAAGAAACTGAAGGGGCATCACTCTTGGCCAAAGAAAAACATTAAGGCAGTCTGCTGATATTCATTTTGCTGCAACAAGCCAAGTTAAACCCATATCTGGCCAATGCATATACAGTATATCCAACAGGCTTTCCAACTCTAATACTAGTCAATTGAATAAATGTGTTCATAATGCAATTTTTAAGCAGAATTGCATTAAGATTAAAATATTTTTTTTGGAACAAACTAACTAAAGAAAATGTGAACTTTTAAAAATTGCTATTTATAGCCTCAGTACATACTAAATTCAAAGTTTTTAATTCAAAAAAGCTGCAACAATGTCTAAGAATGAGCTATAAACTCTACTCGGCTTTTGACTTCTTGCTTGCAAAGTGGAATAAATGTTGATCTACATTGTAGAGCTACTTGAAAATTTTGCAAAGATGCTGTAATGTTTTGAGTGCATCAGAGATCAGATACGAGAAGCCAATAGCGCCAACCTCTTTATAGATCTTTTATGTATTTGCGTTATCTATCAATCTTACTGTTACTATAATTTTAGATGTAACTGTAGAGGGAGAGAGGGAGGGAAGGAAGGAAGGAAGGAAACTCTGGATGAGCAGAGTTCACTTTTTCAGTTTTTAAATTATCTTGGCATTGGCCATGCACAACTGGAGATCAAAATTCTCCCACAGGTCACTGAACATGATTCTCCTGGTAAGAGTTAATTGTGTGCTATTTTGTTAACGAAGTCCCGAGAGCACAAACTCTTGAAGACTACACCTTGTACTTCAGTTACATTCCCGTGAATGTGGCAGCATTTGTTACCTCCATAACCCATATTTCGTATTTTAAGTAACTTATTGCCTTCATTATCTTTACTTGGAACAAGGTGGCAATCGATGTGGCATGAGCTCAAGAGTTATGAACAGACAGGACTTGAATCTTATTTGTATTTTATTTTTTTAATAAATACAATTTACATTGAAGAAAAAGGATTTCAATTTGCAATTTTCACAGAGGGCAGAAGGGTCCGGGGAGAGAGGATTAAAAATGCTGAAATAAAAAAAAAAGAGGGTATGTGTTATAGGTGGAGGGAGATTTGCAAGCCAGAGTCCTTCATCTCCAGCAACGGCAGGCTCTTAACAAGACCAAACTAGGCCTTCAGCCCTCCACCAAGCCTCCTGCAGCAGATGCCCTCACTGGGCTTTAGGCAGGACAAGAGGCATAGGACAAAAAAAAAAAAAAGACCTTTTCACAGCAGGTAGCAACAACTCCATTAAAAAAAAATCATATTCAAAATAAAAATCACTCGTCCACGGTTTCACAATCCATGATTCATTTCCCCCCCAACTCTTCAGTAAAAATGCCCTTTGTTATTTTATTTTTTTAATTTATCCATTTGGGTAATTAAATTTCAGAAGGATATAAAGTCCCACCTTCTTTATAATACCTGCCTGTATTTTTTTATCTTTTTTTTTTTGCTTGTTTGTCTCGTATAAAACTATTTCTGTTCTTTAGGAAAGAACTTTATACAAAGAAAATATACTGTGAAATATCTTCAGAAGTCTTCCTGGAGAAGTCGTGTCTTGACCTAAAAAAAAAAGACCAAAAAAAAAAAAAAGGCAGAGAAAATAAAGACCAAACCCCTGGTCTCTGTAGAAAGACTCTGGACCTCTCTTGAGCCCATGTCTGTCCACTTGAAAACTGGAAGGACTGGATTTCTGCCAAGTAGAAGAAGCTGAGAGAGTGCTTGGTGTTCGCCTCTTGATTGGCTCTCCTGGCTTCCGAGTCAGGAGCTTCCCTGCTGCCAAAGTCCCCAAGGAAGACTATGCCTCATTCATTCAGAGACAAAATTATGTCATCTTCCAGATCCAAGTTATCTGAGCTGTCGGCTGTAAAGGTGACCAAAGAGTTGTTAAAAATGTTCAGTTATTGATAAAGCAAGAGGACCTTGTCCAAATGAAATACTGTAATTTAAACAGCTATGGAACATTTGGTTTTTTGTTACAGGTAAAGGAAAGGTGGTTTACACATGAAAGGAATGAAGACATTAACAACACGTTTTATGGCTTTCCCATATGGTCTATTGCCATCCTAGGATTTCCAACCAGCGCAGGCCTGCTTTATACTGTGGTTTTGTTGGAAGAGCTAAAAATATTTGATTTCTAGGACAGAAACATTGGCAAGGTGAAGAATTTGGCCCTATTATTTTGTTTTGATCATTGTTAATTAATTATAGTTTTCCCCTGGAATTTTTCATAGAGAAGTATTCTCTAGAGCAGTGTTTCCCAACCTTGGCAACTTGAAGCTTTTTGGACTTCAACTTCCAGAATTCCCCAGCCAGCGAATGCTGGCTGGGGAATTCTGGGAGTTGAAGTCCAAATAGCTTCAAGCTGCCAAGGTTGGGAAACACTGCTCTAGAGCAGGTCTATCAAACTCGCAGCCAGCGGACTGGCCTAGGTCAGAACATCAACAAAAAAAATTCAGTTTTTTAAAATTTTATTATCCTTTTGGCCCTAACTGATTGAATCATATCAATTAAATACACCGCAAATATTAATTCTATTATTTATGGTATTGCCATAATTTGCTGTTTTTGTTGCTTTCTGCCTTATTGCCCCACTCTAGTTCGCAGCTAGATTGGTCTACATAAATCACATAAGAATCAAAATAATTTCTAGAAGACCTGTGCATACTTACTATCACCAAGGATCAGCTCGACTTCCTCATCTGCATCTGAGTCATCATCTTCTGCTTCGTCTCCCTCTTCGAGCAGGTTGGCCACTTCCTCATCATCGGAAGGGGAGAAGTCATTTTCTCCATCCTCACCAGCATTCTCATTGTTCTCTTCTTCCTCCAAATCAGCCTCCAGCAACTGATCAGTATCCAGCTCGTCTAAGTCATCAGTATCATCTTCATCATCATCATCATCCTCTTCCTGTTCCTCCTCTTCCTGAAAAGACACGACAGAAGGTTAAAACCTGAACTGGGTAACAAGCAAACTGGGAGAGATTAATTCCAGGGTGTAGAAAATTCCCTATCTAGTTTCTATAAAATGCAGTATAGTTATAGTTGTAATGGTAGTAATTATTTGACTTAAAATGCACTTATAACTAATGTAATAAAGCTGCACATTTTATAATAATTCTACAATATATTACAATCAATTATAGTATCTTAATATAGTGTCCAAATTAAAATAACTATGACATAAATGATAGATCAAAACTTATGTCAACCAACCAAAACACTGCTGAATATACTGACAACGTAATGGTAGTCATGATTTTTAAACATAATTTAACACAATTAATGTAGGGCTTGTTTATACTCATCACTAGGCCACAATGAATTGGGAAGGAAGAAATACATATTTTTTTTAAAGTATTTGTAACAGCTTTAGGAAAAATTGATAATCTATATTCAAGGGTTTGGATCCTGACTATTGAACTTGAGATCCATCAAAACTCATAATTAACTTCTCTCACTGATTAAATTCTGTTTTATTCAAAGTTCAATCTTTAATTTGAAATTTGCCCACCATCACAAGCCCCCTTCAACTGTATTGTTCCTGAACCATTGGGCATCTTTAACTTGGTTGAACAATCTACTAGTAAATTACTTTTGGCTATAAACTAGCATAACGGATAATTATAGACATTATCTATTCCATCAGGAGAATTCCAGGTTAGAAAAAACTAAAGTATAACAGAATAACAGAGTTGAAAGGGACCTTTGGGGTCTTCCAAGCCAATCCTCTGCTTAGGCAGGAAACTCTATAACATTTCAGACAAACCCACCTCTGCCGCCAAGCATGGGGGAACTAAGATACACTTTCCCCCTAGGCCTTCACAATTTTATGTATGGTATGTTTGTATGTATGATTGGTTTTTATATAATGGTTTTTAACTGTTTTTTAGTATTGGATTTTGTTGTACTGTTTTACTGCTGTTGTTAGCCGCCCCGAGTCTGCGGAGAGGGGCGGCATACAAATCCAATAAATAATAATAATAATAATAATAATAATAATAATAATAATAATAATAATAAATAAAAAAAATAAAATAATAATAATAAGTTGTCCAATCTCTTCTTTAAAACCTCCAGTATTGGAGCATTCACAACTTCTGGAGGCAAATCACTCCATTCCAACTGTCAGGAAATTTCTCTTTAGTTCCAGATTGCTTTTCTCCTTGATTATTTTCACCCATTGCTTCTTGTCCTACCCTCAGGTGCTTTTGGAGAATAGATAGACTCCCTCTTCTTTGTGGCAACCTCTGATATTGGAATAATGCTATCATGTCTCCCCTGGTCCTTCTTTTCATTAAACTAGACATATCCAGTTCCTGCAACTGTTCTTTATGTTTTAGCCTCCAGTCCCCTAACTACTCAAAAACATCCCCATACTTTCCTGTTGTGGTTAGCTCTGGCCCAGCTCCTGCCCCAAGGACTGTGGATGTGGGGGAGACATCCACATGCTGCAGGCCTGTTTTGCCCCCCCCTCCCTTGGAATCTGCTGATGAAGGCTCCTCTGACCAAGAAGACATGAGTGACAGGGAGGAGGAGTGGCAGACAGCTCAGAAGGAGATCAATTATCTAGCTCCTCCTTGGATTCAGAACAAGAGTTAATGATACAGCCACGCATGCGGAGAGCGATGCACAGGCAACAACAACTGAGAGATTATTATCAAAGAAAATGAGGCCACCTGTGGTTGGGTGGGGCTGTGGTAATTAGTGAGGCTGCTATAAATAGCAGCCTGTGGGTTTGGCCATTGTGGAGGATTATCTGATCGTTGTGTTTTGTGACTGCTTTACTGACTGACCTTTTGTGTGCTGATTTTTCCCCGCTTTGAAACTAAACCAGGGCAAAGTGTGTTTCACTTTGTGAAAGAAGAAGGACTGTGAATTGCCTCACAGCTGCAAGCTAAGTATCACAGAACTGATAAGGGACTTGTACAAATTACCAGTTTGTTTGGAGACGAGTGCTCTTTGCTATACCAAAAGAGGGCTTGGTTTAAGTGAATTTTCATTATAAAGAACATTGTTTTGAATTTTCAAATGTGTGTGTGTCTGAAATTTGTACCTGTGAATTTTTGGGAGGAGTCTACCAGAGAGTCCGACAGAACACTGGCCTAACACATTTAAAGTAAAGGTTCTTACTGACCCTTCCTCCAATTATTCAACAACCAAATTCTACTATTTTCTAAAACAGTATAAACTAAATTTTAAAAGGAAATATATCAATCAGTGTCATACTAACATTACTTTTCAACAAGATTATTTTTAAAGGCAAAGGAGGAGGAATCATTTCATCTTATTCATTAAACTACATATCTCATCCTGCATTGATATATCAGGATGAATGTGATTCATACATTCCAAAAAACATGTCATACTTAAAATGCAGTTCAGTTATGCAAATGGCTAAGCTATACATAATTATTTTAATTCATCACGATGTATTAACAACATAGTCAAACTTTACAGGGTCTTCAATGTAAGTGGCATTTATAGTAAAAACTATCTCAATTAATTGGCCACATGTTTTTTTCAAAATACTGTATATTTGCATCACTTTACTTTGCTTCCCTACAACTAAGCACAAAATGGAACTCCTCAATATAATCTTAGCACATTTCTAACAGAAGACTGGCATAATTGGCATAATCAGACTGGCATAATAATCCAGCGATACACATTAGTGGGAACTTATCTTTTCTTATTTCTCTATCATCTCAATTGATAAATTAAAGAGCAATTTTAATGAATGGGCAACAAATAATATTAAGTTGTTACATAGCACATCTCTTGTCCACAAGTAAACCATCTTTTCAGTTTCACAGATCACCCCAAGCACTGCACCTGCATTCACACAAAAAGCTTCTCTCTCCAATAGAGGATCTAAACAGATTTCACTGTTTTCTGATTCTGTGAGTAGGGAAATCTCAAGATCCCTGGGGGAAGAGAAGGTTTCACTTCTAGATACACATGTTAGTTTCTGTTCCTATTAGCAACTGCAGCCATGTCAAATGGTAGGGAGAACTTCTGTTGAGTCTTCTGTTGACTCTACCAAAGGAGGCCAAGGAGATTCCCATACAAAGAGGCCACAATAGCCCACCTCTCAAGCTACACATTTCACAATGAAAGCTTATTGCTAAACTGGATAAAAGGAACTGCCACTGTCAATTATGTTTTCATTAAAGCATCTTTAGTTTTAAATTCCTCATTAGTCCTGGGAAACTAATCTCCTTATTACCGTAGACTTTTGAGAATCCTTTAAACAGTGGAAGAAATGGGCAGCTCAAAAATCCATATACTGAATAGGAAAATACATATCTACATACAAAAAAATCTCACTTGCTATTTTTGGCACGCAGTCTCCAGATGAATTCAAAATCAGCCATTAATAATTATTTTACATTAAAAGTATTTAAAGGTTCAGTATTTAAGGGGAAAAAACCAAACCCAGAAGGCTGTAATCCCTGTTACTAATAATAGAAGGGGTTTCTTTTTTTAAAAAGTCTGAAGATTTGTTACAATGGTCCTTTTACTCACAGCCACAATGAGGATTCAACTTCTATTGATAAGCCATGTTGTCATTAAATGAGTCATATGTCTGATTTTATAGCCTTTTTGCTGTGATCATTAAGTGTATCATGCTGTGTTTCAAGCAAATTTGGTTTCCACCATTGGCTTTGGTTGCTAGAAGACCTCCCAAGGGGGGGGGGGGGGGGATCACAAATGGCTAATAAGTGACTGTGGGGCACTGCGATCATTGTAAACATATGCCAGTTTCCAAGCACTCACATTTTGATCACGTGACTGTGGGAACACTGCGACGGTCATAAATGCGAGGACTTCTCAATGTCACTTTGAACAGTCACTAAAATGGTAGCAAGTTGAGGACTATCTGTATGCATTTGAAATTGCAATCCTTTTTTAAAATCCAGGAAAGTATAATGCAACTGGTCTTGTAAATCTCAATTGCTATAGCAACATCTACAACTGCTATAATATCTATATAAGTAAGCACTTTTCTTTCCTCTAACCAAGTCTTAAATTATTAAAGACATATTCCATTTTATGAGCACTATTTAAAACAATTATTCTTACTCTCTTGAAAAAAAACTTTAACAAAAGAGCTTCTGTTGATACGTGACTTTTCTTTTTTAATAATTTTTTGTATTGATTCTATATAAAACACACACACAACATATAACAAGTGCACAGTGATTATGCCCACTACCAATCATTCGTACCCCACCACCAATCGGGAGTCAAAATCTTTCTGCTCCAAAACCCAAACTGCTATTCCATATGCTGTCCAAATCCTGACACTGTCTGTAACTATCTATGAATAAAATTCAACTTTCTCTAGTTTCTTGTTTGATGTTAATCTCTAATAAACAAATTAACTTCCCTGAAAATATATTCTTTCTGCTTAAACATAGCTTATCTTGGGTTTAAATGCTATTTGCTCTTTCTGAATATGAATTTCATTCAAAAAGATTGTTCTGAATATGTAAATGGAAACATTAATGCTCTTTTTAACTCCTTTTATGAACATTAGCATTTCCAAACCTTTATTGCCTAGATTATATTGGAGATAATTTATTCTTTCATCTAAACTGCACAGAAATCCTGTATAAAAGATATATTGCTTTTAACTTTAGAGCTTGGCCTCCAAATGCATTCCAACTCCTCATGGGTCATCAAAAGTCTTCGGAGAGGGGCGGCATACAAATCTAATAAATAATAATAATAATGATAATAATAATAATAATAATAATAATAAATAATAATAATAATAAATTACAGACCTGACTATACAGAGAGAGAGCAAGATGCTTAACTATAGGCTTTTACGTAGACCCAGAAGACATGGATAGAATACACACAGCACACAACAAACAATTTGTAATAGAGGCAACATTGGAGAGATAAAACATAGTTATTTCCATTCTATAGCATAGCCCATGAGTCCTTAAACTTCGGCCTATGGGCCACATGCGGCCCGCCAAAGCCATTAATCCAGCCTGCATAGGACCACAAGGCTGTTCTGCCCACATCGCCCCGCCCACCCTTCAGATGAGCATATCACTTACCTTCGCAAGCCCCATGGGCTGGAACTGAAAGGTTAGGCCAACAATTTTGGCCTGCAGAGACGTTTTGGACACCAGGAAGCCAAATCTCGCACTGACGGGCGCAAGTGTGCCCGCCGGACATGCACGTGCCTGCAACAGCCTCAGAGGGCGCACCAGTAGCGCCAAAGATAAGTGGCCCTTTACTGAGAAAATGGCTCATTTTTGGCCAAAAAACGGGCTGTTCTCACCTGTTTATGGTGAGCAGAATGGGGTGCACAGATACCCCAGGAAGCTACAAAATGGGCAAAACCGGCCCATTTTTCATCTCCACTGCCTCTAGAACTGAGGGACACATACACACACACACACACACACACACACACACACACACACAAACAAACTAAAATTTAATTTGTATGCATTGTTTAATGCAGTGTTTCCCAACCTTGGCAACTTGAAGATACAGTATTTGGACTTCAACTACCAGAATTCCCCAGCCAGCGAATTCTAGGAGTTGAAGTCCAAATATCTTCAAGTTGCCAAGATTGGGAAACACTGGTTTAATGGACTGTTAAATTGGCCATGCCCACCTAATCACAGGCCCACCCAGTCACATGATCGCCTACCCACACCCACCCAGCTGGTTTGCCCCCCTAACAGCCTTAGGGACCATGAATTGGTCCTGTTTTAAAAGTCTGAAGCCCCCTAGCTTAGCCAATTAAAACAGTAACTTGGTATCTACAAGTACAGATGTGGCATCTTACATTTATCCTGTTCGAATTTCCTAAGTAACATTCATTCTTCATTCAGTATGAGATATTAGAGAATAACATGATCCATGTTAGAACACATGCTTTGCCTGCAATATACAATATATTCATGTAAAAAGGAATTTGTAACAGAAAAGACCCTGTGAATAGCTAATGGAGAGCCACTACCAGTGAGTATAGGTAACACTGAGCTGGATCGACAAACAATCCAGTTAATATAAAATATTCCAATTTTTCTGAGCCATACAAACAATGTTTGTTCTAAGGCCAAGCTTTTATCGTTAAAAGAAATAAATGAATTTCAAAATAAATATGCCGCCCCGAGTTGTGGCATATAAATCCAATAAACAAATAAACAAACAAACAAACAAACAAGTAAATACCACTATCTAACTAACTGTGATTTTAAAAGCACTGTATTTAAGGGGAAATTAAATTAAACATTTATTGGAAATGATGGCTGCTCTTTGTTTAACCAACCATTCAAAGCTCAATGATGCTGAACAAGTGGTAGTTATGACAGGTCCTCATACTTAGAAATGTCCTCATACAAACATTGGTTATACTCCCCACCGTCATGTGTTTGCATTTGGGACCTTTTTTGCCGGCTTTCCTACAAACAAAGTCAATGGGTAAGCCAGCAGAAGGCAAATAGTGACCACATGGCACCTTCATTTAATGATTGCGGTTAGTTGCTTAATGACAGCAATCCGAAGTACCAGAATTTCCATCAATAAGCAGCAGAGTCAGGTGATGTTGCTTAGCAACAGAAAGTCCAGTCCCAATAGTCATTGTTAACCAGCTGTATGGAACACACTGTTATATTTTATTTTTTTATGACATGGTACATTTGTAATAGATCTTTTTTAATAGTAATTAATTGCATGGACTACTTAAAAGAGCTCCAGAGGATTAGTTCTTAAAGGTTATTGTTTGGGCTTTAAAGTTAACTGTGATTTGCTATATTTCCCTAAAAATTACTGATACCATTGGTTGGAATTTTAAAAGGAATGCAGCTAAAATACTGTAAATATTTTGGATGCATTATGCAAAAATAATACGTTTTTGAGAAAAATAATCCACTAACAGTTAGTAATTCATATCCATAATCACACAGGCTGAAGAAGATGTCTAATGAAATTTCATCATGCTACAACTACCGCAATGTACCACCTGTTTTGATAAGTGGCATGAACAGCCTTGAATGCTGCACATGAAAATTATTATGAGCTAGAACAACCTGTTGCAAAACAAATAAAACTTATGTGTGCCATAATTTTTCTCTCTCAAAAGGGAACTTTGATTCCTTTACATTTATGCAATTTCTCAAACATTTGCATTGCCAAGTGATTTGCCTTTCTAGTTTTGGCTGCCTTTTTATTCAAACACATAAAAAAGGTTTAAATATAAATATTTACGTTTATATAAATATAGATGTGCAACTAATCCTTGCACTAAAATAATCAGGGCAGTAAGGCTAGACGAGACAGCCTGACAGACACACACACACACACACACACACCCCAATCATTTTTACTATAGTTCCATAAAATATTTGTGGTGCTGCAAAAAAAAGAATTAAGTTATATTAAAGGGGAACACATTCCATGCAGCCATCTCATTTTGTAAATGACTTTTATGTTTCAGCCAGTGAAGTCTTTATTTTGTACTAAGAGACTCAGACATGGATTCAGGAAGGGCCTAGACCACTGAGCTGGGCCTTTGTGCCATGCAGGGAAATGTGACATACTAAGAATGAAGTAAAATGCAGAGTTGCTTTTCCACAAAAAAAATACATAGCTATTACTTCCTAAGCGGAAATTGCTGTTGCTTTCAGTTAGGTTTACATCCATGCTGCAATCACCAGAAGGGGCTCCAGGGGGTGGTCCATGAAGGGCGGGCGGAGGTGGGTGGGTGGTGGGTAGGAGCAGGCAATGATGAAAGCAGCATTGCACAACACCCTCAACACAGCACCAACAAAAAGAGTGGAGCTGGCCTCTTGAGTTTTCTTTCTCAGCACATTCAGTTATGATACTGTACAAACCAGGATGGGGAAATTCTATATACAGTGGTACCTCATCATACGAACTTAATTGGTTCCAGGAGGAGGTTCGTAAGGTGAAAAGTTCGTAAGATGAAACAATGTTTCCCATAGGAATCAATGTAAAAGCAAATAATGCGTGCAAATCCTTCAGGAAAATCCCAAACTTTAGAAGGGAGGCGAACAGAGTGCAGGGAGGAGCAGCTAAAGGGGGCAGGTGGAAGAAGCAAGGCTAGGCTAAAGGGTGAGTGGGAAGGAAGAAAGGCAAGGGGGCGCCCCTCCCTTTTCTTTCTTCAAAAGACACCGTTTCAGTTCCTTTGCAAGCACATTGTTTTCTGCAAAATCTTTCCTACTCCAAGCAGCCCCTCCCTTTTCTTTTTTTAAAAAAGGGGGGAAAAAGAAACCCCTTCATCCCAGCAGCAGCTGCTTGGGTTGGTAAGGTGAAAATAGTTCAGAAGAAGAGGCAAAACAAATCTTAAACACCGGGTTCGTATCTTGAAAAGTTCGTTAGAAGAGGCGTTCGTAAGATGAGGTACCACTGTACTGGGAAATTTCTATTTGGGAGGGAATATCAATTTAGTATTATACTAATACTAATAAAAGATGGATTACAGCACAATAAGAAAACCTTCCCCAAGTTTATTCATGGTAAAAGACTGTGAGCATATCCAGAAACAGGACTTTTCTGAGAGCAGAGGCACCGATAGCTATTTCTCATCCAGGGTAGCCCAAACTGGAAACCCAAACCCAACAGACTGGTAAAAGGGTTGCCGACTCAAACCTATGAGGAGAGGACAGAAAGAGCTGGCCAAGGGAAGGTAAACTGCACAGCGCATTGCATCGGTTTAGCTTAGTTTTCTATGCAATCTCAATATGCCTTTATAATGTGGAACTACAAAGACTGGACATCAACAGTAGAGACTTGCCAAAATTGCAACGGTTGTTGTAAAAGTAACTTTTCCTAAAAGTCCCAAAGAATCATTCTATGTTTCCATTTGCAAAACATATTTTTGTCTCATTTTTAATTTTGGCTCCATCATTCAGAAATTCAGCCCTGGCAAATGGTTGAAGACTCCTCTATAGAAGGACAAATCACTATCCCTCTCCAAGATTGACTTTGGGTTGTAACTCATCCTTCACTGCCCTTAGAGGAGAGAAAAATATGGTCAGAAAAGCAAACACTAAGACAGAAATGTATATCAGCAGAGAGCCAGCCTAAGCCCGGATCTTATCGCAACCTTTTATTGCAACAGAGCTTTCCAGGAAAAGATACAGAATATGTGTTAAGGAGTTTTAAAAACAGAGGCAATATCCTGTTTTTCAGAAAACTGGGGGGAGAAATTAACATGTTGAGAAAGGAGCATGCTGCCTAAAGAAAGCACTGAACTTTATAAAAGATGGAGTTATAAAAAAAGATTAGCAATGAAAAGTTTAGTGCTTGTTATTAGGATTGGATCACAGTCAACGCCTACAAAAACTAAATGAAATGCCAATGGCGAAGGATAAATATAAAATTTCAAAAATATTAAATTGAAATCCTGCCTCACAAATCTACCCTAATAGACAAATCAGAAAATCAAATTGCAATGATATTTAGGGTTAGGTTAGTTAGTTAGGTCCCACAGAGTGGATCTTCTCCGGGTCCAGTCAACTAAGCAATGTCGCCTGGCGGGACCCAGGGGAAGAGCCTTCTCTGTGGCGGCCCCAGCCCTCTGGAACCAACTCCCCCCAGAGATTAGAACTGCCCCCACCCTCCTTGCCTTTCGTAAACAACTTAAAACCCACCTCTGCCACCAGGCACGGGGGAATTGAGATACTCTTTCCCCCTAGGCCTTTACAATTCTATGCATGGTATGTATGTATATGTATGTTTGGTTTTTATATTAATTGATTTTTAATCATCAATACCAAATTACTATTGTACACTGTTTTATTGTCGCTGTTAGCTGCCCCGAGTCTCTGGAGAGGGGCGGCATACAAATCCAATAAATAAATAATAAATAAATAAATATTTCCTTGTTTTATTCTCTTAAACTTTGCCATGACAATCCTTTAACTTTATCTGCATAAACACCATTTTTTCTGCTGAAATAATTAAAAAATCATTATCCATGTAAGTCACAGACAGAATGGGACACCAAAGTGCACCAAGAACAGCAGCTGAGCATACACCTCAACTGTATATGTTATTTGCTACAGCCCTAAAAAGAGAAGGAGTAATAATCATTTTCAGATATCCTAATGGCCCACTACAGATATGTCAGCAAAACAATGGAAATGAACAGGAGAATCTTTAAGGAAGTTTGAATCATTCTTCCTTCCTAGTTAGCCAGGAATTCCACAGCCAAGCCTTCCCATTTCATGATTGGCTACCTGAAGCAAAAACACTGGAAGAACACCAAGAAATTCCACAAATCGTGGTAAGAGGACATCTTGTCTTCTTCATATCCCGCACAGAATTATAAGCATAGCTACCTCGTTAGAGGTACTGACTGACCAGTTTAATCATAGACACATACATAATTAAGCACTCAATAAGTCAAAAGTTTCTAACAGCCTGTCACTGGAAATAAGGCATCCATCAGAACTCAAGCATAATATCTCAGAAGAGATTTTCAAATTTAGCCTTTAATTTCCAAAAGAGTATTCTGCTTCTCACCTGATCTTCTTCCTCATCCTCCTCGTCTTCTGCCAAACGCTGCCTGCCCACTTCATAGAGCCTGCAAACAGTATCCATGTTCATGGCATCCATGCTTCCCTGGTTCTACAAAGGGAACCATGGGCACGACATAGTAAATTAATTTTTCAGCCAAAACTATTAATAACATTCTATAATTATCTTTCTTCAATGATAATATATAGAGTCTGTTTGGATATGTGTATGTGCGTATATACACACACACATATACACACATACACATAACACACATATATACACAGTGATACTTTGTCTTACAAACTGGTTCTGGGACGAGGTTCTTAAGGTGAAAAGTTTGTAAGACAAAACAATGTTTCCCATAGGAATCAATGGAAAAGCGATTAATGCATGCAAGCCCCAAATTCACCCCTTTTGCCAGCCGAAACGCCCATTTTTGTGCTGCTGGGATTCCCCTGAGGCTCCCCTCCATGGGAAACCCCACCTCCGGACTTCCGTTGCCAGCGAAGTGCCTGTTTTTGCGCTGCTGGGATTTCCCTGCTGGGATTCCCCTGCAGCATCACAAAAACACGAAAGTCCGGAGGTGGGGTTTCTCATGGAGGAGAGCCTCAGAGGAATCCCAGCAGCGCAAAAGCGGGCGCTTCACTGGCAACAGAAGTCCAGAGGCGGGGCATCCCAGCTGCGGCGGTGGGTTTGTAAGGTGAAAATAGTTTGTAAGAAGAGGCAAAAAATCTTAAACCCTGGGTTTGTATCTCGAAGTTTGTATGATGAGGCGTTTGTAAGACAAGGTATCACTGTATATACATACATACATACATACATACATACATACATACATACATACATACATACGTACACACATGCATACGTACACACATACTATTTTTTGGAATATAAGACACACCTCCCCCCCAAAAAAGAGGATGAAATTTGGATGTATCTTATAGTCTGAATGTAGCCATGCCCAACCTCTCAGAGGTTTCAGAGGTTGAAAAAAGCCTCTGAAACGGATCTTCAGAAAAAAGCCTCTGAAATGGAGGTGTCAGAGGCAGAAAAAAAAGCAAGGCACAGAGCTCATAATGAACCTGTTGCTAAAATTCACTTCTGAGAACAGCTGACTGGGGGTATTCTGGGAGGCCGATCCATCCACCAATCAGCTTTTTTCTTATTTTTCTCCCCAAAAACTAAGGTGCATCTTATACTCTAGTGCGTCTTAAAGTCCGAAAAGTGCAGTAATTTATTTATAAAATTTACCTCAATAACAGCTAAGTAACAATCCTTTGTGTCCGTACATAGATCAAAGATGTTTCTTTTCACATCAATGGTGGCTGGAAAAAACCCACATATAACAAAGTCAACAGGACACGGGAAAGTCCCAGAGCTGGATAAGTAGACTTTAAGCTTTTGAGATCTGGCATTATGTATCTTATCTACTGTATATCTAGAACCCCAAGGCCCACCTCCATACAAAAGGATGGCCTTAGTGAGGAAACAGAAATGACAAAATGGTGGTGTAGGGTAGAAAAGGCAATTCCTTACTGCAATTTACAAGACATATATCAGAAATATACATACAGCTTTAAAATTATCTTAAATACCCTAGGAGGCAATATTTTTTAGCTGGAGATTTACAATTTTTAGCCTCTGAGGATGATAAAAAGCATGTTTCTGATCATACCATAAAATTACTAACAGAAGAAATGATCAAGGAAAGGAAAAAAAAAAGAAATTTTGGTTTTCCTCCCTTTTTTTAACTATTGAGTTAAAGATCTACAAAGATTTAGAGGGCCAGACCAATTTTTTAATTAAAAATCCCCATAATAATGCATTTAATCAGCATGATCTATTCTGGAAGTACTCTGAAATAGCAAAACGGAGGCTAGAGAAATCACACGGAGCTTGAAGTTCAGCCTCTAACTCATTTATTATACAATTCCCCCTCCTTTTATTTCAACAGCATGTGGGGTGATTATTTTCACATACTATTTATCATATATCTTTGATTTCTCTACTAACAAATTTTTGAACAGATTCTGAATTGAATTAGTATACTTCACCATTTAAAAAGTAGTATTTAAATTATTCCCATGTAGTAAGAAAGGAAAGATTTTATTTCCTCTTATTATGATTTCTTTGGATATTTGGTCTTGGAAATTTGCCAAACATAATATACTTTTACTGAAGCTTTCCACTTGGAACACATTTTGAGATTTTTTAAATGTATTTGGTACCCCCCCCCCCCTATATTTTCTTTCTCTACTTTTACAGAAAAACCCCTTTTTGGTTGATGTTTAACCAAATTTACATTATGGCAGAGATCATGATAGGAAATGGATAGGAAATTTTTCCTAGCAGAGCAGCTGAAATTATAATTTCATTGTGTTTACTTCAGTAGGAACAATAATAATCTTTACCAATTGGTTTGTAATCTGTTGCATTGAATGTCCTGAAGGATGACCCAAAAGGACTTCGCATTCTCTCTTCCAGCAAATCATCTTCATCATCTGCTTGTAGCATAGCTGATCAAGGAAGAGAATATTTTTAGGAAATATAAGGATAGGAAACATATGAAACAAAGAAGTTTTAGAAGTTTAAATGAATCCTTTTGTTTTTAAGTACATATTTGCTCCTAGAATTGAATAAGATTATCAAAAAAATAGAAAATATAGAGCCATACAATTGTACTATACTGCAGGTTAGAAATTTAAATTCCATGCTAGTAACTTATGGTTCATTTTGTCCAAGATTCAAAGAACAGCAAATGGAGCAATAAACATAAAAAAGCAAGTTTCCAGATAAGTCCATAGAAGCTATCCTTATGCAGTTAGTTGGCCATTGTAAGGACAGATTGCTGTCCAAAATAGGCCAGGTGTCCAATCAGCAAGGTACTGTTTATGTTAATATATACAGGAACATAGGAAATCGCTTTAATGAATGAGAACTATTTTCCCTTAACTCAGAAGGGCTGACCTTGACTGACAATTACCGTCCAATTTTTCAGATTATCGCCTTTCCCAATCCTATGTGAAAATGCCAGGGATTGAACTAAGACTGAACCTAGGCCCCTCAAGGCCTTTTTAAACTGTTTTCACTTGGCAAGTCTTGACAACACCCACTGTGCTGTTTTGGTGACTGTTAGAAAGCATGGCGAAACAAAATCTATAGCTCTCTTGATGCCATCACATAATGAAAATCAGTCATTACCTCCATACATAACTGTCCCAGTATGGTTGAAAACAACACGGCATTGATCCAAAGCAGGCACTGTGTGTAACAAGTGGAAAGTCCGCAAGTCCCACTGGAGGGATCATTAAGGAAGATTCTGCATTATAAATAAGGGACATTAGCAAAGGATCTCGCGCTCTCTTGCTCTCCACCTCCAATGACAGCCTTACGCTCCCCATCATCTGCCCAGCCCCAACATAGAATTTCTCTAACAATTACAGTAACAATAATAACAATAATACTGCGTCTATTTTATCCTTGTAAGCCGCCCTGAGTCCGTGAGGAGAAGGGCAGCTTATAAATCTAATTAATCTAATTAATTATTTTGTTAACTTGCATGATACAGAATATCTTTAATCATATATCATAGAATAATATTTTTAAATCTACCCATCCCATTTCATTTCAACTTGCAAAATCACTTAAAAGTGAGTTGCATTAATTTTTCATGTACAGAATATCACAGTTGTGTTTATGGTGGGATGAAGCACTTTTTTTTTCTACCATGGATCACATTATGTAATCTGTTGGGAGCTACATGCCTGCAGATTCTAGACTCTAAAGTTGGGAGAGTCATAATTGCCTCTCACTTTTGTAATAAAGGCAAATGTAACTAGAGAATTTTAAAAGTATATTGAAAATACAACCACTGATATAATAATTCTTCTACAAAAAGTTACGATTCAAGTATATTTGAACTGAAAAATATTTTAGTCAAAAGAAACCGGAAAAGAATATTTTATAACTCTACTGTTTTTCTACTAATCCCTTTTCTTCTCTTCAGTCATACCCAATACTATCAGGATAAAACATTTCCTTTTTCCAGAAATCTGGATTCATTACTGTGCTGCTATTCTACCCCATTCTGTCTTCTTCGCCCATCCACACCATACTCCTTATCACTTGGCAGAAGCCATTATTTTCTAAATGGCTTCTATCTCTTCTTCCATCATGCTTTTCTTATCTTTCTCCCAATTTTCTTGCTTTACTAATCAAATTTGTATAGCTACCCATCTCATAAAAAGTTGATCCTAGAAACCTGGCTGCAATATGTTCAATTCTGGTTCTATAGAACAGTACTATTTATATCTTCTGCTGAAACATTTATTAGTCTTAGTCACTTTGAGCAGAAGACTGCAATCGACTTCACAGTAAGGAAGGCCAAAAAGTTTACCAACCTGCTGTTATTTCCACAATTAAGGATTTTTGTTCCGAGTTTTCACATGAAAGAGAATTGGATTTATTTTATGTGCTGTCGAGAGTCACATGATTTAAGTTGTGTGACCTTATTATAAATCTTGAAACTAAATAAACAATTAAGCAAGCTCTTCCTACCAACTTCTAACCCACCAGACTTTGAAATTAAGGTTGAAAAAGGATACAATTTCTGTGTTCACTATGACCTCCAATCCATTCGGATGGAAAACGCCACTGATGTTCATATTGAATTTATCAAATTTATGAATAGCCTGTGCAGAACGAACATCCCAGAGGACACCATCGTTTAAGACAAGGTCATCTGTGGGGTTAAAGGTGGCAGAATTCTTCTTGTAGTTGTTTGCAAGATCTGGGTTAAACAAAGTCAAGAGCTTGTTGCCAGTCTGAATATCATAGATCTTTTAGATGAAAAAGAAAAAAAGGAAATAACTTAGTCAATGCCTGTCAAATATTTTGTCCAAAAAAGCACAACCAACCATTTCTAAATCACTCACACTTTATGGATACCCATTTTCCTCATGCTGGCTGGAGAATTTTGAGAGGCGAAACCCATTCATCTTAAAAGTAGTCGAGATGAAGAACGAATGATCTAATAATCATTTTCGTTTTAAATTTTATTTCTGCCTTTTAGAGTTTACCTTAGACCATTCTGTGTCACATGCAAACCTCACAAACTCTTCGGCATCTTTCTCCAAATGATTAAGAGAAATGTGGGTCCAGAACAGAACTTTGTCATCTAATACAGTGTTTCCCAACCGTGGCACCTTGAATATATTTGGACTTCAACTCCCAGAATTCCCCAGCCAGCATTTGCTGGCTGGGGAATTCTGGGAGTTGAAGTCCAGATATCTTCAAGGTGCCAAGGTTGGGAAACACTGATCTAATAACCTGGGGGGGGGGGGGGGACATGGCTGTTGCTCACTTCTCCTAGATTCATTCCTATGCCATAGAATATTCTATGACACAAAGCAAAACTGCTGGGCTGAAAACTATACTTTGATATTTGAACGTATGGCTCGCAATAGAAAACTGTTCCAGCTGATCTTAGAGGCAGTGGGTTACATAATAATGCTCAATGTAGTATGTGGTGAAAAAGATTTAGAAAACAAAAAAGGAAGATAATAACATTCTGTCATTAATACTCAAGAACATTTAACAGTCTTATTTCCTTCTCTTAAAATTGTTTTTATGAAGTAATCTATTCTTTTATATTCTTAGCATCTGGCTTTATTGCTTTTACCTCTTTTTGTCAGTACAGATTACATCCTGGATTCTTAGCTGCCACTTGCACTTTGCTGAAGCTCAGAATTAACATTTTAGCTTGTCACAAATGACCATATTATGAACCCAGATCAGCTTATAGTTGAAGGCTAACAGAATGAATAGCAAATCAACAGAGGAAAAATGTCGTGCTGAAATGCAAACATTGCAGGAATAAGAACAAAAGCATAAGGAAAAGTACCAAGATTGTAATAGATATATGCAGCATGGGCTAAAGGAGCTAGAGGTGACTTGTATCAGGTCAGAAGGAACAATGGTTACATTTTTCTGGAATTTTGTGATTAAATCGAGAGCAATGCTAAGCCACAATGCCTAGCATGCCAGTAAGTTGTTTGACAGCTAGCAGTGCAACACAACTGCAGCAATGGAACCAACCATGGCTTTCACTAACCCTTCCTTTTCTCTTGCAAGGCAATTATGTCATCTTCTCCTTTAATAAGAAAGAACATTTGCAAAATTTACAGCTATCGTCTTCCACTCAATTCCCACCTTCCTTTCCCTACTGAGAGTATCCCTTGAGTATAATTTTCCCCACAGAACTCTGGATTAAATATTCATCTTTATTTTTCCTAAAGTAAATTGCTATCATTAAAAAAAACCAGGTTCTATGGTTTCTGTCTTGAAAGGTTCCAATGAATTTATTTTACAATTACGAAACATTTGGTGATGTACAACTAGTTTGCTTTTTAAGGAATAAATCCTCAAGAATGAATTCCAACATGTTTCCCAGAAAACAACCTTTCTATAATTACAGATAATTACAATTATAATTAAAGCTATAATTACAGATGCTCAAAGGTAGGATTGTGTCTTGACGAATATATTGCACATTTTGATATTAAAGAATACCTAATCTAATCCCACAAACATATCTGACCTTTGGATCACTTCTGAGCTTACTTCTAATTACAGTGGTACCTCATCTTACGAACGCTTCTTCTAACGACCTTTTCAAGATACGAACCCGGTGTTTAAGATTTTTTTGCCTCTTCTTCCGAACTATTTTCACCTTACCAACCCAAGCAGCTGCTGCTGGGATGAAGGGGTTTCTTTTTTTCCCCTTTTTTGAAGAAAGAAAAGGGAGGGGCTGCTTGGAGTAGGAAACATTTTGCAGAGAACAACTGCTTGCAAAGGCACTGAAACGGTGTCTTTTTAAGAAAGAAAAGGGAGGAGGGAGGGGCAGCTTGGGGGAGGAAAATTTTTTGCAGAGAACAACTGCTTGCAAAGGAACTGAAAGGGTGTCTTTTTAAGAAAGAAAAGGGAGGAGGGAGGGGCAGCTTGGGGGAGGAAAGTTTTTTGCAGAGAACAACTGCTTGCAAAGGAACTGAAAGGGTGTCTTTTTAAGAAAGAAAAGGGAGGAGGGAGGGGCAGCTTGGGGGAGGAAAATTTTTGCAGAGAGCAAGGTGCTTGCAAAGGAACTGAAAGGGTGTCTTTTTAAGAAAGAAAATGGAGGATGGAGGGGCAGCTTGGGGGAGGAAAATTTTTGCAGAGAACAACGTGCTTGCAAAGGAACTGACACGGTGTCTTTTGAAGAAAGAAAAGGGAGGGGCGCCCCCCTTGCCTTTCTTCCTTCCCACTCACCCTTTAGCCTAGCCTTGCTTTTTCCACCCGCCCCCTTTAGCTGCTCCTCCCTGCCCTGTTTGCCTCCCTTCTAAAGTTTGGGATTTTCCTGAAGGATTTGCACGCATTGTTTGCTTTTACATTGATTCCTATGGGAAACATTGTTTCATCTTACGAACTTTTCACCTTACGAACCTCCTCCTGGAACCAATTAAGTTCGTATGATGAGGTACCACTGTACTTCTAATTCTCTCAAGTAATGCCAAAGTGTACTTATTCAATATATTTTTCATTTAACACCATTTTTCTATTTGTTAAAAAATATATGGCAGTGCTTATAGATTTTCATTTTAGTGACAAAAGCCTAGTATTTATTTATTAAATTTATATACCACCAATCTCACTTCAATGGTTTTAAGCCATGAAACAAATTCTTAGAAATAACCTCACGGACTTCCGGCTGTGCTTCTGGTGGCATCAGATGTGAGGACCGCGAGTTCTGGGCCCCACTCCGAGCTCTCCCCGTTGGAGGGCTCCAAAAGGAGCCATAGCCACCCTGCAAGGACGGTGAAGCGCCTTGCAGATTGAGGAGAGCTGCATCACTCCTCCCTGACTTGACTCCGCCCCTCATCTGTCAATATGGCTGCCATGAAGCTGGGGACAGGCAAAGCACCTAAGAAAGTGCAGGAGGTAACAGAATGAACAATGATTGTTTGTGGGTCAGATGATTTTTCTTCTAGGGAAATACAAAATCCGTGATAAGAGAGTCCAAAAGGATAATTGTTTAAGATGCAAAAATAAGCACTTCTGAGATCTATGATGAAAAGTAAATTGAGAGCACCATCTACTGATGAAAGGAAAGGAAACTCCTGGAAATTTACAGAGAAGTAAATATCTGGTGGAGGGCTGTGACTTTTAACTGTCTATTGTCTTATACTTACCAGAGATGGAAATAAGAGACATTTTATGAAAGAAACTCTGGGAATTTAGAATAAAAGGCCAAAATCATAGAGCAGATTCCAAGAATTTGGAAAATAACTTGGATTATTAGAATATGGAGTAAATTGGAGTTGGCCCCTTCTAAATAAATTGCTTTTAAATAAATGGCTTTTGACTAAAATTAACATATGCTGGAAAAAAAGCAGCATGGAAATCTGAGAGGAATGTGCCATCTATTAATAAATAGAAAATTATAATTTTGAACTCTTCTTGAAATCAATCGAGACTTTTATTTTTTAATGTACATATACTGCTATCCTAATTGGAGTTGAGGGAATAGCTGTGGAAATGAGAGGACTTTTTAATGAGATGACTTTGTTGTTCCAAAGTAATTAAAATATCAATGGATAGTATAGACGAGAAAATGGAAAATATTTTGCAAAGAACAACGAATAAAGGCCAAACTGCCCATGAATTGGTGGAAATAACAGAAAGATTGGATGAAACGGACTACTTAAACCAGCAAAGTGACTATGAATAGGGGAAAAACATGGATCATAAAAACTAGCAAATTAAGCAAAGCTCAATAAAGAGTGTGGTAGATGAGTTAAAAAATGGATAAAAAATTGAAACACTAAACAGGAGAGGAGATGATGGATACAAAGAATTGCCTTTTAAACATTAAGGGAGCTTGCTGTAAGCTGATATCAGAAGGTATATTTTAATAGAATAAACAAAAATAATAGAAAGATTAGAGGTTTACAGAGGGTTTATTGCTGTTTAAATATTATGATAATCTAAATTGGATAAATATGATAAAGTTTACTAATATTGTTATTGTAATTTGAATTAATATGAATGATGCCCAGAATCAACACTATCCATATACAATATGGATGTATTAAATTAAATTCAATATGGATTAAAAATTAAATTAAATTTTTGAAAAGGAATAACTTCACTCTCTGAATTTTCAAGTGCTGTTTATAAGAAATGGCTATGGCTTGTAAGTAACCCTGTATTTCTTCTGAGATTCAATAACCAATACTTACATGGGCAATGTCCCCCTTGGTGCCAATGACCCTATCTTGAGAATGCTTACTGAATTCAACATAATGGTCATCTGTGAAGGAATGCCTGTGAGTAAAAAGCACATCATTATCCAACTACAAAGAACAAAGCCTTTACTCAAAATTTTTTGCTTTTATATTGCATAAATATATCTGCAATAGCAATACAGTGATCCCCCGATTTTCGCGATCTCGATCTTCGCGAAACGCTATATCGCGATTTTTCAAAAAATAATAAATTAAAAATACGTGCACGGTTTTTCCCGCCCGATGACGTCACGCGTCATCACCAAACTGACGTCTACCATTGCTGGTTGGCCGAAATCTCGGCCAATCAGCTTTGCCATTGCAATAAGTTTGTCCGGCAATGGTGATACAGCAAAATTTCAGCCAATCAGCGTTGTCATTGCAAACATTTTGCCCGACAATGCTGATGGACAGAAATCTCGGCCAATCAGTGTTGTTTGCTCAGCGTGTTTTGCTTTGAAACTTTTGGAAGTTTTGGAGCTGTTTGTCGGAGCTGTTTGTCGGAGCTGTTTGTCGGAGCTGTTTCTTGGATCTGTTTCTTGGAGCTGTTTCTTGGAGATGTTTCTTGGAGATGTTTCTTGGAGATGTTTGTGAAGACTTCTTGGAAGATGGCTCCTAAACGTTGCTTGCGGAGTGGAGGCGGCGACGCTAAAAAGAGCAGGAAGATGCTGACAATTAAGGAGAAAATTGAACTTTTGGACATGCTGAAAGCGGGACGTTCTAATGTAGATGTTGGTCGGCATTATGGGATCAACGAATCGACTGTGCGATACATTCAGAAAGACGAAAAGAAGATAAGGCAAACTTTTCAGATAACATTCAACAAGGCTGCAAAAAGAATGGTGACGCCTAGAAACAAACGCCTTATGAAGATGGAAGCTGCTTTGTCTGTGTGGGTACAAGACTGCCGCAAAAAGAGCATTGCTTTGGATACGAACACTATACGAACCAAGGCGCAGCAATTGCACAACCGTCTTGCAGACACAGAAGGAGGCGATGCAGATGAGGGAAACCCAGGTGAGGGCTGGGGTTTTTTATTCTGTCATTACTGTATTTAAGTGTTTTTTAAGGAAGGAGGGAGGGAGGGAGGGAGGGAGGGATGGAAGGAGGGAGGGATGGATGGAAGGAAGGAGGGATGGAAGGAAGGAGGGAGGGATGGAAGGAGGGAGGGATGGAAGGAGGGAGGGATGGAAGGAAGGAAGGAGGGAAGGATGGAAGGAGGGAGAGATGGAAGGAGGGATGGAAGGAAGGAGGGATGGAAGGAAGGAAGGAGGGAGGGTTTTGAAGGAGGGAGGGATGGAGGGAGGGATGGAAGGAAGGAGGGATGGAAGGAGGGAGGGAGAGAAGGGAAGGAAGGAGGGATGGAAGGAGGGATGGAAGGAGGGAGGGAGAGAAGGGAAGGAGGGAGGGAGAGAAGGGAAGGAAGGAGGGAAGGAGGGAGGGAGGGATGGAAGGAGGGATGGATGGAAGGACTGTATGCTTTCATTCAAGTCACTTCTCTCTCCCTTTCCTGTCATTCTCTGTAGATGAAGGTGCTGGTGACTCTGAAGACCCCCAGCCATCAACATCTTCTGCTTCTTCAACCCCAGCCACATTCACAGCAAGCAAAGGGTGGTTTGAGAAATTTCAACGGCGCTATGGCCTGAAGAGTGTGTCCTTGCATGGAGAAGCTGCCTCAGCAGATACAGGTGCAGCCGAAAACTTTGTCCAGCGCACGTTTAAAGATCTAATTGCAGAAGGGGGCTACCTTCCAGAACAGGTGTTCAACATGGACGAAACAGGCCTGTTCTGGAAGAGGATGCCTTCACGGACTTTCTTGATGCAAGATGAAGCCAAAGCCCCTGGCTTTAAGGCCATGAAAGATAGAGTGACTTTGATCATGTGTGGGAATGCAACAGGCTTTTTGATGAAGCCAGGGCTAATTTATAAGTCACGAAATCCAAGAGCTCTCAAGAACAGAAATAAGAATGCATTGCCAGTGTACTGGATGCATAATGCTAAAGCATGGATTACAAAACCCCTCACGCGGGACTGGTTTCATCAGTGCTTCATCCCACAGGTGAAGGATTATTTGGCTGCCAAAGGACTCAATTTCAAAGTGCTTCTCCTAATGGACAATGCTGGAGGCCATGATGACCTGGCACATGAACATGATGGGGTGCAAGTCGAATTCTTGCCACCAAACACCACATCGCTTATCCAGCCGATGGATCAAGGTGTTATCCGCGCATTTAAGGCACTGTACACGCGCAATTCTCTTGGAAGCATCGTGGAAGCAATGGATGCTGATGAAAACTTCACATTGAAGGGCTACTGGCGTCAGTACACAATTGCATCTTGTCTGAAGAACATTCAGAATGCCTTAATGGATATGAAGTCACAGACAATGAATGCCTGCTGGAGGAAATTGTGGCCAGAAGTGGTGCATGATTACAGGGGATTTGCTCCCGAAGAAATTCAAGATGCTGCAGTCCAGAACTCTGTGAAGCTGGCACAGGCACTGGGTGGAGAAGGCTTCGTTGACATGACACCAGAGGAAGTCAATGGTTTGCTTGATGAGCATGGCCTACCGCTGACAGACAGAGATCTGGAGGAGCTGACCAGGTCAGCGAGTGAAGAAGATGAGGAAGAGGAAGCTGAAGAAGCTGAGGAAGAAGAAGATGTTGGCCTAACGCTTGAGCGGCTTGCAGAACTGAACAGAGCTGCTGCAAATGTACAACGCATGGTGGAACTTTGGGATCCCAACATGACTCGCTCTATACAATTTAAGGCCTCCCTTGACAACACCTTTGCACCATACAGAGCCATGTTAGCCAAGAAAAAGAAAATGTGCCAACAACTGCCCATAACTATGTTTGTCACAAAAACCACGAGGTCTGTCACACCATCACCTGCAGCGTCCATTGTAGACATGGTGATAGAAGAAGATCCCGATTTATCCTAGTTATGCTAACCCCCCCCCCAAAAATGTAAAAATGTAAATAAATATTGTTATTATTTCTATCAGGATGACTAAGTGTGTTATTCAATATGTACAGTACAGGTACAGGTAGAGGTACAGTACAGTACATTAAGGGAATGGGAAATGGTAATTTGTGGGTTGAAAGTGTTGGGACTGAGTGGCATACAGAAGAATGAATGAATGACTGAGTGAATGAAATTCAAACACAGGTGAGGGCTGGGGTTTTTTATTCTGTCATTGTTTAAGTGCTTTTTACGGAAGGAGGGAGGGAGGGAAGGAGAGAAGGGAAGGAAGGAAGGAGAGAGGGAAGGAGGGAGGGAGGGAGGGAAGGAGAGAAGGGAAGGAAGGAGGGAAGGAAGGAGGGAGGGATGGAAGGAAGGAGGGATGGAAGGAAGGAGGGAAGGAAGGAAGGAGGGAGGGAAGGAGGGAGGGAGGGAGAGAAGGGAAGGAGGGAGGGATGGAAGGAGGGAGGGAGGGATGGAAGGAAGGAGGGATGGAAGGAGGGAGGGAGGGAGGGAAGGAAGGAGGGATGGAAGGAAGGAAGGAGGGAAGGAAGGAGGGAGGGAGGGAAGGAGGGAAGGAAAAAGCCGAGAAGCCGTTGCCACAAGCGCTGCTGAAGGAGGACTCGTGCCCCAAGAAAGCCGGTGAGAGGGGCGAATCGGGCGGGCGGGGGGTAGCGGCGAGGAGCCCGGAGGCGCTGGGGGGGGGTGGCCGGCATGAAAAACAACCATTGCCAGCCTCCGAACTGCCGTTGCCCCACCATCTGCGCATGCGCGGCCATGGAAAACAGGACGTGCATGCGCAGATGGTGTTTTTACTTCCGCACCGCTACATCGCGAAAAATCGATTATCGCGAGGGGTCTTGGAACGGAACCCTCGCGATAATCGAGGGATCACTGTAACACTTAGACTTACAGTATATACCCCTCCATAGTGCTTTACAGTATTCTCTGTATTGTCAGCATATTGCCAACAATGCGGATCAGAGAATAGAAAGATGTGTTAACCTTGAACCAGACAGGATGAAACTCTTGGTTGGGGACAGAGTCTGCCACTGTATACACAATACGCAATAACTAAGTCAGAAACTAATAGGAAAAAGTATCACACTTCTTGGCTACTTTAAAGAACTTGAATATTACAGAATATTTAAATCAAAACATTTTAAATATTGAAATATTGCCTGATTAATGCCTTGCCCATTCAAGACAATTAAATCACCATATGATAATAGTGTTTTTAACCTTGGCAACTTTGTGGACTTCAATTCTTAGTGTGCTGGGTGGGGAATTATGGAAGCTTAAGTCCACGCATCTTAAAGCTGCCAAGGTTGAGAAACAGATAGAAAGCATACATACTTGGTTTCAAAGATAGATTTCATTCCCCACAAGGCAGAAAGTGGCTGGCTCCAGGAAGCAGATGTCAGCAATAACGAACCGTCCTGCAGTTTGGGAAGAGAAGTCAAAGAATCAGACACTCTTTAGGCACATGGACAGCATGTGGGTTTTTTTTTTAAGAGAAAGGGGAATTTCTACCTATGTTGCAATGTACAACATACTCTTCTGGGCAAATAATACTTTTGCTAATTTGAGGCAGTATGATTAATAGGTATATATGCTGCTCAAAAAAATAAAGGCAACGCTCAAATAACACATCCTAGTTCTGAGTGAATGAAATATCCTCACTGAATACTTTGTTCTGTACAAAGTTGACTTTGCACAACAGTATGTGAAATTGTCAATCAGTGCTGCTTCCTAAGTGGACAGTTTGATTTCACAGAAGTTTGATTTACTTGGAGTTATATTGTGTTAAGTGTTCCCTTTATTTTTTTGAGCAGTGTGTATATGTGTGTGTGTGTGTGTGTGTGTGTATCACGTTTTTGCTGAATGTTTAAAATTAAGGGAGACTAGGATAGCACTATTTCGGCCTTGTTCTGGTCTCATCAGCTATCCTAGTCTCCCTTAATTTTAAAAATTCAGTAAAAACATGTGATACATACAGAATATAGTTTGTTGACTATGAATAAATTAACTGTCTTGAAATGGCCCCGGGTTGAGTCCAAAGGCAAAAAGGAACTTATATATGATACACAAAGATAAAACCACTAACATACTATTGGCTTGGTAATAACAAGGCAGTTATTACAAATCAACTGTCCTGAACAATGATTCCATTCCAGTGATCTCCAAAGAGCTGAAAACAGAGACTGGTTTTGGAAACTCATCTCTTCCTCAATCTTCTGAATGTTCGGGGGGAAAAGTTTAAAAACATACTGAATGGAGAGATCTATGATAGGTTATAGATATAATCCTCAATTTATGACTGGCCATTTAACAAGCATTAAAAGTTACATTATCCTCAAAAAGGGTACCGTACATTATTAAACGTCACACTGTCCTCCCCCCATTAACTCACATGATCATGATCATGGTGCTTGCCACTTGTTCACATTGATTGCCATGTACCCCACAATGATCTGATTGCCATTTGCAATCTTTTCTGCCAGCTTCCCCAGAAAGTGAATATGAAAGAGGTTCTTTGGCAGGCAGCTCGTCCAGCCAGTCCCCAGGAACTTCAAGCGGAGAGCCCAGACACGGTGTAATAAGCTAAGGAGCACTTAGGGGAGGTAAGGGAGACCCTGAGAAGCTGGATGCGTGTCATGTTCGTCTCTCCGTCAGGAATGGAAAATCCTGCTTGGATTTCAGCAGGGAGCATTTGCAGCTTTTGAACAGTCTACCAAGTTCTCCCCTCTGCCTCCAGAACACTTTGCATTCCCTACTTGGCATTGCTAAACAACCTGTACAATCTCTTAATAGCTGAAATCAATCACATAACATCTTACACAATGATCTCTTCACTTAGCAACTGAGATTCCAGTTTCAATTGTGATAGTTAAGTCAAGGACTACCTATATTTTAAGCAATATGACCTATAAAGCCCTTCATGGCATCGGACCAGAATATATCCGGGACCGCCTTCTGCCGCACAAATCCCAGCGGCCGGTTAGGTCCCACAGAGTTGGCCTTCTCCAGGTACAGTCGACTAAACAACGTCATTTGGCGGGACCCAGGAGAAGAGCCTTCTCTGTGGTGGCCCTGACCCTCTGGAACCAGCTCCCCCCAGATATCAGAGTTGCCCCCACCCTCCTTGCCTTTCGCAAGCTCTTTAAAACCCAACTCTGTCGTCAGGCATGGGGGAACTGAAATTTTTTCCCTTCCCCCTAGGCTTATGGAATTTATACATGGTATGTTTGTATGTATGATTGGTCTCTTAAATTGGGTTTTTTTTAGATTGCTTTTTAATATTGGATTTGTTACATTGTCTTTTTTATTGTTGTTAGCCGCCCCGAGTCTTCGGAGAGAGGCGGCATACAAATCTAATAAATAATAAATAATAATAATTACAAATTCCACCTAAGTCAATAAAATCAGGCCCCCAACATCCTGTTGTGCTATCAACACAACATGTAATGTATTCTCATCCCTGGAGTTTCACCTAATCTCCCAATCCTTATGAAAGAGACAATACTACTATTAAAGCACACCTGGCCTGAATATTCTCAGCCTTTTCCTTACCCTGGATGGCTCGAGGTGGGTGATAGCAGAGCTATGGCACTTGTAGCCAGCCTCTTCCTGCCCGCTAAAGACATTGTAGAGTTTTAGGTGCCCTGTGCAGGTGCCCAACATCAGGAATCGCTCCCGTGCAGAAAACGCACAACATGTAAAACCACTTTCATCTTCATTTGCTTCCCGGAACACAGAAATGGGACGGAACCTGGGATATGAAAGAGCAACTAAGTAAGAAAATTAATTTTCAGGAAGGGGAAAGGAGAAATAGGAGCAAGGGCCAAACACGACTGAAGTTGGGCAGCTCTAGGAGAAAAGACTTCAGCTTTCTTTGCAAAGGAAGAAGGATCTTGCCAATAGCTCAGAAATGCTATAGAGGTAATATAGCAAAGTCTTCCTTGTGGTCCCAAGGCAATCAGTTTTGTCCAAGCCACGATATGGCATCTAAATCCACTTTCTAAATGGCATGGCCCAAAAAATCGTAGGAATAAAGAACCATCTTCCTTACCTGCTAAATATAAGGTGTCTATCAAAGCATCCACCATCTACCCCGCCATACTTTGGGAAGGCTGCCCTGCGGGTCAGCCGCGAGGTAAAGTTAGTTGGCGCTTGGCGCCTCTGTTTTGGCTCAGGACACTGGTGGGGTGTAAAAAGAGAAAAGGGGGGGCAAGTAGCTACAGGGTTTTTGCAGCGCGCATGCTGCTCCCTAAGATACTCTGTGATTATACTGTCCAAGGTGGGAGGGGAGGGGAGGTGTCTGTCCAGCTGTTTTTTGATAGCTGGGCTCTGACTGTAGGCGCCGTGGTCTGATTTTTGCCGAAGCACTCTGATTTTTCTGCCATTGCAGGGAGATGGTCTCTCGCGGATAAAGCTAATCCTGCCAATCACGGGGGCGCTGGAGGCGTGAGATGGGCCTGGCAGTGCAAGTGGGCCCTGGCAGCCAGCTGGCCTTGGCTGAGGGTGAACAGAGGAAGCACCAGAAGCAACAGAAGGATGGTTAGTCAACCGGGCCGCAATGCCATTTGCTATGCGAGGGGTACGAGGCAGAGTCACAGGAGACGAAGCGGCAGGAACTGGGGTGAAGGCAGAGGAATGAGAAGCCGCTGTCATGGGTAGATCTGCCTCCTTTGTAAGGATGGTAGCGGTTTCTCCTAGCCCTTTAGAGATGAGATGGTTCCTGATCAAAAGGAGCAGCTCCTTCTCAGGAAATGAAATCCTCGACTGGGCCACCACGTCTGCCTTCTGCAGTCGGGCCAGAGAGACGTCGGTCCCAATCAACAAGGGTTTCCCTGAGACGCGCTCTATCAGCTCCGCCGCGTATTTGCAAAACTTGACGTGCTCGCTGCGCTTATCCTGCAGCACAGGCTCCTTCATTAGCTGCTGGATCTGACAGCTGCTGAACAGGGGTAGCTTGCTGATGATCTGCCGGACTGTACTGCTTCGCGACAAGCCAACCAGGGCTTTGCAGGCCAATGCTCGGATCTGGTCTGCATCTGTAATGGGCATTTTGACCGAGAGCAATGATAACAGCACTTTGATGCCATTGTTTGACTGCACCACATTCCACATCTTGGCCAAAGTATGCTCACTATTCCTGGGTGTTTGGGGAAGTGCACGACGAGGTGTGCCAGAGATAAATTTGCCAATGCTGGAGATGCGATTGTCTGGACCGCAGACACAGTTAATGATGATCTGAAGGGCAGATTTCTGGATCTCTGCATCGTGAATAAAGAATTCACCCTCGGCAAGCCCCAAAATGATGCTGATACCTGGGGGGGGGGGGAAATTAAGTGAAACGTTAGCAAGTAAAATGTAGCACTCATTCGTGTAAGAGGACAATGGCTCTATTTGTATATTATAGGAACGATGTATCTTTTCACAACGGTGCACAAATTTGAGTTTATCCAGTGAAAATGCTGAGCAATACATAATCAAGACTAAACATTATTTTTCTCACCTGCACCTCAACAGATCCTATAAGGATTAGTAATAGAGCAATCAAAAAGACTGTTGAAGGCAGCTTTATTCCTGCAATCCCTTGGACATCTCATTCTTTCAGATAATTCTTAATGGTAAGCACTAGATACTCTCATAATAATAATTAGGTAAAGGTAAAAATTTGCTTTGAACATACAGGCTAATCGTTCCCGACTCTAGGCCAGTGCTGTCTGATGACAATTCTGTGGCCATGTGGCCGGAAGGACTAAATGCCAAAGGCACACAGAATGCTGTTACCTTCCCATCAAGGTGGTCCCTATTTTTCTAACTCGTTTTTACATGCTTTCAAACTGCTAGGTTGGCAGAAGCTGGGACAAGTAACAGGAGCTCACTCCGTTACATGGCACTAGGGATTTGAACTGCCAAACTGTCAACCTTACTGATCTAGAAGCTCAGCATCTTAGCCACTGAGCCACCGTGTCTCCAATGATTGTATAATTCATGCAAATAATTAGTAGTGAAAACTCTGAAGTGTGTGTGTGTATGAGAGAGAAAATGAGCCAATAACATACTAGATGACTTTCCTTCTAGCTTCCCTTTTAAATCTATCTATAGATCTTATTGGGAGGCATAGGGAAGGCTGATGAAAACAGTGATGTACTGTATAATGCAAACCTTATTCTTTTTTAATGTGCTTCATACATGTTGTTGCACATGTACAAAACAAGTGAAGCATAAGGTGCAATATTGTTTAATTATTTGTACAAAAGCAGCAACATCCTACAAATGTCTCCTGCCTGAGTTCATCTGTTCAGACATATGAAACCATCCAGTTAAAAAAGAAATGAGTTTGTACTAATTGAGCCATGCAGTCAAGAGGATCCTTTGTTACAGTTCATTTGCTCAGAATTTAGAGGTTTTACATTGGTACAAGTATTCATAGGAAGCACACCAAGAGATCAGGTTTCACATACCCACAATAGAAATAGATGTCCCTCCTTCATCCACGGTATCCACTGCCTCCGCTAACTGTAATTGAATTTTGGGAACCACCGTGAGGATAGCCAAAACATCCAACGCATAACGCACTGTGTCATTTCTGGTAAAACAAAAATGAAATACATATATCTCAAAGCATTATGAAACATATTAAAGGAAAAGTGAGCTGAATAAATTCACGGGAGAGCCTTTTTGAAAAACAAGAGAGTATATTTGTTTTTATTAATTTTATGGGGAACTCCAGAAGTCTGTCGGGTACAAACAAACTGTGTTAATAAATATATATTAACCACAGAGGCTAGTTGCCCTGGATCAACTCCCAACTCAATTTTTATGGCGACTTACGAGATGTTTCATATCCTGTTGCTCTCTCACCTTGCATAGTAAGTCTTCCAATTGCATGCTATTGAAATAAGCTGAAGCATGAGCTGCACACAACATAGCTTGAGAAACACCTCTGCTGGATCCCAATAGAGTTGACCTGGTCCATATTCTATTAAAAACTCCATCATTTCCACAATCTGTTCATGAGTATAGGAACAAGCCTGAAAGTAGAAGCAAACATTCTAATAGCCTTATCATCACCTACCAGCAAAAATTAAGACACATACTTAATACAGTATGTCATTTTTTAAAAGAAAATCCAATCTACTTTTTCACCAAGAAAATCAAAAACTATTCAAAAACTAACTACAAAATTTAAAATCTATAAAAACACAAAGTAACATATATTTAAACAGATACATACATTTAAAAGAGATTTAACATTTAACAGAGCTTTCTCTGTGGCGGCCCCGACCCTCTGGAACCAGCTCCCCCCCGGAGATTAGAATTACCCCCACCCTCCTTGTCTTTTGCAAACTCCTTAAAACTCACCTCTGCCGCCAGGCATGGGGGAATTGAGACATCTCCCCCAGGCCTATATAGTCCTATACATGGAATGCTTGTGTTGTATGTACTTTTTAATAATGGGTTTTTAGATTTTTAAATATTAGATTTATTCTCTGTATATTGTTTTGTTGTTGTTGTGAGCCGCCCCGAGTCTGCGGAGAGGGGCGGCATACAAATCTAATTAATAATAATAATAATAATAATAATAATAATAATAATTATTATTATTATTATTATTATTATTATTTTAAAAAACCCAATGACACGATCCCCTATTTTAAATTAAAAATCCAAAAGCATTCAATATTAAAAACTCTTTGTTTATTACATTGTAAAGAATGTAGGTTTAGTGGTCTTTTGCGAAGTAAAATTTGGAATAACAGACCATCAATGGAAAAATTCAATCAGATTCTACAGATAATATTCCACGAGAGGACACACATTCTATGCATTGAACTGAATTCCCACAGCAAGCTGAAAAGTAGTACAATTAAATTGCAGCCCCAGAAAGAATATGACCTAAATTGGTCTATGACAGTGATGGGGAACCTTTTAGACACCAAATACCCAAACTGTGCATGCACATGCCCAAACTGAAAGGCATATGCACACGCACAAAAGTGCACATGCGCCGACAGCTTCTACCAATCTCACAAATTCAATTGTAAAGACGCATCAGTTTGATAGACATTTTTGCCATAGAAAACAATTGAGGAATTACCTAATGCTCTCAGTTGAGAAAGCAATTCAATGAACATTGTGCATGCGCAGCAGAGACCCAAAGACCAGCTGGCCAATGGGAGGCGCAGAATTCCAATACTGGCAGCATGGCAAGATCTTTTTTCTTCCCTGGCCTTCTGTTTTGTCATTTGCAGGGAAACAGCAGCTCACAAAACACGACAGCTGACCTGGAGCAAAGGCACGTGTGCCGCCTCTGACACACGTGCCACAGGTTCGCCATCACAGGTCTATGTGCCAAATACAATCACAGCAAAGTTTTCCCAGAAGAGATATCAGTTGCTGTATTAGATATACAGGCACTCCTCGATTTACAGCAGTTTATTTAGTGAAAATTCAACGGCACTGAACAAAGTGACTTAAGACTGTTTTTCACATATATGACCATAGAAACATAGAAGTCTGACGGCAGAAAAAGACCTCATAATCCATCTAATCTGCCCTTATACTATTTTCTGTATTTTATCTTAGGATGGATCTAGGTTTATCCCAGACATGTTTAAATTCAGTTACTGTGGATTTACCAACCATGCAGCATTCCCATGGTCAGACACTTGGCAACTGACTCATATTTACAACAGCTGCAGTGTCCCAGGGTCATGTGAATCCCCTTTTGTGACCTTCTGACAACCAAAATCAATGGGGAAGCCATAATGCTTAACAACCGTGTATCAACTGCAGCAATTCACTTCACAACTATGGCAAGAAAGGTCATAATATGAGCCAAAATTAATTTAACTATCATTTCACTTGGCAACAAAAAATTTGGGCTCAATCGTAAGTTGAGGATCACCTTATTTATTAATCTTATTATTTATTAATCAGATTTGTATGCCGCCCCTCTCCGCAGACTCGGGGCGGCTCACAGCAACAAAAATACAATGTAAACAAATCTAATATTTAAGTTAATTTTAAAAAACCCAGTTTAGAAACCTGTAGCTGAAAACACTTTTTGATATCTATTGTTGTTCTCTAGAAAACAATAAGAGCTAGAGGTTTATTACTTCCAGAAATGTACTGCCTACCTTATATGGAGGTTGTGGATGGACCAGAATTCCACCTTCTGTGCGTTGAAGTGACTGCTTCACTTGCTCTACTTTGATGGCGAGGTGTGCCTCAAAATACCTGCGCATGGCCATGCAGGTATGTTTTCCAGTTTGACGGCTAGCAAAGATCTCATCGTCACTTAGCAGCGCACCTTGGGTTTGCAAATTTAAGATATCAAGAGTACTAATCTAAAATGAAGAAGAAAAATAAACAGGTTTATTGCAGTTTTATTTTTAATATTCTAAAGGTTCATTATCTTACATCGATTGGCAAGTTCATTTAGCCACACAGGCACCTCTCTTGCTTCTTAGCTTGCTCCTAGTTTTGTCCAAATTTTCGTATAGCCAGCCTAAGGAATCCTTCTAAAACCAGGAGGTGCTCATTTGCAGGTATGGACTCAACATTGACTGTACAAAATATCACATAAAGTATCTAAATGGAATACGTGTAAGTTGCCTTTGAGAACAGAGGGGCTAAATTGAGATTCCAACATATTATTATTGTTTGGTGGCAACTTTTGAAGGAGCTCTCAAAGCATCAATCAAGACTCTCAGAAACTATACCCAACCTTACGTTTCTGCTTAACACAAAGCAGATCCAGTCCTATCAACTTTGCCACCCCAAAAAAGGAAGGTAGCAGTTCTGATGATGCACTGAAGAAAAGCAGAACACAACCATTTTAAGACTTACCAAGTTAACTAGGCGCCGTAAGCCATCATGCCTATCAAAGAGTTCTAAAACGGCACGGAACGAGAAACAAATGGAAAAGAACATGGTAGCATGGCAGCAGCCTGATGCGTGAGAGCATTCCATCAACCACAAAGTATAGTTCACAACATCTGATAGTACGTGAGGATGCATGCACACCTACAGAACAAGAAAACACTGTGATCGTTTGAACTTTTAGTAATGGGAACAATATGTAGACAAATCCTCCAGCAAGTGCTGTGATGAAAGGGATAGCATTTATTGTTCAATTTTAATTACGAAGATGACACATAGCTTAAAATCTTTTGGAGTCCTTAAATTAAACAAAAGTCAAAAATGAACATTCAGAATACAAATACAAAATACATCCAAATTCCAATAAAAACACTACTACAAAAAATAAATAAGTAAGAACATAGGGTATCTATGCTTGGAAGTAAACAGTAGAAACTGACAATCAAAACCGAAACAACACACCACAGAATTCTGATTTTTTTAAAAAAAAATTAAAGCAATCCTTTCTTTAGAATTTAGTGTATATATCTTGCTGAAACATAATTGAACAATTATATTTATATTACATGAATAAATGTGTGCTTTAACTATTGCTGTCTTCAGGTAATGTTATACGGAGACTTTGGCACACTCATTTTCAAGCTAAATTTATAAATGTATAATTTGTTTCCCCTGCTGAAATTAAGATATTCTATATGCAAGCAATAAAACTACCTTTCAATAACGATATGTATCTAATTGATTACCTGCTCTCAATTTCAACTGCAAACTCATAACTATCATCCTATTATAAGCTGTCATACAAGTACATTGTAGGTTCAAAATATTTATATTGAAATTTCCAAAAGGTGAGGATAGCTGGAATATTCTAGTCCCTGCTTGACATATGCAAACCCTTTTCAAAGCGTTCAGCCTCTGGTGGCAGACAGGGTGTGCTCTTACTTACCCTTTCCATGGCATCCTGATTGTAAGACAAATAGTATAAACACATGGAGACACCTGTGGCTGCCATAGAAGGGCGAGGAATCTCCAGTAGCTTCTGTACTCCTCCATGAGCAACGAACTCTGTGGCAAACTTGTTGTGAAGCAGCAGAGATGCCAAATACTGTAGACAAAGGCACAAAATCATTGTCAATTACAAAGCAAGGGGGCTAATTGCAAACAACCTAGTAAAGATTTCCACTACAAGCGAAATGTTCTTTCTTGCATCCTATGAAAAAATTGAGAAGAATGAGATTTCCCTCCATTGCTATCTTTAAGGAAAACTGTTCATTTAAATAACAAGTTCCAATTCAAATGCTTTTGTAAAGTTTAAATGGGTAATGGTCTGTCCCCAAGCACTATATAACCCATCTTATTTCCTTTTGACCTCAGAAATAAGCCCCATGGTTTTCAGGGGATGTCTTAATTTTTTTTTTTGGCCTATCCTTCAGGGCAGCTCAGTAAAGCTGAAAAACAGCATTTTGGTTTCGATCTCTGCTATCTCAAAAGGCATTGCTGGCCCTCCCTGAGCATGCTCGAGACCACACTTGGAGCCACAGCTGCAGCTTTTTCCTGCTTTAACTTTGCCCTCAGTTGGGAGCAGGACGGTTCATGGCGAAAGGGTGGATGAATTCTTTTCCCCCAAACTCTGCCAGAACTGGGGGTTTGTGAGGCTCGCTGCGGTGTTGTGCACACGAGGAGCAGCAGCACTGTAAGTTCGTCACACCAGTGCAGCCACTCATGGCAGGATGCTGCAAGGCCTATTGTGCCAGTGTCTACGAGATAACTCTCTCATTGTGATCTGTATATTTTCAGTAGAAGGCTCATTATTTGTTGCAGATCTCAGACATTCATTTAACACTTTTGTTTTTGAATTAATTTGCAAGTTGGTTTGTTAGTGATATTTTATAAGATGGATTTAGGAAAAAAGAAAAGAAAGGCCAAACCTATTCTGCATAGCAAAGACGTTTACCTGAAATGCAGTACACAGTAAAAGAACACTTCTCTCACACAATAGACCAGGATTATGGATTAGATCCCACGTAAAGAGGTTCCCTAGAACAGTGTTTCCCAACCTTGGCAACTTGAAGGTATCTGGACTTCAACTCCCAGAATTCCCCAGCCAGCATTCGCTGGCTGGGGAATTCTGGGAGTTGAAGTCCAAATATCTTCAAGTTGCCAAGGTTGGGAAACACTGCCCTAGAAGACAAATCCTGGCATCTGCAAACCATGGCAGGAGCAGGTGAGAGGATCAAGGCAGGTTCTGAGAGTGGAGGTTAGGAACGTCTAGCCTTTTCACTCCATTCAACATTTCATCATTTCTAACATACATAAGAACTCTTGTGAGTTTCAACATCACTGAAATACCTTCTGCCTTTAATCCGGAGCACTGTATAGCTCTTGAAATACATACCTTGTAAAGAACAGAAACAAAAGGAAAATATTTCAAAGCCTTAAAGAAGAAAAGTAAGTATCCAGCGCTGATGCTCTTTCTGTACCAGTTGTCAGTCAGTACCAGTCCAACGTCTTCCAGACTAGCACCTCAATATCCATAATTTTCCGTCCAAATAGCAATGGCAATAGTTGGTTAGAGTAAGAATCCAACTATATTATTATACACTGATATTGGGCCAGAAAGCCTCCTGTGTCTGTGAACAAACAGTTTTATAATGCTATTGTTTACCTTTAGGGCTTCAAAAGTAAGCAGTACATCATTGGTCCGTTTCAAGTCAATATAGAACATCATCAGATCTCTTGACCCAAGTTGCATGAAGATAGGCAGCAACTGTTAGGGGGAATTTACAAAATACTTTAAGATGAACATCTTAACTTTTTTTTCCCTTTCTCCTAAATTCAGAAGCAGCCAGATGCAAATTATGGCAGACCAAGATTTCTGCTACATCATGGGTGTCAAACTGGGGTTTGCAGTTGCATTATTTCCTTCACAGAGTTGGGGTGGGCATGGCCTGCACGTGATGCATCTGGCCTGCGGGCTGCCAGTTTGATACTCCTGTGCTACGTAATCTTGAAGATGGCACTTACTGTGCAGCCCACCATTTCCTCTCATATATTTTTAGATTAAAATACATAGCGAGGGGAGGGGGAAGCAGAAATGTTGTTCTGTTATATTACTTCAGTATTTCTTTCCTGCACATGCATTATTTATAATATCTTTAACAAAGGAGTCTGTATATGTGTATCTTTATTAATAACTAGCTGAAATACCTGTGCTCTGCTACAAAAGTATGTGATTGGGCTTGATAAATCAACACTTACACCTTGAAAATTAATGAGTAGTTATGATCAGCCTCTCCTCTCCCCTTCTCTCCCTCAGCCTTGCCCCACAGAAGCCTCTCCTGTGCTATTCCATTCTCTCCAGAGTTGTTTTAAAGTTGGGAAGGGGAGTAGAAAGTCTAACTAATTAGCATCAGAATGTGTAATAATATAAGAAATGCTAATGATTTAATGGTCATTAAAAAAAATCCTTTCTTAGCGAGCAGCTAGAAGTCAAGAGTTTGTAGGCTTTACAATTCTGGAGATTTTGTGATTGTGGCAAGTGGTTTTCACTTTTATGTATGTATGTATGTACAGTATGTATGTATGTATGTATGTATGTATGTATGTATGTATATTTTAATATATAGTACATAAAGATATATTTATAATATGATCAAAATATTAACCTCCTGTTCAAAGGCAAGCATATAACAAAACCCAATTAATAGGAAAGACAGCTCCAAAGATTAACTTTTGCTCTTTGCCTCTGTGTAAGAACATACCTTAAAAAGATTATGATTCCCCATAACAAAGTGTAATTTCTTCCTAAAAGAAAAGAAATTCTTCCTAAAAGAAATCCTAAAAGAAATCACATATCCTTCTGCCATTCAAAACCTACCTCTTGATACTCCCCTAGAGGAGTCAGATATTGCAGAATCAGTCTTTGCTCTATGGCGGGGGTCAAGGGATACAGGTTATAATTTGTGCCAATCACCCAAGGAGACATCTCAGACCAGCTGCTATTAGACAGTTCAACAAACATCTTTTCTGGTTCAGAAGAGAAGCCGAGTTTTTGTTTTGCTTTTCGGAAATTCTCTTTTTCGTGTTGCTTCCCTGGTTTTTTGGCAGCAGAATTTACCCGACTACTTGTCTTGTGATTTGAGTCAAGGTTAAATGAAATCTCCATGTCCCCTGTCACTTCCTCCTGCTCACCATCCACAGCCATCTCCCCATAATCCATGTCCACAGCTTCTTCATCTAGAGGCAGCAAGGGGTCAGATGGCACTTTTCGAGGACTGGGGCGTTTATTTTCATGTTTTGTGTTCGTTTCAATGACTTGCAGCTCTCGCAAACGTTGAAGGACAAATGCCACCTTTCATAAAAAGTTGAACATGCATCATTTTAACACGGTTCTGCTACAGTGAAATCAGTTTGCCCAAAGAAACTCAAACCCATTATTATTATGCCATTCACCTTCCAAAAAGGAAACACAGAGGAGCAGCAAAAAAACAAAACAAAACCCAACAACCTGGTTTTAATGTCAAATGTTAAATATTTAAATACACCAGCTTTGCAAACTTAAGGTCACCTATTATTATTCTAATATTGAGGCAGAACAGAAAACTGGAGTTGGGGAAATGTTATCTTGGAACACCAAACATGCCAATAAAAGAATCTGTTTTCTCCACTTGCAGAGAAGGACATTCCTAAAACTTGTTGTAGAACAGTAACATGCAACGATTGCTGCAGTTTTTCTACATTTATTGTGATAATGCTGCAGGGGCCAAATAAAAGCTTAGGGCTTTCTGCTCCAATCACCTGGTTCAATACTTGTCAACAATACATTATAATTTAAAAAAATAAATAAAAATAAAATATATATATAAAAATTAAAAAATTAAAAAATTAATAAAAAAAATTAAAAAATTAAAAAAAAATTAAAATTAAAAAACATTTAAAAATATAAATAAAATAAATAAATAAATAAAAATAAAGACAAAAATAAATAAATCAAGCAATAAAAATAAAATAAAAAAATTAAAAATAAATTAAAAATAAATTAAAAATATTAAAAAAATAAATAATATTTAAAAGAAACCCAATATGTTATGGATATTTCCTGTTTACCAGTTGGGAATTCTCATCTCTATAGTTGGCAGCAATATCTTGATTCTCCATGGCACCTCCAAGCAATCCAGTTGCGAATGTCCTTAAAGGCTGATCAGCTTCTCGTGCCCACTTGAAGAGATTCTCAACAATGCCTTCCTAGAATGAAGAGGGAGGGGGAGAAGAGAGATGTGTTTAGGCAAGTTAGATTCTTCACAGCTTCCATTCCAATACGACATCTACTGACATATACGTCCCATAATCTATACTGGGCTTTATTCCAAAAAGTTATTTTTCAGATTTAAAAAAAGCAGATGAAGTTGTTGATATGATCAACATTTAAAGAAATAAATGCATATCTGGAATGATTTCTTTAAAACTATAGCTTTCTTTGTTTTTTGTTTTTTTTGCAGTAAGACTTCCTACTAAAAAATTGTGAAACTGGACAGTTCATCAAAAATTGCTGCAGTCAAGCATGAAGCAATTTCTGGCTATACATAGGAATTTTTAAAGCATATATTGTTCTTCTGCACGCTGGCATATCATTCAGAAACTTGGTGCAAAAATAATTCAATTCTGGCTATCTACTACAAACAGTATTAGGGACTGTGTGGTCACAGAAATTTACAGATCACACAGAAGGCACACTGAATGCATTCAAATGCCAGATAAAGCCAAAAATAGTATCAACTACAATGCGGAATGTCAGTATAACCCATTCATTCCTATCTGTTCCTCCCCTCATGAAAACAAACAAATAAAAATGGAACGCTTAGCATAATGTGTCTGATTGCAGCCATTCCATAAAAGCAACTGAAACACTAATTGTAGCAACTCTTGGGATATCAATACCATTCAGTTGAAAACTTTCTATGTGTGCAAACATTAAGTCTCAGGGAACAAAAGAAACATAAAACTATTTTGTATGTATGAATTTAAATGTATATGAATGTAAACATAAATAAGCAAAAAGGAACTATTTTATTATTTATTTACTTATTTATTTGGCTTATTTATTATTATTATTATTATCATTATCATTATTATTATTATTATTATTAATAATAATAATAATAATAATAATAATAATAATTTATTAGATTTGTATGCCACCCCTCTCCGAAAACTTGGGGAGGCTCACAGCAACAATAAACAATGTACAACAAATCCAATAATTAAAACTATGGCTAAAACCCCCTATCATTAAAAAACAGACAATACTACTCAATCGCAACTATACATAAATCTTACTAGCCAAGGGATATGTCAATTACCCCATGCCTGGCGACATAGATAGGTTTTCAAAGTCTTGTGAAAGGCAAAGAGGGTGGGGGGCAGTTCTAATCTCTGGGGGGGGGAGTTGATTACAGAGGGCCGTGGCCACCACAGAGAAGGCTCTTCCCCTGGGTCCCACCAGAGAACATTGTTTAGTAGATGGGAACTGGAGAAGACCAACTCTGTGGGACGTTAGCGGCCGCTGGGATTCATGCGGCAGAAGGCAGTCCCGTAGGTATTCTGGTCCGATGCCATGTAGGGCTTTATAGGTCATTACCAGCACTTTGAATTGTGACCGGAAACTAATCGGCAACCAGTGCAGGCCGCGGAGTGTTGACGAGACATGGGCATATCTAGGAAGGCCCATGATTGCTCTCGCGGCCGTATTAACAGCCTATCCCTCCTCAGAGAGAGGGCTCTGGGCAGTTTATATCTCTCTACAGTATATATGGAATGAGGGCAACCGTAGCTTGCTGTGGGGCATCCCAAGGGAATATTTAAAGTGCAGGATTTTTATTTTATTGTTTTTACTGTTTTATGATAATTTTATAGCCATTGGTTTTATAGTTGCTGTAAGCTCCCCGACTTAAGAAGGGTGCCATATAAATCTTTTAAGTAAATGAACATAATTTTAGACATCAAAATATAGTTATCATGTGGAGTCAATTAACTGGTATACTGTCTGACTGTAGCAGAAACGATGTTTTCAGCCACCTGGAATTCATTCTTCTTACCAGCCTCCCAAAACTGCCAAAGCAGAGTCTACTAAGATCTGCACAATATTGCTTCTAGATCTATCTATATAGAGCGCTGGTGAGACCACATTTGGAATACTGTGTTCAGTTCTGGAGACCTCACTTACAAAAAGATATTGACAAAATTGAACGGGTCCAAAGACGGGCTACAAGAATGGTGGAAGGTCTTAAGTATAAAACGTATCAGGAAAGACTGAATGAACTCAATCTGTATAGTCTGGGGGACAGAAGGAAAAGGGGGGACATGATTGAAACATTTAAATATGTTAAAGGGTTAAATAAGGTCCAGGAGGGAAGTGTTTTTAATAGGAAAGTGAACACAAGAACAAAGGGACACAATCTGAAGTTAGTTGGGGGAAAGATCAAAAGCAACGTGAGAAAATATTATTTTACTGAAAGAGTAGTAGATCCTTGGAACAAACTTCCAGCAGATGTGGTTGGTAAATCCACAGTAACTGAATTTAAACATGCCAGGGATAAACATATATCCATTGTCAGATAAAATACAGGAAGTAGTGTAAGGGCAGACTAGATGGATCACGAGGACTTTTCCTGCCGTCAGTCTTCTATGTTTCTATGTTTCTATCTTCCTATCTCCCATACCTTCTCCTGGAAGACAACAGCAGTTTCCAGCCCAGGCATAATGTCCAACAGGAGTCGGCAGGCAGCTGTGTTCAATGGAGGTTCTCTGCTTGTCATGACGTAAGCATTTACCAGCTAGAAGAACAAGAAAAACATTGAAAGAAAAAAATTACATCAGATCTGAGGGCCTATTTATGAGGAGGGAGGGAAGGAGGGAGGGAGGGAGGGAGGGAGGGAGGGAGGAAGGAAGGAAGGAAGGAAGGAAGGAAGGAAGGAAGGAAGGAAGGAAGGAAGGAAGGAAGGAAGGATCTGAATTGAATTTCTCCTACAATGTTTATTTACAGTGGTACCTTAAGACAGTGTTTTTCAACCAGTGTGCCGTGGCACACTAGTGTGCCGCGAGACATGGTCAGGTGTGCCGCGAAGCTCAGAGAGAGAAATTTATTTATTTATTCATTCATTCATTCATTCATTTATTAGATTTGTATGCCGCCCCTCTCTGTAGACTTGGGGCGGCTAACAACAATAACGAAACAACATATAACAAATCTAATATTTAAAATAATTAAAAGACCCTTATTTAAAAAACCGAACATACACACAAACATACCATGCATAAATGGTAGAGGCCTAGGGGGAAGGGAATATCTCAATTCCTCCATGCCTGACAACAGAGGTGGGTTTTAAGAAGCTTACGAAAGGCAAGGAGGGTGGGGGCAATTCTGATCTCTGGGGGGAGTTGGTTCCAGAAAGAAAGCAAGAGAGAGAGAGAAAGAAAGTAAGAGAGAGAAAGAGAGAGAGCGAGAGAAAGAGAACAAGAGGGAGAGAAAGAGAACAAGAGAAAGAAAGCAAGAGAGAGAGAGCAAGACATAGAGGGAGGTAGGGAGAGAGAAAGAGAGCAAAAAAGAGAGGAAGGAAGGAAGAGAAAGAAAGAGGGATGGAGAGAGAGAGAAAGAAAGAGGAAGGAAGGGAGAGAAAGAGGGAGAGAGAAATAGAGCGAAAGGGAGGAAGAGAGAGAGAGAGAATTTTTTGGCCCAAACTTTTTTTAACACTCCCACCCCCACCCACCCCGCTCAATGTGCCCCAGGGTTTCATAAATGTAAAAAATATGCCACGGCTCAAAAAAGGTTGAAAATCACTGCCTTAAGATACGAACTTAATTGGTGCCGGGGGGAGGTTCGTAAGACGAAAGGTTCGTAAGACGAAACATTGTTTCCCATAGGAAACAATGTAAAGTCAATTAATCCGTGCAACCAAAAAAACCCCCGCAAAAAAACGGCTTTCCGGCTGTTTTAAAAGGCGACAGCCGGCCTGGGGGGCTTCCCAGCACCCCCCCCCGAACCCGGGTTCGGGGGGGTGCTGGCAAGCCCCCCAGGCCGGCTGCAACCTTTTAAAACACCCGCGCCGCTTCGCAGCTGTCTCCTGAAGCCGAACGCTAAAGCCGAACTTCTGCGTTCGGCTTCGGGAGACGGCTGCGAAGCGGCGCGGGTGTTTTAAAAGGTCGCAGCCGGCCTGGGGGGCTTCCCAGCAACCTCCCGAACCGAACCCGGGGTTCAGCAAAATTTTGCGTCTTCTTACGAACTTTGTTCGAGTTACGAACCGGCGTTCGGGAGGCTTCTGGGAAGCCCCGCCGCCCGGCTGTTACCTTTTAAAACAGCCGTGCGGCTTCCCAGCAGTCTCCGAACGCAGGTTCGTAACTCGAAAAAAGTTCTTAAGAAGAGGCAAAATTTTTCTGAACCCCGGGTTCGTATCACGGGTTGTTCGTAAGACGAGGGGTTCGTATCTTGAGGTACCACTGTATAGGATCACTGACTCTCTAGTTTGAGGACAAGATATGCTGGGGGAAAGTTAAATGTCCAAAAATCACTTTTACTCCACGAGCCAAGAATCACCAACAGAAAAAAGGTTTTCAAATCTATATTATGCTTTTATTACTATTATCAATTTTTAAAAAGTTGAATTGTTTAGGTTCCTCCATTACCATTATCATTGTAAAAGTCTTAATAGCCTTAAATTACATAGAAACAAAAGATAAGACTACAAAACGAGTGTTTGTGTGTTTCGCAGAATGAATGGTAACAAAGGTTTTTAATTATACTAGAATGTTTTTAATTATACTTTTAAAGTTTTTCCCCCAGTCATATTAATTGGATTCAAGATGTGTTGTTATGTTTCTTGATATGTTGTGAGCTGCCCCGAGTCCTCGGAGAGGGGTGGCATACAAATCCAATCAATCAATCAATCAATCAATCAATCAATCAATAAATGAATAATAAAGCAATTTTAAGAATATTTACTTAAAATTTAAGCACACTTAATTCAACTATGCCACTTCCGCACAGAATTCTGCTACACATATTACATCCTTAAGTTTAGTAGCCTATAGGCATTTGAATTCTTCAATACATTAGTCCTTATCAGTTTTTGTAAAATTAGAGCTTGAATCCACTTGTCATTGTACATAAATTCTTTCAGTTTACTGGAATCTACTTCAATTTCACCTTGGTTTTGTGATTTTCTTGAAAATATAGTAGGAGGCAAAGGGCCCTTTGGCAGACAGAAGACAGTCAGAGTTAATAATGAAAAGGCTCCTTCTATATGACTTTCATTATGATTTGAATAATCAGACTTAGGCAAATTTTATACTGTTTTGGAAATTACATTCCTCTTTCAACAGAGAATGAATCTAAAACAAAATGAATACCTTAGCACACCTTTTGCATGTTGGAAAATAAATTAAGTAATAAGATACTAGCTACCAGTTGCCAAGTAGAAATCTATACATAAATTCAAAGGGCAAACCCACTGCATTCATGAAATCATCATTCTTGAAAAGAATCCTCAGCAAGTGTCCAAGCATACATTTTGGGTCTGCTCGACCTGTAAAACAAACAGACAACAGTATCAATTAATAGATCACACACTCACTAGCAAACCTAAGCAGAAATAAAACAAAGAAAACAAAACAAAACAAACATGTAAAACAATACACTAGCTAACTGAAGTTAAGTATGAATATCTTGACAATTCAAAGCAATGGATGAGAAATATTGGCACTGAATTTAAGTAAAAAAATTGTATTGACAAAATTGATGCAAAATTATATTTTGAGTTTATAAACCTATCTGGTTGACAAAAACAAGTAATCTAATCTAATCTGTTGGCCTATAATTCTTAAGTGGCTTAGAAACATAGAAACATAGAAGACTGACGGCAGAAAAAGACCTCATGGTCCATCTAGTCTGCCCTTATACTATTTTCTGTATTTTATCTTAGGATGGATATATGTTTATCCCAGGCATGTTTAAATTCAGTTACTGTGGATTTACCAACCACGTCTGCAGGAAGTTTGTTCCAAGGATCTACTACTCTTCCAGTAAAATAATATTTTCTCATGTTGCCTTTGATTGTGTCCCCTTGTTCTTGTGTTCACTTTCCTATTAAAAACACTTCCCTCCTGAACCCTATTTAACCCTTTAACATATTTAAATGTTTCGATCATGTCCCCCCTTTTCCTTCTGTCTTCCAGACTATACAGATTGAGTTCATTAAGTCTTTCCTGATACGTTTTATACTTAAGACCTTCCACCATTCTTGTAGCCCGTCTTTGGACCCGTTCAATTTTGTCAATATCTTTTTGTAGGTGAGGTCTCCAGAACTGAACACAGTACTCCAAATGTGGTCTCACCAGCGCTCTATATAAGGGGATCACAATCTCCCTCTTCCTGCTTGTTATACCTCTAGCTATGCAGCCAAGCCTCCTACTTGCTTTTCCTACCGCCCGACAAAAAATGATGTTAAAATAGTTTTGCAATCAGTTTATTCTTTTCATGTTTCTTACTTTTTAAAATTATATGCTAACCAAATCTTATGGAATTGGGTAGCTTTTTAATATGTGTGTGTGTGTGTGTTTCTGTCGAATCACCCTGATATACCCAAATATGGGTACATATTTGGGCATACCAGGGTGATTCGATGGAAAAAAACATCTAACTCTTCCCTGGTACAAGCTGAGAGGAGGATAACCTGTGGTCTAGAGGTAAAAGCTATTACCTTACAGGCAGACTCTCCAGGTTCAACTCCCACTAAGGGTATGGCTAGCTTGAAATAGATCTATACTAGGTCTCCCTTTCTTTTCATTATCAGCAAAAATGTTACATGCATACATTCATACACACATACATACATACATACATCCTTCAAACCCAAGAATTCAAATCAATTGCAGACATCACCAAATCAACTGCACAGACAGCACCAATATTCAACCAGCCCAAAACTCCAACCAGCACTTCACCTCCCAATGACCCTCACCTTATGTAACCTCATCAGAAGACCCTCACCTGACGTGACCACACACGATCCCCTCACAAGACTCATCACTAGACCTTCACTTGATGTGATTCTCCCATCACCAGACCTACTTTCCAAACAAAGTCCTCATAAACAGAGGAACACCAACACTGACATCCACTAAATTATGATGAAGATGTTAACTAGCCTGGTAACAAAATGTTTTAAAGCAACCCACAAGTTTAGAGAATGAACCTCCACTCTCACATCTATGATTATTCAACATTTGTAACACACGAGAGCCTCTCAGAAATTTTAGTAAATAATATTTAATACGTGTGCACAAGTTATTTTTGGTAGATGAAAAAATTACAATACAGTTGTACAATCAGAGTCTATATCATAAGTCATAGAAAACACTTTAACACAAACAATTAGTTGAAAAAGCATCTTCTAGTTGTTTTGTAAAAGCAGGTTTTTCACTTTTTTTTGTTCCAGGCCTCCCATGAAACATTTAAAATCAGTTTGCATGTATCTTTGTTTAAATATATGTTTCTGGAATATTTTAAGAAGCAAGAATTACAGAAACTCCAAAAAGCAATTTATTTGCATGCTGTTTGTTAACATAATTATTATGTTGATTTAGTGAAATCACCAACAATGAGACCAGACTATTTGAAAGACTACCTTCTCCTGAGAGTATCAAAGTCAATGGGGAAGCTGACAGGAGAGATCCCAAATCACAGGACGTCTTGCTTAATAAACAGTGATTTATTTAATGGCTACAGTAAAAACAAAGATGATAAAATCAGGTGTGGTCCTGTAATGCCTTGCTTAATAACCGTGCCACTTAGTAATATTTTCCAGTCTTAACTGTGGTTGAAAGTTGAGGACTATCTGGCTTGATGTCTTAATGTGGTGTCCAAATAGTATCCATTAATTTATATGGATTCTTTAAAGGCAGCAAATCATAATTTTACATATTTTTGTCTTAAACTCGGCAACTGTGGTTGAGAACATAGAAAATGTGCCTAGGATTTATTTAGGGTTTTCTTTCTTAGCCCTCTTTTTTAAAAAAACAAAAACAAAAACTCTACCAATCCTCTGGTCAATTCAGAGAGATAAAAAAAGAGAAGCATTGTGATGCTTTGCTCCTTGGTAGAATTCTGATTGGCTAGGGTGATGTATAAAGACAGACAAATGTTTTCTTCTCAGTTTACCAGGGTGCCTGTCATCAAATGGATCTGGATCTCGTTTGCGATACTCTTCTGTTTCCTTTTCAATCAATTCCGACATTCTAGAAACAGAAAAAAGCACAAGCAATTTGTATTTGTCTTTAATATTTGAATTATTAAAATTAGAAAACCACGATAAACCAAGATATTAATTGGACTACATATGATCAGAACATTACAGGCAGTCTTTTTTAAAATGACCATTTGATAGTACGAGGGTGAATAGGGAGGTTCTACAACTCCTTGTAGTTATGGCCACTGCAATATTCCCATAGTCACATGATTTGAGCTCTTAGCAAATGGCTCACAATTTGAGCCGCCCAGAGTTGCTTGATGGCAAGATGGGTGGCATATAAATTTCATTAATTACTTATTACAGTTGCAGTGCAGTACAGTCACATGATTGCAATTTGGGACTTCCACTTCCATCCTCTGACAAGCAGAGTCCATGGGGAAGTCAATAGGTTCAATGAGCCCTAAAGGGTAATCATGTGACATCAGAATATTACAACTGTGCAGGATTCATCTAACAATGGAAACTGGGACTGCTACAGCTGCTAGTATAAACTAAGACAGTCAAGTGGCATGTTCAGGATGGAATTGCCTGTCCCAATTACCATAATTAAGTGTTTAATAATTAACATTTCAGCAAAAAGAGGTGGCAAGAACTACCCTAGTTAATACATCTATATAAAAACATGCTTGAAATGTTCATGAACTACTTAATTTCTCTATGTTGCTAAGAGTTTAATAATGTCACCTTTGCTACTTATGGGACTGCTAAGATAGGAACTGTGAAGCTTTGAGGCAATTCTCAAGCCAAAGACAGCCATCAACTAAACATACAATAAACAAACAGCTTCACAACTTCTAAATACTACCCTACATCTCCATTAATTTGGAAAATTGGATGGAAGAAGCCACTCCTAAGGCTGTACATTTTCTAACTGCAGTGGGTAATCAACTCATGAATATGGCTTTATTCTTGTTTATGACACAATTTGTCATTCAAACAAGCTGAGTCTGAGTTTTCTGCTGCATAATCAAAGAAATAATTTTAGCTATGACCAATGTTCCCTCTAATTTTTTTTCGGTGTGGGCGGAAAAGTATAGTGTCTGAGCGGCAGTCCCTTGGGACTGGGCGGCATAGAAGTATGTATGTATGTATGTATGTATGTATGTATGTATGTATGTATGTATGTATGTATGTATAAATAAATAAATAAGAAAAAAATCCCTTATTTTTTATTAAAAGAAATTAACAAATAAAAAAACAAAATCAATTACTATTAAAACTAAAACAACCAGCAAAACCAAAAACATAACTATTAATAAAAACAGGTGAGGGCTGGGGGTTTTTTTCTCTGTTATTATTTAAGTGCTTTTACCATATGCTTTAAATCAAGAGTCACTTCTCTCTATGTTTCTCTCTCTTTACTGTCATTCTCTGCCTCAATCATTTTCTCATTTCTCTTTTTTCTCCCGTTTTTCTATCATTTCTCTCTCTCTCTTCCTTCCACTCTTCTCTCTCTCTCTCTTTCTCTCTCTGTCTGTCTTTCTCTCTTGCTTTCTTCCTCTCTCTCTCTTACTCTTTTCCATCCTCTCTCATCTCTCTCTCTCTCTCTCTCTCTCTCTCTCTCTCTCTTTCTTACTCTCTCTCTCTCTTCCTTCCTCTCTTCTCTCTCTTTCTTTCTCTCTCTTTCTTGCTTTCTTTCTCTCTCTCTCCCTCTTTCTCACTTTCTCTCTATCTTGCTCTGTCTGTTGCTCTCACTCTCTCTCTCTCGTTCTCTCTCCGTTCTTCTCACAACGGAGGCTGGCGAAGGTGATTTTCAATGTCGGGCACGCAGGTGCGCGCCCCCTTCCATCCCCCTGCCAGCCTGCCCGGAACATTCAAAATAAAAAAAACCTTTGAATGTTCCGGGCGGGTTGGCAGGGGGATGGGGAGCTCGCGCGCCTGACATTGAAAATCACCTTCGCCTGCCTCCGCTGTGAGAAGAACGCCTTCCCCGCCTCTCCTGCAGCCCCCTCGCTGACAGCACGGGACGAAAGCGCTCTCGGTGAAGGGACTGCGAAAGGGGCGGGGCGGGCATTCCCAAAGCGCTCAGAGCGTCTAGCGGTCGGATGAGGACGAGAAGCCGCAGCCGCCACCACCGCTGCAGGAGGAGCCGAGCCCCAAGGCGGGAAGCGGAGGAGGAGAAAAAGAGGCGGATCGGGCGGGTGGGAGGCAGCGGCGAGAAGCAAGGGGCGCGAGGGGGCCGGAGGCGCTGGGGGGGTGGGGGCAGAGCCCCCACCTCCAAGACCCTGCTCCTGGCCCAGTGTCAGGGTGGGGAGGAGACTTGGCTGAACTTCAGCAAGCGGGTAACTATTATTTATTACTTTTATTATTTCTGTCACCTTCATTTCTGTTTTTCTCCCACTTTCATCCCCCTTTTGCTTTCTCTCGGGCTGCAGGATTGGGGTGGGGGCTGATGGAGCGAGCCCCCTCGCGCCGATCAAGGCCGCCCTGAGGGCTTTCTCTAGTGTCTGGATACAGAGCGCCAAGGGACGCCCTTCCGCTTCCCTCAGTTGCCGCCGCACATGTCGTGTCATTTGCCCGGCAGTGGGCATTTCTCATGGGGTCCCTGCCGGCAGTGCCCCCATTTTGGATGCCCGTGGTGACTAACCGCCCCCATCCAAACTGGGGGTGGAACCCTGCGAGAAACGCCCACCGCCAGGCAAGTGACACGGCGCACACGGCAGCAACTGAGGCGAACTTTTGCTATGATGTATCAAAAATCTGATATTTACTGCCAAATATTGGGCAGGAGAGCTTAAAAGCAAATGTTACTAGCAAGAGGAAAAGAAAGGAGAAGGAAAACTAGTCCATTGCTTTTTCTGTTATTTTCTGTTACTTTTACACTGCTCAAAACTTGTGTATTAAGCTATAATATGCAAATCATTTGGACTATTTCAAGACTTCCTGAGGTCTTCAGACCATGTATTTCCACGCTCAGAAGGTACTTCTGCATACTCAGCAAATCTATCCTCCTTATCAAATGGTGTGCACAAGCTTAGTAAATAGACCGTAAAAATTAAATTATATAAAAGTTTACCTGTGATAAATATGAATGATTTGAATAGAGATTTTGTGATTGTATGAGACAATATGAATATTACCGTAATTAATATATTATTATAGGATTTAATGAAATATCTGATGTAGCAATGCAGAAATAATGAATGTTTGCTAATATTATAATTTCTTTTGTTGTTGTTGGTTTTGTTTGTTTATTTGTTTATTATTTTTGTTGTTATTTATTTGTCTGTTTCAAAATATATTTGAAAACCAATTCCCCCCCAAAAAAATAAATAAATAAAAGTTTACCTGTGACTAAGTCCTATTGAGATTTGCTTCTGAATGGTGTCATTTACATAACATAGAAACATAGAAGTCTGACGGCAGAAAAAGACCTCATGGTCCATCTAGTCTGCTCTTATACTATTTTCTGTATTTTATCTTAGGATGGATATATGTTTATCCCAGGCATGTTTAAATTCAGTTACTGTGGATTTATCTACCACGTCTGCTGGTAGTTTGTTCCAAGGATCTACTACTCTTTCAGTAAAATAATATTTTCTCATGTTGCTTTTGATCTTTCCCCCAACTAACTTCAGATTGTGTCCCCTTGTCCTTGTGTTCACTTTCCTATTAAAAACACTTCCCTCCTGAACCTTATTTAACCCTTTAATATATTTAAATGTTTTGATCATGTCACCCCTTTTCCTTCTGTCCTCCAGACTATACAGATTGAGTTCATTATGTCTTTCCTGATATGTTTTATGCTTAAGACCTTCCACCATTCTTGTAGCCTGTCTTTGGACCCGTTCAGTTTTGTCAATATCTTTTTGTAGGTGAGGTCTCCAGAACTGAACACAGTATTCCAAATGTGGTCTCACCAGCATTCTATATAGCAGGATCATAATCTCCCTCTTCCTGCTTGTTATACCTCTAGCTATGCAGCCAAGCATCCTACTTGCTTTCCCTACCGCCTGACTGCACTGTTCACCCATTTTGAGACTGTCAGAAATCATTACCCCTAAATCCTTTTCTTTAACATATTTCTTTAACATATTCCATATAATTATATTTGATCACACCTACCGGGTAAGAATAGGAACTATGTCTTGTCCACTGCCATGATCTTTCTCCCATTGCTCTAGCAAAGCAGTGAGCTCAGCTTTGGAATCTACAAGCTCAGAACATGAAGTCATGACTCACTCTAAACAAAAGAGAGAAGCGACTAAGATAAGATGAAAACATCCTCAATTCTTACTGCATTCTTTTTCACAAAGAACATTAGATTTCAAAAGCCAGCTACTTTTGATTTACTTTTTACTTTACTTTTACAAAAATTGGAAATGGGGAATTAAGACATACATTTTAAAAATGTCTTTGTATGCACTCATCACAAAGATCTTCGGCATGTTTATGTTTTTAAAGCAGTATTCTCTTTTATAATGAGCAGTTGACACCATATGCCAACATTCCCAAATTATGTGTCATTCAATATGGAACCAAGACAATAACTGTATTTAGTTTTATTTACATTAACTAAAATAAAAAGCAGCTGAAATGATTACCCTCCAATCATATTTGTAACCAGTTCTCTTTCTCCCATATTAAAAATTACAGCTACAGTAATTACAACTTTGAGGAGTCATGGTCATAATTTCTAATCCTAAAGTGTCAGATTGTAGAATCTTGTTTTATAAACTAATTGCATTGGCTTTCATTCTATCAGGCTCAAAAGCAAAGTGTTAATTGCTCTTTTTAATCTCTTCAATCTAACCACAACCCTCAATTCTTTCAGAACGAAAGATTTTAGATATTTCATCCACTGAACATGAATGAAATAAGTGAAAGTCAGCCCACAGTAGCTTATCTGGACCAAGGAAAACATCTTCCCTCTGGAACATAAATATTTTGCCCAATATAAGAAGGATAAACTGGCCAAAGAGATAGTAACACATTAGAGCAGCTGCTAATTTGGACAGATAGGTAAGGATGTCTCTATTTTTGTGAATGTTTTATTTTTGAAAAAGGTTTTTCAACAGAAAGGCACCAGGAACAAACATGTAACACCAAATAAATCTATACTCCACAGTTAAATATTATCCATGCAACCAAATAAAGGAAGTTGTAAACATAAGAGTAATTAATTGAATAGACCTCCCTTTGTTTTGATTGGCAAAGGTGAAGAAAAAAATCCAGTGCAGAGATTCAAGTCAAACCTTTGTTTAGGGTTGAAAATCACATTTAGTTGGATGAAAGCCAGTGTGATGACCTGTATCCCTGCTTTTGGTTTCCAAAGGCTCCAATCCACAACTTCCAAAGCCATGTAAAAACTCAGTCTTTTCTTTTCTGGGCAAGTTGGCCATGGAATCAAATTCTGGTAGGGTTTGTTTTAAATAAGGGAATAAAAAATTGAATAAGGAACCCATTCAATACCAAACTGTCAGCTAGCACTCAGCACTACTTAGGAGTAGCTTTTTTTCCTCATTAGAAAAGTTCAAACAAATTAATGTATGTTTTAGGGGATTTTTACACCACAAAATCTGAAAATCCTAAACTAACCAATCACGCTTCCACGGTGGCTTAACCAGATGACAATGGAAATCCCTCAAGTAAGGTAGGATAGCCTTTCCCAGCAACTGCTACTGAGACATAAATTGCCTCAAATATTGAATTTAACATACATCTATTGCACCTTTTGACAGCTTTAGTCTTCCCCAAAGCCTACAATCTCCTTCAAAATGATCTAGGTTGGTAACTATTTTTTCATCAACCACATATTTTCTAGGTAGAAAAGAATGGTGATGGATAACTTGGCAAGAGATCTGACAAAACATAACAAAGTAGCAGTAAGAATATACAACCCAAGGCTCAGAAATACAGTGGTACTTCGGTTCTCGACCACAATCCGTTCCAGAAGTGTGGTTGAGAACCGATTTGGTTGAGAACCGAATTAATTTATCCCATAGGAAATAGTGGAAATGGATTTAATTGGTTCCCAGCCCATTGACTTGCTGGGAACCAATTAAATCTACAGTATTTCCTCCATTTCCTATGGGATAAAGATCTGAGGGGACGGGGTGAGAGGGAATGGGAGTTGGAATCCCAACATGCCCCTCCTGGCCGCCCTCTTAACAGCCTCCCAGTCTCTACCTTGTAAGTGCTCCAAGCTGCAGGAAGGGTAGGGCTGGCTGCAATACCGGCAGCTTCGGGGGGCTCCTTTCCTCAGCGGTTCAGTTGGTTACATGCAGGCAGCTGCACCAACTTTTTCTTTCCCGGCGGCTCCGGCGGCTTCCCTTCATCACGTGACGTTCCTGACGCTGCTGCTGCTCCTTGAAGGGAAGCCGCTGGAGCCGCCGCCGGTGGGAAAGAAAAAGTTGGTGCAGCTGCCTGCATGTAACCAACTGAACCACTGAGGAAAGGAGCCCCCTGAAGCTGCCGGTATTGCAGCCAGCCCTACCCTTCCTGCAGCTTGGAGCACTTACAAGGTAGAGACTGGGCGGCTGTTAAGAGGGCGGCCAGGAGGGGCGTGTCGGGATTCCAACTCCCATTCCCTCTCACCTCATCCCCTCAGATCTTACATTTCAGGTAGTAAACAAAATTTTCTGTTCAGTATCCGAATTTTTGTTCGGATACTGAAGCAAATTTTTGCAGAAAATTTTGTTTGGTATCCGAAATGTACGAAAACCAAGGTGTTAGAAAACCGAGGTACCACTGTATACGGCATGTCCACAAAGAAATAGAATTTTAACTATAAGATTTGATTACTGGAGTAACGTAAACATTTAATGAGTCGTCTTATTGTTTCTTCTCAAAATATTCATACATATGCATCATTTTAAAGATATATTTGTAAAGGGGTTCCCTTAAATGGGTGGCATATGTCTCAATGCCTTGGGTCATCTATCAGAGCCTGAGAGTTTGAGGGTCCTGCATAGTATCTTAACTATTCTTAGCACTGAACTCTTTTACACAGAGAAATCTAATGTTAGAGCCACAGCACCCAGTGGTGGTAGGACCACTTTGGCCTTTACTCTCCACAGCCTCTCTAATTCTTTCTTCAGGCCCTTGTACTTCTCTAGCTTCTCCTTCTCCCTGATGTTGCTGCCCTTTGGCACCACTACACCTATCATCACTGCCATCTTCTGAGCTTTGTATAGCAATAGCACTTAGACTTATCTATCACTTCTCAGTACTTTACAGCCTTCTTTAAGTGATTTTTACAGAGTCAGCATATTGCCCCCAACAATCGGAGAGGGGCAGCATACAAATTTAATAAATAAATAAATCTGGGTCCTCACTTTTAGCCACCTCGGAAGGATGGAAGGCCGAGTCAAACTTGAGCCTGGTGAGATTCGATCTGCCAAACTGCTAGCAGCCGGTGATCAACAGAAGTAGCCTGCAGTACTGTATTTTAACCACTGCGCCACCGTGTCTCCTACATGGCCTATAACCATGATGTCTGGTTGCCTGGCCAACGCCTGCTTGTCTGCCTGGAACTGGAAGTCCCACAGGATCTTAGCTCTAATATTATCCACATTCCAATGTGGAATCTCCCATCTGGACTTGGGAAGATCTAGCCCAGTGATGGCGAACCTTTTTTAGTTCAAGTTGAGAAACAAGCCATTTCTGGCCTCCAGAAGGCCTCTGCCGGGGGAGGGGAGGCCATTTTCTCCCTCCCCAGGCTCCTAAAAAGGCTCTGGAGCTTGGGGTGAGCAAAAAATGGGGCTACCCCACCCCCTCCATAGGCAGGAAACAGTCTGTTTCCCAAATCCCAGTGGACCCAGAAGGCTCTAAAATCAGCTGGCCGGTGCACACATGCACGTTGGACCTGAGTTCATGTGCCCATAGCTATGGCTCCGCGTGCCACAAGTGGCACACGTGCCGTAGATTCTCCATCACTGATCTAGCCCATACACTGTGCAGATGCTCCTGTATACAATGCCAACTACTTGGTTGTGCTGTGCTGTTCTTGCCTGCATCTCCGAATCTGTCTCTGAGGCCTCTCTGAATAATCTGCACTTCAGGTCCTGCCTAGTATGACAGACCCTTGCTACTACGGATCTGGTGCTGGATGCCTATGCTTGTGTTGCTATGATTTAGTCCAGCCCCTGGTAGAGTTTCCCAGTGTCAACCATCTCAGATATCTGTCAATGGTGCATCCTATGTAGGGTATTTCTTGGCTTGCCATGGCTCTTTCCTCTGCTTGATCTTCCTTCCATGTCTGCTACTGACTCTGGAATTCTCTCTGCAGCTCATCTTTCAGTGCCATTTTGCTGTTGTACTCCTGCACACTCTGGGTTTCATCCAAGACAATGGCATTGACACTCACCAGGCCCCACCCACCCTCTTTCCAGTTGGTATACAGCAGTGGTTCTCAACCTGGGGGTCGGGACCCCTTTGGGGGTCAAACGACCATTTCACATGGGTCGCCTAAGACCATGGGGAAAATCAAATTTCCCATGGTGTTAGGAACTAAAGCTTCTATTCTGGCGCCTTGGAACATATTTTTTAAATCTGACCAGTTGTTTACAGTGGGGGTGTCCCTCTGACCTTCCTGCCAATCAGCTTAAAGCTCTGTTGGGAGAATTGGTGCTAGACTTATGCTTGGGGGTCACCACAACATGAGGAACTGTATTAAGGGGTTGTGGCATTAGAAAGGCTGAGAACCACTGGTATGCAGTCTCTGGGCTTTGGACTTGGGATGGAAACTTCCCTAAATTTTGAATGTTTTCACATTAGTGTCTTTTATATTTTTCTTCGACCAGCTCATATACAGCAGGGTATCTGATGACTGGCAGGGCTTTGGCCTGATGATGAAAAACTTGATCTTCCTAGCTCTTCAGGACCCATCTTATCCTTCAGCGGTAGTTGGATATTGCTTTCTTCCTTGCTTTCTTATCATGATTTCCATGCAACTGTGGGATATTTAGGCACTTGTGGTTCGTCCATATATTTCTTATGTGAGCCAATGATAGTTTTAACCAACACTTCTTTCTCTTGACTACCATTTGGCCAGATGTCTTCAGTATGAATGACATTCAAATGTCTTCACTTAGATGATGTACATCATCTTGATATATGCCATACTTGATCAAAAGGATGTTTGCTTCTCCAACTAAAATAGTCATTTTCTTTCCAAGATTGATTTATCCTTTGTTTCCAACATGTAATACATTTTGAAGGGAGGAAGTAAATCCAATTAGTATAGAATATTGGCTCATTATTTAACCGTTTATACTGTATGAAATTAAAAGTATCTGATATAGCTGAAAATGTACACTATGTAGATTATTTTAAAACAAAACTCTTCCAAACATCTTAACAGGAACAAAGTTTCAAATGCACTGTACAACAAAAGTATCACACACCCATAAATATAAATATAAATCTCCGGGACCGCCTTCTGCTGCACGAATCCCAGTGACCGGTTAGGTCCCACAGAGTTGGCCTTCTCCGGGTCCCGTCGATGAAACAATGTCGTCTGGCGGGACCCAGGGGAAGAGCCTTCTCTGTGGTGGCCCCGAGCCTCTGGAATCAACTCCGGAGATTAGGATTGCCCCCATCCTCCTTGCCTTTCACAAACTCCTTAAAACCCGCCTCTGCCGTCAGGCATGGGGAAATTGATTCCCCTGGGTCGTTTCCGCTTTACGTACAGTTTGTATGAGATGTATGATTGTTTTTTTATATTAAGGGTTTTAAATTGTTTTAACCATTGGATTTGTACTGTTTTGCTGTTGTGAGCCGCTCCGAGTCTCTGGAGAGGGGCGGGATACAAATCTTATAATAATAATAACAATAATAATAATAATGATGATGATGATGATGATGATGATAATAATAATAATATAAAGCCTGAGCAGGTAGCCCTTGAGTAACAGCAGTTCGTTTAGTGACCGTTCAAAGCTACTGCAGCACTGAAAGTGACTGATGACTGTTTTTCACACTTGTAGCATCCCCAAGGTCATGTGATCAAAATTCAGATGCTTCCCAAATCACTTCACATTTATGATGGTTGCGGTTTCCCAGGGACTTGTGATCACCTTTTGACAAGCAAAGCCAATGGAGAAGGCCGATTCACTTAACAACCATGTTACCAGCTTAGCAACCACAGCTGTTCACTTACCTGTGACAGGAAAGGTTGTAAAATGGGGTAAAACTCCTGCCGCATGAGCCCCAGCAATCAGTTAGGTCCCACAGAGGCGGCCTTCTCCAGGTCCCGTCAACTAGACCATTGTTTCCCAACCTTGGCAACTTGAAGATATTTGGACTTCAACTCCCAGAATTCCCCAGACAGCGAATGCTGGCTGGGGAATTCTGGAAGTTGAAGTCCAGATATCTTCAAGTTACCAAGGTTGGGAAACACTGAACTAGACAATGTCGTTTGGCAGAGCCTAGGGGAAGAGCCTTCTCTGTGGGCCCCAACCCTCTGGAATCAGCTCCTCCCAGAGAGTCGTACAGCCCCCCCCCCCCGCCTTCTGTAAGAACCTGAAAACTCATCTATGGTGCGAGGCTTAGGGTCAGTAGACCCTAGTCTCTGGCTGACGAATGTGATGTATGCTTGTTGTTCAAATGAATGAATTTTAATGTTGCAGGGTTTTTAGAATAGTTAGTTATATTAATCGGATCTTAGATATTTATATTGTATACTGTTTTTTGATATGTTGTGAGCCGCCCTGGGTCCTCAGAGAGGGGCAGCATACAAATCCAATCAATCAATCAATAACTCTCACTTAAATGCCTGGCTTAGCAACATAAATTTTGGGCTCAGTTATGGTCATAAGTCAAGGACTACCTGTATACTGTCTTGCTGAACTATCTTACCTTGCATGTTATGAGTATCTCTCATATATTAAGTTTCACCTTTTAAGTTACATTACTGAAATAAATGTTTACATGTATTCTAATTTTTTGAGTTTTACCTGTAATACAATGTTTTGACCAAGGTTATTCCCTTGGTCCATTCCCTTATTCAATACATCTGCCAGTATAAAAATTAAGAAAAGTATCACAAGTTGTTATTCATTGCTAGAACAACAGGTATTTAACACTAAAAAATAGCATTTCTAAAAATATTGCTACAATAGCAAAATATTGTACCAAACTGAAGAAGGCTCCACTTATGTGACCGAACAAGATGAAATTGCACTGATACTAAAATTGTATTATTTCTAGCATTCAATTCAATTCATTTTGCTCAAAAGTATTCTGCCAATCAAGGACACTGTAATGAAATCCTTACACTAACAATTGAAAGTAAATATTTGCATCTAAAGATGGTCCAAACAATCACAGCCCAGTATCAACCCAGTGGTCAGGAACCCCTAATAAAACCATGGATTCTTCAACTCTTATTATAACATTTCCTTTATTTAATCATAAACATTTAGCTAACATCACAGGATGCCTGTATTTGGAAGGTAATACAATATATTCCATTTTGTAACTTCTACTATGGTCAAAAGACTCAACTTAGAAGTAGTAATCATAGAAATGAAACCAACATTGGGTTCCAATACTTCTCATTAAGGACCAAAGTACAGTATACTTTGATCTGGAGAAAGTGATCTGCATTCATTTTGACTTTTTTTCCCTTTTTTAACTTAGGGAAAATCACCCCACATCACAATATTAGTAAAGGAATAAACACCTAATGGATAGGCATTAGAAGACAGGAGAAGTGGAAAATAAGAGAGACCTAAATTAGTTGACTATCCAGTTAAAGGCTTTAGCAGCAAGTGTCACTACAATGTTCTACAGTACAGTGATACCTCGTCTTACAAACGCCTCGTCATACGAACTTTTCGAGATACAAACCTGAATTTTTTGCCTCTTCTTACAAACTATTTTCACCTTACAAACCCACTGTCGCCACTGGGATGCCCTGCCTCTGGACTTCCATGTTTTTGTGATGCTGCAGGAGAATCCCAGCAGCGCAAAAATGGGTGCTTCGCTGGCAACGGAAGTCCAGAGGTGGGGTTTCCCAGCGAGGGAAGCCTCAGTGAAATTGCAGCATCGCAAAAACACAGAGGTCCGGAGGTGGGGTTTCGAGGACTTCGGTGTTTTTGCGATGCTGCGATTTCACTGATGCTCCCTTTGCTGGGAAATCCCACCTCCGGATTTCCGTTGCCAGTGAAGCGCTCGTTTCTGCGATGCTGGGATTCCCCTGCTGGGATTCCCCTGCTGGGATTCCCCTGCAGCATCGCAAAAACACAGAAGTCCGTAGGTGGGGTTTCCCATGGAGGGGAGCCTCAGGGGAATACCAGCAGCATAAAAACGGGCGCTTCGGCTGGCAAAAGGGGTGAATTTTGGGCTTGCACGCATTAATCGCTTTTCCATTGATTCCTATGGGAAACATTGTTTCGTCTTACAAACTTTTCACCTTAAGAACCTTGTCCCGGAACCAATTAAGTTTGTAAGACAAGGTATCACTGTACTTCAAATCTCTGTAAATCTATTTATTCAAAATCTGCACTTCCCTCCAGGGAATGGTTGGGTGATAATAAGTTGACCAAAAAACCCAGGACAGAGAACCCAATGGAAAAAGGTTATAGGATAAATGGCCAGACTTTGCAATAAATTTGACCCACAAGATATAGCCTTCTATTTCATCATTTGCTTCTATGCTATTTTCCCAATTCTCCAATTGCATTTTCACACAAAGCTATTGATTCTATGAAAAAAATAGTGTAAATGGTACAAATTTGGGTTTTTTTCCCCTCTATAAAACAAGAACTGGCTTTAGAGGACAAATTTATTGGGGCAAGAAACAGAAGGGAGGTGGGAAGAGAGGAAGATGAAAGTTCACTTTCATACACTACTATTATAGATGTATTACTGGAGGTGCCATTTAGGCAACTAGGGAAAACAAAATTTAAAAATTCTTAACACCATTTTGTTAGTACAAGGTTGTTAGGGTTTGCCATTGTAAACTACCTATTGTAGTCTCTTGTACTATCACTTTAAATATTTTGGGCAGGTTCGCCATAAGAGGGCGCCAGTACTCCTTCCCTCAATGATGCTTTAACGCTCATTCGTTTTTGCTTTGCCTTGAGGGGGGAGTGTTTGCTTACTGCTTATTATATTGTATGGCTTAGTGCTTGTTATGGATTGTTTCTGTTTTGTATATATGTAAATAATACTTATTAAGCATAACTAAGTCTGTGTCTTTTTTTTTCTTTGGCTTTACCACACATCCACACTCTGTTGAAATTCTCTGCTCAGTGTATGTCAAGGGTCTCATAGCCTAGCTATACTGAGACATACCAACACATTTGACACAGCTACCACTGATAAAATAGTTGTAAGGGCATTACAGTATAGATTTTTTAAAAATGCAACTCTCTCAAACATTAAGCATTTAATATTACCAAATAGATAGGGATTGTCACAACAGTTTTCAGTAGTTCTCAATGAACTACCAGTATAAAGGGGGAGGGAGGTGTTACCAAAAAAGGGCAATCCCAGATACAGAACCACCACCACCATGTGTAAAGCTGGCATTGAGACAAAAATTCCAGCCAAAACCAGCATAATTATTTTCTTCTGGATAACAGAATTATTCTTATTCATTTCCACGGAACAGAAAGGTAAATAAACGTATGAATAGAGAATCAGAAGAAGCTAAAGTAGTTTAACTTCCAGCAAAAGAGGCTCTAAGGGCTGCAATTCATTCCATGGCCTCAGCAATCTTGGCAATAGTCTTTTTGATTTGATTTTTATCCTACCTTTATCATTGTTATAAATAACTCAAGGCAGTGAATATACAGTATTAAATACTCCTTCCTCCTCCTATCTTCCCCTCAGCAACAACCCTGTGAGGTAGGTTGGGCTGAGAGAGAATGACTGACACAAAATCACGCAGCTGGCTTTAATGCCAGAGGTGGAACTAGAACTCAGAATTCCCTGGCTTCTAGGCCAACAGCTCAATCCTTACTTCTCCACACCCACCAATTTGGTCCATGATATCACCATTCTGTTTCTAGGAAGGGTTGACTATCACAGACTAGGGCCTGTGGCTTCCAGGTATCAATTCTCACCATCTAGCAGAGCTGCTTTGAATTCCCCTCCTCATACATGTAATATACAGGAAGGGAGGGTTGCAGGTAGCTTATTCTTCAGCAAGAAAAATGAATGTTGCACCTATTGGTGTTTGGGCTATTGTTTTTCTTTCAGGATTAAAGTCTAATATCAAAAAAGTAAGTCAAAATATGTTCAATTCCAGAGAAAAATGGTGAAGTAAAAGTAAAAAAATACAATCCTTCTGCGCTGTTCAGAGGTATGTGACTTCTTTTTATTGTTCTGTATCTATTTGTATTTCTATTTAAATTATTATTGTAAGTTTGGGTGGCATAGAAGTCAAACAAAAACCAAACAAACAAACCAATCAATCAATCCCTCTTTCAGGCGAAATCTTTCTGGAGATTTTAACAGGAAAGCCAACCGAGCAGCACACTGCTTCTAGTCCTCAGGGTTGACAGCTAAGGGGACCAAAAGAAAAAAAAAAGGGGGGGGGGGGCCGACAGGATAAAACAAAGACAAAACTAAGCTGGGTTCCAAAGAGGGGAAACAAGCCAGCCCAGCAAGAGGGTGGAGGAGGGTGTTGGAAACCTCCAGCACAACCAGCTTTTCAAAGTCTGATCGTAGCTTTTCCCTTTAAGCCTTCCCTCCATTTGTAGGGATGCTGAATACAAGGAAGGAGGGGGTATCCAAGGTGAATGCTTCAATTCCAAGCATTCGGAAACAAACTCCCGGGTGGCGGGCCAACGGGGCTCCTTCGCACCGCTGTACCTCCACCACCACCCCTCCAGTTTTGCGCGGTGCACTTCTTCTCCCGCGTCTGCAAAGGGGCACCAACTCCGCTCTTTCTAACCGGTCAGAAGAAGCGCCAAGCAGGAGGAGGAAACAGGGCGAACCGCCCGCCTTTTCCCACCCGAATTCAACGCAGCGGAGACGGAGCAGGTTTACCCGCTTCCTGCCCTTCGCCAGCCCGCCTTCCTCCCCCGTCCTCGTCCCGCCACTGCCGATGGGGGGGGGGAGGAGAGAGAGACCTGGAAACACATGGAAGCGCCGCTCGGCTTTTAAGACCAGCCCTCGGCGGGGTCCGCTAGGCGACCCCGGCCTGCGCCTGTCACCCTCCACGTTTGCTCCTTTCGCCGGAGCTCCCACGTACCTGCTGCCTCTTCGCTCGAGCCGCCGCCACTACCCCTTCGGCCTCCTCCCGGCCCCACGCACCGCGGCCCGGCGGCTGCTAGCACTATGGCGGGCACACACTTTGCTCGTCACCGCGGCAGAGCCTCGTCGCCCTCCCCCCGCCCCCCCTCCCAGCCCCACGCGCTGTTCGGCCCAGCGCTGGAGACACCATTAGGCGGCCGCGCGCACAGGCCCCAGGGAAATGTAGTCCGAGGAGTGCGCCTGCGCGCCCTGTTCGCCATTCATGGAACTCTCCTTTCCGCAAAGGCCTTTGGGAATCGTAGTCTCTGCTTTTATGAAGCGTTTCTTGTTTTCCCTCCGAGGGAGGGAGCGCTGGCTTCCTCTCCGCCGCGGGAAAAGCGCGAAATGGCTGTTTTTAAGGGAGCATGCGATCCCAGCAGGTTCGTAGACGTAAGGAGAGCCCGTTGTTAAAAGTTTTTCGATGGCATGAGAAATTTTTTTTTTAAACCACAAGGGCTTGTATAGGTTGAAAAGTGTTTACATTCTATAAACCCAAGTTGGATATGAAAGTCTCAAACTGCATAAAATGAAGCAGAACTTCTCGGTTAGCAAGCCGACGATGCCTACGGCACGAATTGGCTGCAGGCATTGAACCAGTTCGTCTATATTTGCAATTCTTAATACACGATCGGACTGACTTCTTGATAAATAATAAATAATAAAATAATAAATAATAAAAATAAGGCGTGCATAAGTGCTTTTAAAAAAAAAAATTATTTATTTAGTTAGTTAGTTAGTTAGTCCAATACATAATATACATTGGAGAGAATAGATATGTAGTAATATAAATAAAGAAAAGAATAGAAGAAAAGATATAAAAGTATAGGTGAACATATTTGAAAGGAAGAAAAGAAATGAGATATGGAGAGACAATTGGACAGGGGACGGAAGGCACACTGGTGCCCTTATGCACACCCCTTACTGACCTCTAAGGCAGTGTTTCCCAACCATTTTTGAGCCACGGCACATTTTTTACATTTACAAAATCCTGGGGCACACCACCAACCCAAATGACACAAAATGACATCCCAAGACATTCTCCTCTCTTTTTCCATCCGTGTCTCCTCCCCACCCTTGTGTGTGTGTGTGTGTGTGTGTGTACACTCTTGAACCATTTCCAAAAACAGGTGAGGGCTGGGTTTTTTCTCTCTTATTCTTTGGCTTTTTATCATATGCTTTAAATCAAGAGTCACTTCTCTCTCTCTTTTGTTTCTCTCTCTTTCTTCTCATTCTCTGTCTCAATCATTTTCTCATTTCTCTTTTTTCCTCCCCTTTTTGTTCATTTCTCTCTCTCTCTCCCTTCTCCTTTTCTCTCTCTTGCTTTCTTTCTCTCTCTTTCGCTTTTCTTTCTCTCTTGCTTTCTCTCTCACACACACTCTCTTTCTCTCTCACTCTCACTCTCTCTCTCAGCAAAACCTGAGTTTCCTTCTTCGCGGCACACCTGACCATGTCTCGCGGCACACTAGTGTGCCACGGCACACTGGTTGAAAAACACTGCTCTAAGGAACCTGGAGAGGTCAATCGTGGATAGTCTAAGGGAAAAATGTTAGGGGTTGACACCACTGAGTCAGGTAATGAGTTCCATGCTTTGAGAACTCGGTTGCTGAAGTCATATTTTTTACAGTCATATTTTTTACCGTTCCTGTCCTAATGTGTTTTTATCTTTTCTCTCTCTACTTTATCCTTATATTATGTTAAACATACTACAATACTATATTTGTATGACAAATAAAAATAAATATGCAGTCTTCTATCTTACATTAAAAAAAAAGTAAATTCGGCTCTCTAATGGCTGCTTATTGAATTTAATTTGGCATGGTGGCAGAAGAACAAAGTAGAGGTAGTTCTCGATTTATGCTACCACAGTTGAGACCAGAATTTCTTTGCTAAGGAGAGTAACTTGTTGCTTGTATCTTACGATTTATATTGATATTGATTGTTTCCTGATTGCTTATTTCTCTTCTATGACAATCATTAAGTGTCGTACCTAATGATTGTTGACAACTATATATTTTATGTACACTGAGAGCATATGCACCAAATTCCTTTTGTGTCCAATCACACTTGGCCAATAAAGAATTCTATTCTGTTCTATTCTATTCTATTCTAATTCTATTCTATTCTTTTGAGTCACTCCAATTTTACAACCTTTTTGCCATGTCTGTAAATCGCTGCAGTTGTTAAGTGAATCGTGGGTGTTAAGCAAATCTGGCTTGCCCCATTGACTTTGCCTATTGGAAGGTCGCAGATTGTGATGTCACTGGGATATTGCAACTGTAAATCACATAAATCACAATTCCAAAGTGATTGCAGGGGATGCTGCAACAGCTCTAAGTGCCAGTAACTTTTTTTTCAGTGCCACTGTAACTTTGAACAGTCATTAAGCAAACAGTCCTAAGTGAAGGACCACTAGATAAACTCTTATCTCTGCTGCAACATTGTGTTGCAGTTCAGTATTTCTTCAGGTTCATCCCTATTGCAAATAGTTATGGTAGTAACATTGTACTGCTATATCTGAAAGTCCTCACACTTCAAAAGGATGAGGATTCAAAAGGCCATGCATTCCCCTTATAAAAAGTTACAGTATTGAGCTTTCCAGCATCAATCATTCTAGTGCCGTGATGGCAAAACTATGGCATGCGTGGCACAGGTAGAGCCCGCCACAGCTGTACTGTGCATGCACAGCTGGTATCTCATGCATGCGTGTAGGGCGGGACGCATACGGGAGCTGCACAGGCATGTGTAAGGGGGCTAAGGGGAGCATGGTGAAGTGCGGTGTGTCCCCCCCAGCCCATATTTGGTTCCAGGAGGCTGCAAAGAGGCCTGCTAGGCCCAAAATGGGGCAGGGGGGGGTTGCGCATGCTTACTGGGGGGTATGCACACACATGCACAGGGGAGCGATGGGTGTCGAGCGTGGGGGCCGGGATGAATGGGGGTATCACACATGCATTGCATTATGGATGCCAGCATGCACGCTCTTTCGGCATGTGATGAGAAAAAGGTTAGCCATCACTGTCCTGGTTGATATTTTAGCATTACATCACTCAATAGGGTAGTTTGTTGGTTCCTTTCACGTTGTTTCTATGTTGTCTAATCCAGTGTTTCCCAACCTTGGCAACTTGAAAATATTTGGACTTTAACTCCCAGAATTCCCCAGCCAGCATTCACTGGCTGGGGAATTCTGGGAGTTGAAGTCCAAATATATTCAAGTTGCCAAGGTTGGGAAACACTGGTCTAATCCATATCACTTTTTGGCTGGGAAAAAAATCCCTTAGTGTTTAGTGATGACTTGAACAGAATTTCTACTCAATGTAGTACTGAGCTGTGACAAAATCTTCCAAGCAGTTATAACATATTCTTTGCTCTCATATTTGTGTACAGTATTTTTAGTCACTTTAAAGTAGGTAAATTAACTTCTTAATTTATCCTCAGTAATCTGGATCTACACAGTTCATTTGGAATTATGCTATCATTCTCAAAGTTCAAGTCCACTGAGAAACTATCACCCTGTATCACTAAGGGCTTAGTACCTGTTAATTGAAAACGATTACAAATGTACAAATTACATTTGGAATTGAGTTCAATGCAAAAAAAAATAATCCATCCCAATTTCTGCAGAAAAAAATGTCAACAGATGAAACATGATAAAACAGTCTGATTAAAGATTTGAAGAGTATGTACTTTAAAGAAATCTCATTATTCTTCTAAGTTTTCCTAGTACAATGGTACCTCTATCTAAGAATGCCTCTACTTAGATAAGAACTGGGTGTTCAAGATTTTTTTTGCTTCTTCTCAAGAACCATTTTCTACTTACAAACCCGAGCCTCCGAAACTGTAACCGAAAAAGGCAGGGAGAAGCCTCCGTGGGGCCTCTAGAATCCCCTGGGAGGAAACAGGGTCGGAAAAGGCGGGGAGAAGCCTCTGTGGGGCCTCTCTAGGAATCTGCTGGGGGAAAACAGGTCCAGAAAAGGTGGAGAGAAGCCTCAATGGGGCCTCTCTAGGAATCTCCTGGGAGGAAACAGGGCCGGAAAAGGTGGGGAGAAGCCTCCATGGGGCATCTCTAAGAATCTCCTGGGAGAAACAGGGCCTCCACCCTCCCTGTGATTTCCCCAATGGCACACATTATTTGCTTTTACATTGATTCCTATGGGAACAATTGCTTTTTCTTACAAACTTTTCTACTTAAGAACCTGGTCACGGAACGAATTAAGTTCATAAGTAGAGGTTCCACTATTATCTAAGGAGGCTTTTCTTGGGAAATTTAATTAGTTACCTTATGCAAGTAAACTGACTACTTCCATAGCAGAAATCTGAGCTTTACCTTATGCAACAAACGTGGTTTCTGAAAAATCAAAGACTATCTGCTACTAATATGTTTTATTAATAATATAAAAACACAGAAGGTTATACAATCATATATGACTACTTGTAATTTCTTATTCACTTCACATTTCTGTAATATTAGAAAGCAAAATTCATTTTTGTTGTCAGAACAGTTTCTCAAGATGGTATTGCTATTGGAACAGAACAGCTTCTTTGGAAGTGTTGTCTTTTCTTTCAAGCACATATCTACAAAAATAATCTATATAGTTCTGTGTGACAAAATGTAGCCTGAACAGGGATGGAATGAAGAAATTGTGCTTTGCAGACAAAGATTAAATAGCTTGTGTGTTCGGTAATACTTGGCCAATAAAGAATTCTATTCTATTCTATTAACTACATTACTAAATTAACTTTGAAAAGTGTGAAGGTTTTATAGGACTATTTTCAAAATATTTCACGGAAGGATTCTATTTACCTTTACAGAAACATCCGATGATTCATGTTGATGAATTTGGCTCAACAATAACTCAATGGTCCAAATGTTGTTGTTTTTTCCTTAGTGGTAAGTGAATTTGCTTCATTGGATGAATCATCTGGTACAACCACTTTTTTCTTCTTTAACAGTGTTTTATCATCAGATTCCATTCTGATGTCATAAACCAGACAGGTATTCCCATTAAAGCACTTTTTTCTTTATTTGCCCTAGACTAGACAAAGTATATGGTATGCTAGGCATTATATATATATCACAATAGATGTATAGTGCAGGAGGATTTCTTAAAATATTATGCTATGTGGAAATGAGATTTAGAGCATCTTTAGTTGAATTTACTGAAGAATTTGTTCTGCATGCTCTCACAAATGCTACAAAAGCTATGTTTTATTAGTTTTACGGAAATTTTTAAAATTATTGTTGTTCCATTATTTTCCCCTGACTAGTAATAGAACAAGTTTTATACGTGATTTTATCAAACCTTAAGGTTTTTCAGAATTTACCATAGTTTTTAATTAATTGGTTGCATTTTGAGTGATCAAAGCAGGAGAACAAATTGATGTTTTTCATGAGAAATTGAAAAGAAAAAGGATGAAGAAGAAAACGGATAAGTCAAGAAGATGGAGATAGAGACTGCTTACTGATGTCTTTCATTGGCTATTCCTGACTGCTGTTGATTGCCCATTGTCTGTGATTGAAGGATTAGTTGCTGCTGACCTACTTGGAACCGTTTGGAGGAACATAAAAGGAAACTAGAATCTGAAAATAGAGATAAAAATACAGAAAGAGAGCGGTGGGTGGTTAGCAAGAGGAAAATGCAGGGAGACAACATGGACAGTGAAGCAGATTTTGTGAAGATCTCCAAAATATGTGCAATGTTAATCCCACTACGTGAAGAAAACCCAAATTATACCTAATAGAATTCCAAGTTATATTATTATGAAGAAGGTACCAAGGGCTTGAGAAGAAATTTTCTGTACTGCAACATAACGGGCAGTGAGAATTTTCTGGGTAAGACAGGGAAGGAAGTAAACACATAAAAGACACAAATGGAATTATGTATCTCAGGTAAGGATCAGGAGGTACCCAGGATCAATGGAACACAGCAACTGATATTAAACTCTTAGTCTAGAAAACAATCTATGGCTCTGTGAAGAATTCTCACCAAATCTGGTCTCACAGAATGGGTGGGAAGATACTCTATTTATGGCTGTCCAATTCAAACAGTTGTGACTGTGGGTGTTGAACCATCAATAATAAAGTAAGTAGCAACAAATCCTGTATAATTAAGAACATCAACAGATATTAAAAGGAGACCAGAACCCCAATTTATTTTATACTTCTCGTTGCTTCAAGGAAAGGACTTGAAACATGGCCATCCTGTAGAGCAGTGTTTCCCAACCTTGGCAACTTGAAGATATCTGGACTTCAACTCCCAGAATTCCCCAGCCAGCATTCACTGGCTGGGGAATTCTGGGAGTTGAAGTCCAAATGTCTTCAAGTTGCCAAGGTTGGGAAACACTGCTGTAGAGGGTGTGACATGAGAAGATACTGTTGAATATAGTGGTCCTCTGTCATGTAGTGTTTTAGAGGTGATAACCAGCATCTTGAATTTCACTTCAAAGCCTATTGGGAGTTAGTGCAGCTCATATTTCATGATCATACTGATGTGTATGCAAATCTACCTGCATTCTGGACTAGTTATAGTTTCTAGATTTTTTTCAAGTATGTTGCGGTAGTCCATCCAGGATATGACTTAAGACATTTAATGGTAAGCAAAGCCTTTTGCTGCAGAACAGAGGCAATTAGAAAACAAGACAAAATTGTGTAAAGGCCCTCCTAGTCATAGCTGTTACCTGTTTGTCATGCAGAAGCTACGACTCAAGAAGAACCACAGATTGCACAGTTGCCCTGAGTGGGGAAATGCGACAACCAAAGATGGAAAATCTTTCCCCACTCCCAAGACCTGACAAGCCTTAAACTCACTCCCTGTCCAGACTCCCATAGCCTCTATGCTCTAGCAACACCACTTGTCAGCCAGGGACAGAGAGATACAGTTGTGCATCAAAGTGCACTTATGATACAGCTCCCATACAGGCTGATGACTTCCTCCAGTAACTTCATGTAGAAATGGAACAGAAGTAGAGAGAGCATAGGGTGCCTATGGCTGTAGATTGCACTACCTCCCTGACTCTGGCTGAAACTGGTCTCGGAGAAAGGAGGAGAACCACTGTAACTACCAGCCTCCCAATTCCAACCCCTGAGTAAGTCCAGAACGAACAATGTTTGATGGTATCTGTTAGGACTCTGTCCAAAACAGTTGGGTTGCCAATATACTGTATAAACTGAGCTATGTCTGATTTGCTGTGGTGCTGCAGATTGCCACAAGAGGGAGCTAGAGTTCATAGCTTATTTTATTTATTTATTTATTCATTTGTCCAATACACAAATACATAGGAAGAAAATAGACATGTGGTAATATATATCAGGGTAAAAGTGAACTTAGAGGAGAGGATATATGAAAGGAAGAGAATATCTATGATAGGTGAAAGAAAGGAAAGACAATTGGACAGGGGACGAAAGGCACATCAGTGCACTTATGTACGCCCCTTACTGGCCTCTTAGGAACCTGGAGAGGTCAATCGTGGAGAGTCTAAGGGAGAAGTGTTGGGGGTTAGGGGTTGACACAATTGAGTCCAGTAATGAGTTCCACGCTTCAATAACACGATTGTTGAAATCATATTTTTTACAGTCAAGTTTGGAGCGGTTCGTATTAAGTTTGAATCTGTTGCGTGCTCTTGTGTTATTGCGGTTGAAGCTGAAGTAGTCATTGACTGGTAGGACGTTGCAGCATATGATCTTGTGGGCAATACTCAAATCGTGTTTTAGGCGCCGTAGCTCTAGGCTTTCTAGGCCCAGGATTGTTAGTCTATTTTCGTAGGATATTCTGTTTCGAGTGGAGGAGTGAAGGGCTCTTCTGGTGAAATATCTTTGGACATTTACAAGGGTGTTGATGTCTGAGATGTGGTATGGGTTCCAGACAGATGAGCAGTAGTCTAGGATGGTTCTGGCAAAAGTTTTGTAGGCTCTTGTGAGTAGTGTGAGATTGCCTGAGCAGAAGCTGCGTAGGATCAGGTTAACAACTCTAGAAGCTTTTTTGGCGATATTGTTGCAATGGGCTTTAGCACTTAGGTCATTCAATATTAGTATTCCAAGGTCTTTTACTGAGTGTAGGTTGGCAGTGAGAGATTGTTTATTCAGTTCGTATGTGCGGTTTGGATTCTTTTTGCCGATGTGGAGGGTAGAGCATTTGTTGGTTGATATTTGAAGTTGCCAGGTGTTATCTCTGGAACTTCTCTGTTTCTTTTTTGTCTCTGGCTACTCACCCTTAATGGCTACTCACTGTATGTATGCTCTGCAATGTCTGCAATCTCTCTGTGTTGTAGTTATCTATGATAGCTAAAATGTGTTTAGCTATCTTTGATATCTTTGTTTACTGATTATGACAAAGACAACTGTAAGAAAGACTATGTACTTGGTAATATTTGTTTTGTTATTATGACTTATTATGTGTATGAATTTAGACTGTTTATCTGAACATGCTATTTCTCTAAGTAAATTTTAATTCAAATTTATCTGTATGTGCTGAGTAGTTACTCATAACTAATCTCAATCTAAATGTTTATGTGTGTGCACAACCTTGGTAAACAAGGATTACTCTGCTCATACATTAACAGTATCAAAAATGTCAATCAAATGACATTTGGCTGGCAAAAGGGGTGAATTTTGGGCTTGCACGCATTAATCGCTTTTCCATTGATTCCTATGGGAAACATTGTTTCGTCTTACAAACTTTTCACCTTAAGAACCTCATCCCGGAACCAATTAAGTTTGTAAGACAAGGTATCACTGTATATTGAATGGATCTCCAGAGAGTATGAGCTGGACTGGAATAAAACAGAAATTGAAAGCACAAATAACGTTTCTATATTCCAAGCTAATTGTTCTGCATAAGACAGAATTGGCTCTTGGAAGCAAACAACTGGCTACGTAGACTTAGCTGCCAAGAAAAGTTTCTGGACTACTGTAGTTTGCATTATTTTCACGAATGACTTCAGAGAAGATAAGATGTAGATCTCATGAAAGATGTAATTGGCAAACACCTTAACAATTTCATGAATTGTTTATTTAATTAAAGCTAAAGAGGAAAATGAAGCAAAAGCTGAGAAAAATACCACCAAGGACTGGGGCCAACAATGCAAGAGACAAAAGAAAAAGGATAAAAGAAAAGGCACAGGAAATTTGAAATCTCAATTGATTCATATATGTGAAGTGTGTATTAACTGTTTCCAAAGCAAAGTATTCCCTCTTCAACAGGAATCACTCTGTGAAACAAGTAACAGAAATTATTATGCTGTTAAATACTATAAGTCCTTTTCTCAAAAAATAAATTTAATAAAACTTGGCATTTATGGAATATAGACCCTGTGGTTCTCCATATATTGTTACATACCAGCTGACTATGGTTCTTTTGAGGGTGAGATTTAGATTGTACAACAGTAATGTTTAAACATGGAGCAAAAATGCATAATGAATTTCTTCATATAATTCCTATTTTTCAGAATAAAATCTTTCCAGAGTACCTACTGTAACAAGACATTATGTCATTTTTATAAACTCCTGCCATGCCTCAGTTAGTCACAACTCTGTAACATCTGGTATGATTTGCAGACAGATGGTACATCTTCTTCTTGAGGACATCTGCTGATAGAGAAAATAGCTCCAACTTGCCAGTTAGGCTACAAGAACATTTCAGAGTCATTCATCACTTCACTCTTTGAAACCTTCTACTCCTTCCTCTCTAAGGGTCACCTTGTGACCCATAAATTCTTTTTGGCTCTTTCTCTGGGATGGTAGTTATGGTTGCTATCCTTCTTCCTGCCCATAGGGCAGAAAGCAATATGGGCAGATTATAATACAGGCAGATTACAATACAAAACTCTTATAAAATACAATATATCTTATACAATACATGGTGACTCAGCAAGTAGAGTACTGTATTGAAGGCCACTGAAGCTGACTGTAAATCTGTAGATCAACGGTTCAAATCTCATCACCGGCTCAAGGTTGACTCAGCCTTCCATCCTTACAAGGTGGGTAAAATGAGGACCAGGATTGTGGGGACAATATGCTGGCTCTGTTAAAAAGTGCTATTGCTTACATGTTGTAAGACGCCCTGAGTCTAAGGAGAAGGGTGGCATAAAAATTAAATAAATAAATAAATAATAAATAATAAAAAACTGTTATAAAATAGTTAATCTTATCACCAGGAGGCTTAGTTTTGATTTTTTTTTTACTGAAAGTAGAATGATCTCGACAGACTTGAACATTGGGCCCTATCTAACAAAATGAAATTCAATCGTTAAAAAAGTAAGGTTCTACATTTAGACAAGAAAAACAAAATGCACAGGTATAGTATAGGTGCCACCTGGCTCAATAGTAGTAACTGTAACAGGGATCTTGGAGTCCTAGTGGACAATCACTTAAATATGAGGCAGCAGTGTGTTGTAGCTGCCAACACAGTTCTAGGCTGCAAAAACAGGGATAGAATCAAGATCACATGAAGTGTTAATACTACTTTATATTGTCTTAGTAATACCACACTTGGAATACTGCATTGTTTTGGTTGCCACGATATAAAGAAGATGTTGAGACTCTAGGAAAAAGTGCAGAGAAGTAAAACAAAAATGATGATGATGATTATTATTATTATTATTATTATTATTATTATTATTATTTATTAGATTTGTATGCCGCCCCTCTCCGTAGACTCAGAAATGATTAGGAGAGTGAAGACTGAAACATACAAAGAACGGTTGCTGGAATTGGGTGTGTCTAGTTTAATGAAAAGAAGGACTAGGGGTGGCATAATAGCATTGTTCCAATAGGCCTGAGCCAGTCTATTCTACATAAGTGTTAGCCCTCCACCTATCTCACCACCACTTTTGTCATTGGGCCATTAAAGACTGAGCCAGTCTATTCTACGTAACAAAGATCTACCTCCCTTCAGCTCCGGGGTGATGGGATTAAGACATGGCTTTCAGGATATGATAGTATTAGCCCTCCACCCATCTCACCACATGGCTTCTGGGAAGATTACATCAGTCAGCAAGGCTCCACCAAGCCTGGGGGACAGAGCCTACAAAGTTAGCTAAGACCGCTGTCCCCTAGGAGTCTGACCAGTCTGACCACCAGAGTGCATTTCTTACACAGGAACTGGAAGCACTAGGGTGGAGCCTAGAGAGGGCCTAAAACCAAGTCACTTCCAGCATCTCTTCCCTTTTCTGCTGAGGAACTTGAGCGATGTGATCCTGTCCGCCATTAAAACCATCTTTCCAAACAGCCACCATGTTTGCAGTGTCTATCTTCCCCACTTGGAACTGAAACCAGAAGGACATTTCTTCCAACAGCTTTTTTGACCAGGGAGTTACAGCACCTTGGGGGCCACAGGATATTTCAAGGAGGCCAAGGGTGAAAAACGTGTAACAGGGATTAGGGCAATTGCTGAGATGGTCATAGAAAAACAACGATGTATTGTAGTGCGTATTCTATCTTGTTGAGGCCAGAAAATGCACCAGTTACAGTCATGTTCATTTACAGCAATGGAACTACAGGAGTCACAGGAGAAAAACAAGATTGGAAGAGGTCCACAAGTGAAAAAAAAGGTTGAGAAACACTGGGCTAAAGTATGCTGCAAGTTTTAATTACTGTACTGTATTCCCCATTTCCCTAGTGCAATATAATATTTTGCCAGACGGGGGCGTGCAGAACAGATTTTTCTTCCATAGGTCACTGAGAATTTCAAGTATGGGATTTGAAAAATAAAGTTTATTCTATGGTTGTTGATTTAGAGAAACATTTATTTATTTATTTATTTATTTTATTTATTTATTAGATTTGTATGCCGCCCTTCTCCGTAGACTCAAGGCGGCTAACAACAATAATAAAAACAGCATATAACAAATCTAATATTTAAATTACTAAAAACCCTTATTAAAAACCAAACACACACACAAACATACCATGCATAAATTGTATAGGCCTAGGGGGAAGGTATGTCTCAATTCCCCCATGCCTGACAACAGAAGTGGGTTTTAAGGAGCTTACGAAAGGCGAGGAGGGTGGGAGGGATTCTGTTCTCTGGGGGGAGTTGGTTCCAGAGGGCCGGGGCCGCCACAGAGAAGGCTCTTCCTCTGGGCCCCGCCAAACGACATTGTTTAGTTGACGGGACCCGGAGAAGGCCCATTATGTGGGACCTAACTGGTCGCTGGGATTCGTGCGGCAGAAGGCGGTCCCGGAGATATTCTGGTTTGATTATGCTAAAAGAATAGCCTTAAAACAGTACTGCTGCACAACTACGTGGTTGAAGATTGAATAGAATAGAATAGAATTTTATTGGCCAAGTGTGACTGGACACACAATGAATTTGTCTTTAGTTTAGTAAGTATAGGATCGATGTAAAGCATGATAGGAATAAATAGAACATTTAGCATCTGAATCACTAAAAGTCTGCAGACATTCTCAGGTATGGTTGTCCCAAAGGTGCCTTTTCAGGAGGCAACCGGAGTTTGTTTTTTTTCCCTTTTGAAGACCTTTCACTTCTCATCCAACAAGGTTCTTCAGCTCTGGCAGGATAATGGGGAATGGAAGAGTTTATATTCAGGTTTTTAATATTCATTTATAAACCTTCAAGTGCTTCAACGACCCTTTAAAAGGATGCAAATGATCAGCTGTCTGCAAGGAATATAAATCCTTCCATTCCCCACTGCGAGAGCTGAAGAAGCTTCTTAGAAGAGAAACAAAACATCTTCAAAAGGAAAAAAAACAAGGAAGTCCAGTTAGGTCCTGAAAAAGTACCGTCCTGAAAAAGCACTTGAAGCACTGCTGATTAGGAAGTTGAAAAAAGATGCTGATATCTCCTTGGTTATTTAATATAGTTATTGATAAATGTCCAATGAAATGTTTGTGGTGATAGCAAATGTATGTTGAATAGAAATGTGAGAAAGGACCTTAATGGACAGCCTAACTGAGTGTCAGTAGCATACTGATGATACTTAACTCCACTGTGGAGGATATATTTGCCCAACAACTTGATGTAAATGTTAAACACAAGTTGCATCCTGTGGAATAGAAGCTTAGAACTGGATCTCTCACCCCTCACTAATACTGATTGGAACTGGATTCAGAGGAAGGAGGAGAACTTCGATAGAACTCACCTTCTAACCTAGGGGTGTCAAACTCGCATTGTCACATCAGTGTCACGTGAAATAGTGACTTTGTCCACTTTTTCCCCCCTAGGTGTGACCAGCACATGACGCATTTGGACCCCAAGTTTCACAGCCCTGTTTTAACCCTTTCAAGGGTTCCAGAAAGATATCGTGATCAGTGGTATCAAAAACCACCAAGAAAGTCAGGATTGAATGTGCCACCCATGTCCTAAACCAGATCACCTACAGTGCTGTCTTCATACTTAATAAGGCCTAAATTATGAGTGCAATGTATTAAAATAATCTGCAGGGGTGCTGCAATGGCCATAACTTCAGACATGGTTTTCTTTCATTCATTCATTCATTCATTCATTCATTCATTCATTCATTCATTCATTCATTAGATTTCTATGCTGCCCACCTCCATAGACTCAGGATGGTTCACAGCAGAATAAATACAAAAATGCAATGAATAAGAAATCCAAACTTAAAAATATAATCTAAAGCCCCGGTTCATTAAAAACTATCATTCACATTCAGCCCATATACATTCTAATCATCAGAGCTAGGTGTAACACTCAATGGCTCCAAGCCTGCTGATAGAGATAAGTTTTTAGAGCCTTGTGAAAGGCCAGGAGGGCGGGGGCAGTACAAATTTCTGGAGGGAGTTAGTTCCAAAGGGCCAGAGCTGCCACAGAGAAGGCTCTTCCCCTAGGCCCCACCAGATGATATTGTCTGGTTGATGGGACCTTGAGAAGGCCGACTTTGTGGGACCTAACCAGTCACTGGGATACATGAGGCATAAGGCAGTCTCATAAATAATCTGGTCCTAAACCATGTAGGGCTTTGTAGGTCATAACCAACACTTTGAATTGTGTTTGGAGACCAATCGGCAGCCAATGCAGCTTGCAGAGTGATGGTGGGACATGAGCATATCTTGGGAGGCCTGTGAAGCTCAAGCGGCTGAATTTTGTACTACCTGTAGTCTCCAAAAGTTTTTCAAAGGTAGCCCCATGTAGAGAGGATTATAAGTCCCTTTGTTCAGTGCAATCATAATTTGAAGCAGTCGCTGAATGAATTATCATTAAATGAAGACTACCTACCTACCTAAGAAAAATATAGATAACTTAATAATTTAATATTTGCATTGTGCTCAATTAATATGCATTATGCCTCTTCAATTTCAATAACACTGAAAGCGCCTCACTAAGATCTTCATTTGATCCGAATCTGCTATATACTTTAAATAACTATTTAGTTCCTATATGAAAGGATAGGTGGATCCCCTTATTACATACTTACTAGTGTAGCTATACAAGTTTACTTTGGTTCATTGGTCTATCTATGTCTACTTTTTCTGCTTTCTGTGACCACTCTGTGCCCTTGGTCCTTGGCAAATCCCCTTGTGTTCTTTCCTGTATCACGGTGCTGGCACTGAGATGCTGCATACTATCCCAAGACTCCTATAGGCAATTTCCGAGCTACGCTGAATAATGTTCACAATAGAGCTCTGTAAAGTCTTTGCAAAAAAAAAAAACCATTTGCAGTCTATGCAAGCAGTTTACAAAACATTTCTTCCCAAATCATTGTAATGTTCCTGCTACCTCCACATACACGTGCTCTATCACAATCCTTTTAAAGGTACTCCTTGAATTATGGCCATTTCTTATCAATAGTTGGAATGAACAACGGCCTGAAAAAGGATGCTTTATACCTGATACCAGCCGTTGCAAAATGTTGCACCACATCACTGAAACCTAAACAGGCAGCTCTTTCAGCCAGGGAGGGAGGGAGCCAAAATCCACCTTGGATTTTCAGCCTCTGAGCAGAGAGCAGCAGCACAGTAAGGAGTGAGGAGTGCCTCAGGGGGGATGTGGGAGACCCTAGAAAGCTTGGAGCAAGCTGTATATAACTATCTACTCAAAGGGTGAGAATCCTGCTTGGATTTCGTCAGCGAGGCATGCCTGTGAAATAAACATTACAATTTATTGTTTGCAACGTTTTGCTTGATTAGATAAAGGAACACACAATCTTCCCAAACAGGCTAGTTTTCAGTTAGCCTCTACATTCTGTAGAACTATGCACATAGCGTTAGGAATAAATAAAAAGCTAAATAGGCCTATGCAACAACTTTTAGGTGAGAACTGCAAAAGGACATCCTTCCTTATGCAGAAGGCAATTCCTTTGGTGCCAGGTTTTTAATGTTTATGGTTTTAGTAGATGTGTGGTTTTATTAAACATATGTGTTGTTTTGTTTTATTATTGATGTTTTGTTTTATTTGTTGATTGGGAGCCAACCACAATTTAATATAAGATGGGTGTCTATATATCTGTATGGATATTTTAAATATTTTAAATAAATGAACGGGGAAGCTTGTATAACTTCTCAATGCAGACCTTGATGTATGATTGGTCTCTTAACAACTGTTTGAAATTATGATGAACTTTAAAAAAAACAACTACTTACAACCTCTGTTTGAAATTATGTGGATCATATGATCGTATTTCTGATGCTTGGTGCTTGCATTTATAACTGTTGCAGCATCCCATGACCATATAACTGCGATTTGCAGGGGTTTTTTTTTTCTGTTTTCAAACAGAGAATGGCAAAAAATTCTCATTGGATATGCTGGATTCACTTCATAACCACATATTCTGTTAATACTTATGTTCACTCATTTTGCGACCATCATAAAAACAGTTACAAAATTGAGTTTAGTCACGTGCTTAGTGATCACAATTTATGATCAAAATTACAGGCTCAATTGTGATTGTATGTTGAGGAATATCTGTATGCAAAAAGCATACAGACATTCCAATACTTAAGATATTTCTTCAATCGTTTTTTTCAAAGTCTGATTAGGACACTCCATTAATTCATCTGTTTGAGGGTAGTACAGACCGGCTCTAATTCCAAATATGGCTATATCTACTTACAAATGCTTCAGTAGAACTGAAAACTTGGAGCATGATCTATCTAAATCTCATTAGGTACATCCTCTTCACTGAATGTCTTCTTCAATTCAGTTGAGTTACTATAGTTGTTATTACGCTCAGGGGGTTTGCCTCAGGGTATCTAGTAGCATAGTTACATAAAACCAGAATATTGTGCTGTATAATGGTTCTTTTTCACTGATTTTGATAATGGTTCAACTATATCCAGGAAATTTTGGAAAATAGGAGGAGCAATTGATCCCCCTCCCCCCATGGGAGTATTTGTCATACTTCCCTTTGGGTTTTACATCCTGACTATCTAGGTAGAATTGACAGCGAATGTCCTTATCTTTAGTTATTTCATCTAAAAGTATTGTGTTTCTGTCAGCACTTCTAAGTCTCATCAGAGTTTTCTTCTTGAGTTACATAGTCTGACTATGAGTTTTCATATGTGTGAAGTAAGACTGCTCTGAAACTCTGTGGAGCATACTATTTGCTTCACTTTTTCTTCACTGTCGGGGTCCCTTCTAATTTTATAAAGATTCTCATAAAAGCTACAGCACCCTTACTTATGGGGAACCAACCAAGCAAGGCCTGGATTATAGTCCTATGTTGGAGAGCGAGCAGTCCAAAATACCTGAAACAGATCAGGGTTGTGGACATACCCCTCTTGATTCGACCTGTAGCCAGAAGGTAAGAGAGATACTACTACAAGCTTTAAAGCAGGATGCTGGAAAGAAGCAGGCTGGTATTTCTTTTGAGCCTGAGCAAGGGAATGTCCTGCTTTTGAATAACGACGTTCTTCAGAGGTTAGAGATGCTCTTAAACCACGGCTGCCAAGGGTCAAATTGGACAGAACTGGCCAAGAAATTGGGTCTCTGCAGTTTGGTGGAGATGTACAAAGACACCTACCCAGCAGAAGACTCCTACCCAGCTATGAGATTGCTAGTGGCAGCCTGGAAGGTCTGTTGGAAGCCCTTGGCTCCATGGGGCTGACGGAAGGTGTGAGTTTACTACAGAGATTGGAGACTTTCGACAAGCTGCAAAGCACAGAGTTGAAGGAAGACAGCGCTTATGGCAGTCGGTCGGTGGAGGCAGGAGCTTCAACTTTATCTGGGAGGCTACAACCGGCCCCCTTGCTGGAGTCACCTTCTTCCTGTCCTCACAACCAGCAGGAACAAGTTCACTGACACTAGATGCTCATGGTGCCTCTCAAGACTCCAGGATGCTGTCATCAGTGAGAATTGCTGTACAGTCTGGGCTGTACCCATTTTTTCATGGACCGCCTGCTGCCTTTATCAGCCAAAGCCCCACAAATGTGGGGAAATGTTCTTGTGTGGTCCAACATCAAGCTTTGATCCAGGCCTGCTCACATTCTCCAATGTGTTAACTATGGTTCCCCTTCATATCTTACAGTGAGGATTTGTTTGGCAATGAACGCTGCTGGAGTTCGGAGGTGGGGGAAAAATAAGATTTCAGTGATCCACACAGATTGGGGTATTCTAAATTAGTTTCACCATTCTCTTGACTACAATTTTAATAACTATTGGGACAGGCCGCTGTTCTTGAAGATGCTTTTTATCGGCAGTTTTGATACGCCCTGCCCAGTTTTTCTGGACCCAGATTACTGCTTCCTTTCACATTCCTTATTCAAAGAAGTCTTCTATTGCAGAATGGGTTTGATGAGGGGTTAACTCTGTTCTACTGTTTCTTCTATGTGTTGTAAGCCGCCTCGAGTCCTTGGAGAGCGGCGGCTTATAAATAAAAAATAAATAAATAAATAAAATACAGCACTCTTACTACCTCCTCACAGCTTGCTAAGGAAAGACCTTTTGTTAAAGATATCTTACATCCACATCCCATTTGTGTTCTAAGGACTGGACGACTGGCATCTATTTTTATCTATCTACCTAAAATCTTTCTCTTTATATGGCTGTTTTACAACATCAGTGACATCCAGGCTAGATGTTAAACCTGGAGATAGCTCTTCTGTTATATCCTTTCTTCTACTTGCTTTTGCTATTTTTTATCTTGAAGTCTGATAACTTTATTCTGCATCTGTTGTTGTAATGCAATATCTCCAACTATTAGGTACTCATATATTCGCAAATTAATATTAGTATTGTAATTACTTTGCATGCCAGATTTTTCATGGTATTAATAGTAACTTTCTATTTCTGACTGTGGAATAGATCTACATGTAAGCTTCAAAAAATGAGACTTCTTTAGTTTGGATTAATTGGATGGTATGACTGTTTTATAATGGGGTTTTATAATTGTTTTAAATACTATTAGATTTGTGCTTTGTATTGTTGTGAGCCGCTCCAAGTCTTCAGGGGCGGCATACAAGTCAAACACAAAAACAAACAAACAAACAAATAAAATACATACATACATACATACATACATACGTACATACATACATAAAATTAGGCTAAAGGCTGTATATAGCCCTCAGTTGCAGGCTGCACACAAATGTTTTTCCTGTTGCTCTTCTCTCAACTTTTCAGTCAGTAATATTGCAAAACATTCAAAACTTCTTGGGGTTGCTCCACTGCTGTAACCTTATGATATTTCAGTCCATATTCAGAACAATATTTGTCGTCCCCCCCCTTTATATGCAAGCCCTACATTACATTCAGCTACATTTTAAGAAACATTGGGTAGTGGTGGGGGTTTCAGGGGGAAAAAACCCGACACTATAACTGTTTTGTTATTTGCAAGGACCACGTGGGCACCCTTTTTTTCCCTTGGTACAACAGTGGCGTTGAAGCCAGCTGATGCCGAACAAGTAGACCTGAAGTTAAGAGCTCTGTGTGGACAAGAAGACAGACGCTGGAATTTTCCTTTCCCTGCTTCTTTCTAGGCCTGCAGTGTCTCGGGTTCTGTTTTAACCCCTTTAGGAATAGAGTGGAATTCTTTATTGGCTAAGTGTGATTGGACACACAAGGAATTTTTCTTTGCTGCCCTACTGCAGGCCACTGAAGCTGACTTCTAGATCTGCAGGTCAACGGTTCAAAATCTCATCACCTGCTCAAGGTTGACTCAGCCTTCCATCCTCCCGAGGTGGGTAAAATGAGGACCCGGATTGTGGAGGCAATATGCTGGCTCTGTTTTTAAAAGTGCTATTCCTAACATGTTGTAAGCCGCCCTGAGTCTAAGGAGAAGGGCGGCATTAAAAAACAAACAAACAAACAAGCTCTCAGTGTACATAAAAGAAAAAGATACATTGATCAAGAATCATGAGGTACAACAATGATTGTCATTAATTTCATTTAAGTTATTCATTTCATGGAATGAGTTAATTTTTTAGGTTAATCTTCTCTTTCTAATTCTTTTTAATATTGTAGTACTAATTGGATTATATTACTGTTCTTTTTTATATATGCTGTGAGCCGCTCCGAGTCCTCGGAGAGGGGCGGCATACAAATCCAATTAAATAAATAAATAAACAACGCCCCCCCCACACGCCCGCCCCCATCTTTGTCCCAAATAAGTTTCTCCTGAAGTCCTCCGACCCTTCGTTTTTTCCCCCACCCTCTTTTCGCTCCCTTCCTCTATTCCGTGCCAACTTTCTCTCCCAAGGGATGTGGGAACCTTTGTACACTCTCGGAACCTTTGCTGTCGGTGTGCCTGTTGCTGCCCGGGGAAATCCTCCGAGTAGCTCCGACTAAGGGGACGTATTACCGTTGCGTACCCCAAGCGGAGGGATTGAGGAGCGACGAGAAAGGAGGAGGAGGAGGAGGCGGTGACGGCGACCACGACGAGCGTTGGAAACTAGGGGCCGGCGCGCAAGCAGGAGCGCGCGGAGCGCCTCGGCGGCCCCTCCCCCCTCGGGCTCCCTCAGCGGCCCTGGCCCGCAGCCCCGCTAGGAGGTAAGGCTAGCCGCGGACTCTGGCTGGAGCCGCCGAGAAGGAGGATGGATGGGAGGGGAAGGGAGGGAGAGACCGCGCACCAATGGAGGCGCCGCCGGGGGAGCGGATGGGCCCACGGGGTGGGTGGGTAGGTGGGAGGCAGAGAATGGGAAGCCCTCCGCCCCCCGCCTCCCCGTGGCGCGAGGAGAAAGAAGGCCAGGCGGCAGGCACACCGCATCGCGGCCGCCCGGAGAATGCATGGCCGCTGCATTGCTTCAGCCAGGCTTTTGCGTGGGCACCCCGGGTGGGACGGAAAGGCCGGGAGGTGCGGGCGAGGGGATCGGCGACCGTGATCCTCGGCTGGCTGGGTGGGAAGAAGCTGGAGGAAACTAGCGCACGGGAGGAAGAGGGTTCTTCCCACCAGGCGAAGAAAAAGACGCGGGATTTCTCCTCTTTTAACGCTCCTGCTGCCTGCAAGGCTGGGAGACTTTTAAGCGTCCCTCTGAGGGAAGCGGCGGATAATGTACCGGGAGCAAAGATGCGAATAAGGTGGTAAAGCTGGCGTCGAAGTAGGGCAATAATTTGAGGCGCGCGCGCTGTGGGAAGGCTTGGGCACGACGGTATATAACTTTAAACCGGGCTGCCTGCTTTCCATTTTAATCAGTTGTGAAGCAAAGTCTTGTGGTAACACCTGGAAAACTTCAAAGTAAGAACACCTGGTAGTAGTTGCTGCTTTATGTCGGTTCTGTTTAGCTCACCAAACTTGTAGTTGCTTGCTTAAATTTGTAAAGGCTTTTATTTTATTTTTGTGTAAATTTAAAAAAAATGTTTGTGTTTTATATTTTATGTTAACATAAATGCATCTAGGTCATTATATAACTTTAACCTTAGATTGTCTACAGTTGATCTCACCCTGTTTCTAAGAGGTCTGTAAGAGGCATGCATAAGCTGCCATTGTGCCTACTGCCCCTATTCTACTGTCCTACTATCCTCTTTTATCGTTACTTTTTTTCTTATGTTTATACAAACTACTACTATCCTATACATTTGACAAATAAATAAATAAAATGAAATAATATACAGTATTTCCCATTACTGTATATGTTATTACATATATATATATATATATATATATATATATATATATATATATATATATATACATACATACATACATACATACACATGTACAGTGTTCCCTCGCTTTTTGCGGGGGATGAGTTCTGAGACCGCCCGCGAAAGTCGAATTTCCGCAAAGTAGAGATGCGGAAGTAAATGCACTATTTTTGGCTATGAACAGTATCACAAACCTTCCCTTAACACTTTAAACCCCTAAATTGCAATTTTCCATTCCCTTAGCAACCATTTAGATTATTACTCACCATGTTTATTTATTAAAGTTTATTAAAAAAAATATTTATTAAAAGCAGACGGAAGTTTGGCGATGACATATGACATCATTGGGTGGGAAAAACCGTGCTATAGGGAAAAAACTCACGAAGTATTTTTTAATTAATGTTTTTGAAAAACCGTGGTATAGACTTTTCATGAAGTTCGAACCCGTGAAAATCGAGGGAACACTGTATATTCCTGTGAAAATCAATGAAAACAAATATGTGTGTGTGTGTGTGTGTACACACACACACAGCTCAAAAAAATAAAGGGACCACTCAACGCATCCTAGATCTGAATGAATGAAATATTCTCACTGAGTTCTTTGTTCTGTACAAAGTTGAATGTGCACAACAGCATGTGAAGTTGATTATCAATCAGTGTTGCTTCCTAAATGGACAGTTTGATTTCACAGAAGTTTGATTTACTTGGAGTTATATTGTGTTGTTTAAGTGTTCCCTTTAGTTTTGTGAGCAATGTGTGTGTGTATACGGTATGTGTATGTATATATGTGTGTGTATGTATATATATGTGTGTGTGTATATGTGTGTGTATGTGTGTGTATATATATATATATATGTAGATTGTTCTGAGTTCGTGTTTTGCCCCGTGTAATATTTTGAGTGTCTATGCAACGTTTCGGTGAAATCACATTCACCATCATCAGGCTGAAGTTGTAAGCTTCGTGCTGCTGTAGATATATATATGACGGTCTTGGTATATTCGGGTTTCTTCCCATGTAGGATTTAGAAATTTCTGGCGACGTTTCGACAAGGTCTCACTCATCATCTTCAGGATGGTGCTTCTGTCCTTGTTCTAGGGCGAACACAATGAGACCTGAGGTGCCTTCCTTCTATAAATACTGGTGGCTGGGTGTGGTTTGATGGCTCAGCAATTGCCTGCTGTGTAGAAACTTCCTGGTGAGTCAGTGGGGTAGCACCTGGGGTCCTTGATTTAACTGAGGTAGGCTGATTAGTTAATGATTGTGGATTAGGGGTGATATCCTGAGTAGTTGGAGCTTGCAGGCTACTTGGTTGTTTTGCAATGTGAGTTCTGAGTCTGGTTTCAGTTTCTATGGCTGGGATACATTTGTTAATGAGGGCTGGTTTCCAGATGTTTGGTAGGCGGGAGGTATCATCCCGCTTGTTCATATTTTGGGGATGTTTTTCTATCTCTTTTCTATCTATGTTTTGGGGATGTTTTTCTATCTCTTTTCTATATATTTTGGGAATGTTTTTCTATCTCGAGATAGAAAAACATCCCCAAAATATGAACAAGCGGGATGATACCTCCAGACATCTGGAAACCAGCCCTCATTTACAAACATATCCCAGCCATAGAAACTGAAACCAGACTCAGAACACACATTGCAAAACAACCAAGTAGCCTGCAAGCTCCAACTACTCAGGATATCACCCCTAATCCACAATCATTAACTAATCAGCATACCTCAGTTAAATCAACGACCACAGGTGCTACCCCACTGACTCACCAGGAAGTTTCTCCACAGCAGGCAATTGCTGAGCCATCAAACCATACCCAGCCACCAGTGTTTATAAAAGGAAGGCAGCTCAGGTCTCTCTGTGTTCGCCCTAGAACAAGGACAGAAGCACCAGCCTGAAGATGACGAGTGGTACCTCGTTGAAACGTCGCCAGAAATTTCTAAATCCTACACGGGAAGAAACCCGAATATACCAAGACCGCCATATATCTATCTATCTATATCTATATCTATATCTATATCTCTATCTCTATCTCTATCTATCTATCTATCTATCTATCTATCTATCTATCTATCTGTATGTATCATATGTTTTTGCTGAATGTGACGTTCCTTCAATAAACCGTGGGTGATCCAACAGAAAAAACATATATATATATATATGTGTGTGTTAAATAGCGCTATTCTAGTCTCCCTTAATTTTAAAAATTCAGCAAAAACATGTGAGATATATATATATTAGAATATTATATATATATATTAGAATTACTCTTATTACTGAGTATTAAAGTGAAATAGACACTTCAGATGCATTTATTTGCATTTATTTTGCCTCTATGGGTTGCATTTTGACACACAGAATCGGAGTTTGAAAAACTAGAAAGTATGAATTATGATAGTTATGGCACATATTAAATGAAGTTATTGTAGAAAAATGTGATGATACATTGTATATTCAACTGTGTCTACCGAGGGAACAGAATCTGTCTGAAACAGATTTACCCCCAGTACACTGGTGCATCTGTTCTGGAAGATTGGATAACAGACAGATTTTTGAAAAATGTCGTTGTACTAGAAGAGGAGATCATAATGAATAGAGCTATCATTAAAGATTAGATGGAAGCTATAGCTGGTTCAGAATGTAGCTTTTGGGTTTTGAGTTGAATTCAAGGTGCTGATGATCTATAGTCCTTCGTGGCTTAGGATCTGGATACTTGTGAGACTACCGCTCCCTCATGGTTCCTGCCTGCTCTGAGATCTGACAAGGTCTTGTCAATAAAGAAATCTTATTGATGGGGTCAAGGAGTAATGCCTTCTCTGTTGCTGCCCTTTGGGATAGCACAGGGGTAGGCAAAGTTGGCTCTTCTATGACATGTGGACTTCAACTCCCAGAATTCCTGACCTAGCATGCCATTTCTCTCCCCCCCCCCCCAATCCTGTCCATTGAGCTCCAATTATATACAGTGATACCTTGTCTTACAAACTTAATTGGTTCCAGGACGGGGTTCTTAAGGTGAAAAGTTTGTAAGACGAAACAGTGTTTCCCATAGGAATCAATGGAAAAGCGATTAATGCGTGCAAGGCCAAAATTCACCCCTTTTGCCAGCCGAAGTGCCCATTTTTGCACTGCTGGGATTCCCCTGAGCCTCCCCTCCATGGGAAACCCCACCTCCGGACTTCTGTGTTTTTGCGATGCTGCAGGGGAATTCCAGCATTGCAAAAATGAGCGCTTCACTGGCAACGGAAGTCCGGAGGTGGGGTTTCCCATGGAGGGGAGCCTCAGGGGAATCCCAGCAGCACAAAAACGGGTGCTTCGCTGGCAACGGAAGCCCGGAGGTGGGCCATCCCAGCGGTGGCGGTGGGTTTGTAAGGTGAAAATAGTTTGTAAGAAGAGGCAAAAAAATCTTAAACCCCGGGTTTGTATCTCGAAAAGTTTGTATGACGAGGCGTTTGTAAAACGAGGTATCACTGTAGTTCTTTAGGATTGTCTTAAAAACCTGGCTGTTCCTCCAGCTCTGGGCTGGGATGATTTGTGAACTTACAGGTAATTATGTATTTGTAAGGTCTTCCTCTGTGAAGCGGAGAGACTCAATTATAGTGGTGGTAGGTGTACTGCTGAAATGTCTGAAGGATCAGATGGCAGATATCCTCCTGAAGAAAATCTATCTACTATATGTGGTCAGTAAAAGTTAACACCTACCTAATGGCATATAATCAATCATACCGTCAGATCATTCTCCTGGCATGGCTGTTTTATTATCTTGACTCTTTACAATTTATTGTCTTGGTTTTGTTTTAATCTGCTTTGCTAGAAGTTCTGAATCAGTTGGCAATTGGGTGGCACTGGAAATCGAATTAATAAAGATTGTTTAATGCCATGATCAGAAAACTGAAGGATAATAGCATGATAGAAAGCAAAACTCGAAAAAGGAGAAGATAGAAGCTTGATAGACAAAAGTTTGTGCAGAGACTGATTGATTATGTGCCATCTAGTCATTCTTTTTACTTTTAGAGACAACATACCGGTACATAGATTTTATTCCAGACGATCTATCCTAACATGTTATTTCAGGACTCCTAAGAGTGCACTGATCACCACTATAACTGAGTCCATCCACTTTGCTGTGGCTGTATTTTTCTTCTCTTTCCTCTACCTTTCCCAGCATTAAAACCTTCTCCAACCTTCGTATAATGTATCTGAAGTAGGAAAATTAGAGCCTGGTAAATTGTGCCTCATGTGAGACCTGTGGGCTGATTTGTCAAGAGATGTTTTTTATTCGAGGGATGGGAAGTATATATATAATTGACTTATATTTCTTCCAGTACAGTTTTTGCATTTCATTTACAGATTGGTAGTACATTAATAGCTTTTGCATCTTTTTTTATAATTTTCCTGGAGAGTGTGAAAATTCTAATTTGAATAAGACAGAGATGTAGAGAAATGGGAAACAGGAGAAACAAATGTGGTTGTATCTTGTGCAGGAGCATGTCAGAAATGTTTTTGAGAAGTTGAATTTAGTTAGGCATGACTAGACAAAGAGGACTTAGTGAAATAATAATTCACACATTAAGCCAGTAAAATTTATTGATTATGATATAGGATTTGGATGGGATAGATTGGGGTTCAGGACTATTCCTAACCATGGAAATTCAGTGCACTCTATTAGTTTGAACAGTTCAGCACAAACTTAATTTACAGGATTGTGATTATAGTAAAAGTAAAGAAGGTATTTTTAGAACAGGGGTGTCAAACTGGGGGTCTGTGAACCAGATGCAGGCCATGCCCACCCCAGCTTCGCAAAGGGGGAAAACATAATACATAAGATGACTGTAATGTGACGCGGCGAGTTTGACACTTGTGTTTTAGAGCATCTTGAACTTCTGGAAGATAGGCAGGATATCAAGGCATATTCTTCTATTTTTTGTTGGTAATGGGCTAGTTGTTTCAATTCTGTTAGTGAGTCTGAGTTTTCTTGGGTCTTCAACCACATGCTTCAGCCAGGTGCATCACTGTACTTTCCAAACCTAGAGGTGTGATTATGAGAGCAATCAATAATGAAATTGTATGTGAACCCATCTAGAGTGGTACCTAAGAACGCCTCTACTTAAAAACTTTTCTAGATAAGAACCGGGTGTTCAAGATTTTTTTTGCCTCTAATTAAGAACCCTTTTCTATTTAAGAACCTGAGCCCGAAAAAATTTCCCAGGAAATTTGAGAGTGGCACGAAGGCCCAGCCAGTTTCCTGCCATTCCCCCTGGGTTTCTCTCTCTGGCGCAGTGTATGGGAGGCAGGCTCGTACCAGGTTTATGGGAGGCACGTGCTTCTCCTCGCCGCCTCAAGAGTCCCTCTTTTTTTTTTAAGCCTTAAAGTTTTGGATTTTTTTGATTCCCCTCACCTCACTTTCTTCCTTCGGCAGCGACTGCCCTCCTCCTCCTCTTCCTCCTTCCCCTCCCACCCAAATTCCGAGCTTTTATTTCTTTCCTAATGGGTTTGCAGGCATTATTTGCTTTTACATTGATTCCTATGGGAAAAATAGCTTCTACTTACAAACTTTTCTACTTAAGAACCTGGTCACGGAACAAATTAAGTTCTTAAGTAGAGGTACCACTGTACTATGATTTGAAATTTTAAGTTTATTTCCCCCCCCCCCCCCTTAGGATGGATTAAGTATTCTAAGTAAGCAAACAAGTAAGCTACATTGTGGATTTACATTACATGTAAACCAGGTCAGCAAAGTGAATGTTCAGAATAATTAACAGTGAAAAGACAGCTGAGTTTAAATTATTAATTTATGAAACAAGAATGGAAAGGGAATGTGGGAGTGTCATCCGTGTCTCATATGAAATATCAGAACAGTTGTAAATCTGTATTTTGCATACATATATGAATAACCTTATTTTTCCTAAATGCTTTAAAAAGGTTTTTATTTGCATTCACCAATGTTCACACAGCTTTACAAAATAAAATGCAGCCATCTGAGCAGGTAATAAAATCCAGCAGAACCTTCTAACTTGAAAAGTATATCTGTTCATCTCTAATTAATACTTGAATGGGCGACCACTTGAGCATTCTAGAGTTTTTCTCTAGATTGAAATCTGGAAAAAACCCAGCCCCAAAGAAGAATCAGTCACCAGTATGATTCTTCATATCCTGATAAAAATACTTTCACCAAGATTGGTGGTCAGCAATTTCTTTAGTTCTGCACACTTTTGTTTATATCTTCTGCTAGTTTCTTTTTTGACTGCCTTCAATTTTTCTTAGTATCAGAGGCTTCTTCACTATTTTTTGTCTTTGCTTTATGGGCCTTAAACTTTAGTTTTATCATTGTATCTCAGGGATACATAACAAGGGAGAGGTCTGGTGTTATTTCACCTGGAATTGAATAATTTCTTCTGATCCAAGGTATTCTTAATAGTTTGCTCCAGCACTGTAATAATTCAAAGGCATTAATTTATTTAGCTTTTCTAGTGGTCCAGCTTTCTGAACCATAAGTGGGAAGACCATAGTGTTTAGACTTTCAACATTTATTGTTTATTGTTATTTATGGTTTAAATTCCAAACTGGTCAAAAGTATTTTTTTCCAAATAGCAGATGTCTCTTTGATTTCATGACTGCATGTCATAATTATTTGATTGTAGCTAAGAAATATAGAAAATGCATTAGTTCCTGCTGCTTGTGACAACCAAGTGATATCTGAAATTTTGCAACTGTGATCTGGTCCCCTAGTGGGAACCTAATCTGCACTGTAGAATTAGGTTCAATTGCATATTTTTAGAACATTATTTTTTGAGCAATCCCCTAACATAAATAATTGTGAATTCTACTGTCCTTATTATTGCAAGTAACAATAAGCTTCAGTTGATGGTGTTATTTCTGTAATTTACATATGCTGACTGGCCAACACAATACTTATTAAGGCTCTTGTTAAAGAGTTGTATTAATTTAACTTTGGATTTATTATACACTATATACTTAGCTAGAAATTAACCTTTAGAAATTCAACTTTTTTTTCTTTTTTGAAAAACTGGACAATGGTGAAGAAGACCATCTGAATTTGCTCAGGGTATTTCCTGTCAATATCATTTCTTTTAATTCTGACATGAAGCACTAATAAAATATAAAGTATATGTTAAAACTCTGATGGACTCTAATTTGAAGTAAATCCTCTGTAATCCTCCTATGTTAGTATGTCTTTTGATTTGTTTGTTTGCTTGTTTGTTGTACTTATAAGCCACCACACCCCTCTCAGACTCTGGGCGGTGTACAACAAGTAAAAACAATAATCTAAAAACCCCTTAAAAATCATTCATATACTAAGTGGCCAGATCAAGATAGTTTTATCAGCGGCCCTAGACCTGCCAGCAAAGTCAGGTCTTCATAGCCTTTTAGAAGACCAGCAAGGTGGGGGCGACACGGACCTCAAGGGGAAGTCCTTCACTGAAGCATGCCTCTTCAACTCTCCTAAACCTTCTGCATGCGCCATTTTTGCAAAAAGGCCCCATTTTTCACCCCTCAAACCCTCCACACATCATGTTTTTGCCCTCCCCATCCCCCAGGAGCACTCTGCAGATCTCCCAAACCCTCTGCACACTTTTTTTTTTTTTTTTGTGAAAATGGGATGCGTAGGGTGGAGTTTTGGGAAGCCAAAAATGACTCTATTTGGTGTATAAGACACACCAATATTTCCACCCTCTTTGGGGGGGGGAAGTCTTATACTCTGAAAAATACGGTTCTTTAAATAAATACATCTGTAACGTATCATCTTGATTTCTCCATTATAAATATACTTACTTGTGAAGTAGACAACCGTTTTGATTATTGGGCTTGTAAGACAGTGCTTGTAAGGGGGGACATGATCGAAACATTTAAATATGTTAAAGAGTTAAATAAGGTTCAGGAGGGAAGTGTTTGTAATAGGAAAATGATCATTAGAACAAGGGGACACAATCTGAAGTTAATTGGGGGAAAGATCAAAAGCAACATGAGAAAATATTATTTTATCGAAAGAGTAGTAGATCCTTGGAACAAACTTCCAGCAGACATGGTTGGTAAATCCACAGTAACTGAATTTAAACATGCCTGGGATAAACATATATCCATCCTAAGACAAAATACAGGAAATAGTATAAGGGCAGACTAGATGGACCATGAGGTCTTTTTCTGCCGTCAGTCTTCTATGTTTCTAAGTTAGGATCCTAAATAATTCTCTACCAAAGATCTAATATTTAGTGTCCCTTGCATATTTATATTTATATGAGACATGCAGGACTCTGCATTATTATACAGATTGAAAATGTAGATACTGTAGCCTTGATCCAGAAGACACCTTCCATAAGCAATCAACCAATAATCACATAATCAACCAATGATTTTGTAAAATGTCATTAGCAGAAATATATTTCAAATCAATAATCAGTTTTCAATCCTATAGAAACCTATCTTGCAGTTTTTTTGAACTGATTAAGATTTATCTGATAAAAAAAAAAAGAAGGACCAGTGCTTGCTTCTACTTTTTCCAGGGTTCTAAAGTAAGTTTTAAAAATGTATTTATGATAGTTATTAGTTATTAAATTCAGGAAATAGTATAATTGCCCTACGAGGTTAAATACCTAATGCTGCTTCCTCTTGTATCTACTGAATGTTTGCTGAGTTCCAAGTAATATACAGTATATTTGTATTTCTGCATCACATGGCAGTTATTTTCTGTACAAATTTTCAAAGTAAATATAATAATATTCCAGTTATGACAGAACAAGTAACTAGTTAAGTGGGCTTTTGCTGGTTTTGCTAATTCACACAAAAGTGGGTTTGAGTAAATAGTTCATGAAAGCATTAGTACAAACTTTCCCATGGAAAACATACGTATCTACCATTTCTAAAATGTGAAATTGACATAAGCGTAACTAGAAATCTGCAGACTTTTGGATTCAGCTGGAAATAGATAGTTTTCCTGGAAACAGAAATAGCTGCTTTAATGAGTTGCAGCCAGCATTACATCCACCTTCTCATATGTTCCAAAACTGTTCTTATCAAAGCAATACAAATACAAAGCAATACACACTTGTATTATTTATATTTATTCTGAAGGTTGCTTATACAATCAAAGGAGTTAAGCATGATACAGCTATTTAACTTTTCCGATTAAGTGCTTAAAAAGATGAATATCTATACAGAAGTGGTATACCAAAAATGTTTCATTGAAATGATAGCATCATGAGAGAAAAAAAGCTCAAAATAATATATATCTTAGTGAATAATGTAGTTTATAACTATACAGCATCCAGGAAAGATCCATGCAGATAGGTCTGGATAAAGTCAACATTGAGGTACAATATTGAGGTCAGCTGTTCACTAATTTATAAATTAATGTTTAAGCTATACCTCTTACTTCTACTTAAATAACCATTCTGACTCTTTCTAGAAAGATTAAAGTGTGGCTTGAAGACATATTGGAAATATTTATAAATATTTTTTAAAATAATTTTGTTTTGTTTATAATTAAACAAATTATAATTTGTTAAATTATAATATTTTTGAAAATATATTTTCCCTTTAAGTGTGTGTGTGTGTATGTTGAGCCAGGCTGTGACCAATTACTCTTTAAAGCTCCTGGAGAGAAATATTGCAAAGCTGAAGAAGATGTGACATAGTCTTTCCAACTATGTATGTGTGTGTGTGTATGTGTATAGAAAACTGGGGGGAAGGGGGAGAGAGAAGCCTAGTGCAAAAATTTTATACATGTACTAGTCTAGAATCTTGCTAATTATTCAGGCTTTTTCTCTTTCAAGACAAATTCCATTTTGCAGGAAGAGTATTGCAATTCTGGACAAGAATTGCAAATTATTCGTAATCTAATTTGTGGTATTCAGTATGATCTACATTGGAGAGTCCTCAACTTATGACCATAATTGAACTCAAAATTTCTGTAGCTAAGTGAGACATTTGTTAAGTAGGTTTTGCCCCATTTTACAAACTTTCTTGCCACAGTTGTTATATGAATCACTGCAGTTATTAAGTTAATAAAACGATTTTTAAATGAATCAGGGATTCTCTATTGATTTTGCTTGTCAGAAAGTCATAAAAGGGGCTCACACCCTACAACCGTCATAAAAGTCAATCAGTTGTCAAACATCTGAATTTTGATCACGCAATCATGGGGATGTTGCAGTGGTTATTGTTCTGGATTCTGGTAGAACTTCAGTTACATTGGGAATAACGCTTACTGAATGCAGGATTTCATAAACAAAAACTCCATCTTTATTCTCCTCTCCTCCGTATTAAAAATACATTACAGAAAGTCACTTTCCTCTCTCTTTTATCTTTAGCAATTAGAGCACACAAACATTCCTCCTTGCCTCCTCCCTTATCTTAAGATTTATGTCTATACAGCGTAGTTCAAAAGCACCCGGAATAGCTATGAAATAACAAAGAATAAGCTAATTCACTCCGGAGCCAAAACGACACACATCCATGATGGATTTACAACATTGAAAAACTCCGCCCTTCTTCCCCGCTGGCACCCTGACATGATGAATACATCACTCCAGTAATTAACCTGTTCCTCCCCTTAATATATTTTCCGTAACACTTGCTCCTTGCGTTTTTGAACTATTCTGAAGTGAGGGTCTGTCTCTTCCTCACTGGAGTCTGGACTCATAGCAACATCCTGTGGCTGGCCTACCACCTGTTCTGATACCTGTAACCCAGGGCCTGGCACTAATTCATAAACACTATCTGTATCAGAGTCATCTAACTCTTCACCATCCTTCAACTGACCAGGAGTATATACAACAAGAGTGAAAAATGGCCATAAGTCATTTTTTTCAATGCTGTTGTAACTTTGAGTGGTTACTAAATGAATTGTAAGTCGAGAACTACCTGTATTCGTTTGGTATAAGATGTTTTATTTTCAACTATAGACTATTCCACTTGGAAATTATTGTATTTAATTTGTATTCTTGACTAAGAGGAAAAAGGATTATGTTAGGGGAATAGAAGATGATTTTATTAAGAGATAATTCTGAGCTGTCAACATATTAATTAATTTAATTTTTAATTAATCATTTAAAAATAATTTGGTCATCAATTTGAAATGAGTGCTACCATCATTGATTAAAAGCTGATTTGTGTGTGTAGAGAGATAAAGTTTGGAATAACCTATCATAAAACTAGGGAGTTGAGTATATGATGTAATTTTCCCTGGGAGATGGCTTTGAACTGGGTTAGGCTTGTATGGAAAATGAGAGTAAGCTAATTTCTGTTGTGCTTATCTGGCTGGGATATAGTATTCATGTTTTATATCTCAAGTTTGTCATGCGGCAATAACTATATACTGTATAACATATAACTACATATAACTGAAAATAAGATAGGTATATGATATTGAAATGGGTTTGCAGGTGAGGGATAGTTGGTTTTATGATTAGACTTTACTTGATCCAGTAAGCGGTTCACCAGTATATGTTGACACTGGTTGGGTATGAGCTTACCTAAAATAAAATTGATAAGATTTTTTGTATACAGGAGGTATCATAAGTCTGCCCCTGGCCGGAAATATGTTTTAATAATTTTTTTCAGAGAAAATATTACTATACATATAGATATTCAAAGGCATCAAAATAATAAGGAAGGGTTTACAAAAAGTGGCAACCAATTTGAACATTTAATATAATTTATATGATACATTGTCTAGAGCAGTGTTTTTCAACCAGTGTGCCGCGAGACATGGTCAGGTGTGCCGCGAAGCTCAGAGAGAGAAAGAAAACAAGAGAAAGAAAGAGAAAGAAAGAGCAAGAGAGAGAGAAAGAAAACAAGAGAGAAAGAAAGCAAGAGAGAGAAAGAAAGAAAGCAGAGAGAAAGAAAGAAAGCAGAGAGAGAAAGAGAACAAGAGAGAGAAAGCAAGAGAGAGAGAGAAAGACATAGAGGGAAGTAGGGAAGGAGAGAGCAGAAAAGAGGAAAGAAGGAAGAGAGAGAGAAAGAAAGAGGGATGGAGAGAGAAAAAAGAGGGAGAGAAAGAGGGAGAGAGAAATAGAGCGAAAGGGAGGAAGACAGAATTTTTTTGTCCAAACTTTTTTTAGCCGCCCCCCCCCCATGTGCCCCATGGTTTTGTAAATGTAAAAAATGTGCCGCTGCTCAAAAAAGGTTGAAAATCACTGGTCTAGAGGGCCTGACTTTTACTATCTTCTATACATACAGTATTTTATTTGTCAAATAAGGATTGATAGCTTTAAGCACATTATTAAAATAAAAATCTTCCATTAAAGGTATTTATTCGATTATTTAATAATTTTGAAATATCCTGACTGGATTTGTTGATTTTGTTATGTTATTTTTTTATTGAACTTTATTAGAGAAGCTATAATTGAAGGTCTGAAGCCAACCTGGTTATTTAAGTTGAAAAAATAGAACATATTCCTATTTGCTGGGAAGATAAATTTAGACCTAATTTAAAAAGGAAATAAACAAGCTTTGGGAAGCACAGACGTCACATTTAACATTATGTTTATTTTAAGGGAGTTGTTATGTAACTGCTTTCTTGCTCTCTAGATTTATTTTTCTTTCTTTTTGTCTTGCTTCCTATACTTAATCTGATTAGATTAGAAATCTAATTTTTAGATTAAATTTAGATTAGAAATCTAATCAGGTCTGAAGAAACGGAAGTAATCAGTATATATATAAACAGTGATCACTTTGGATTGGCTTGTACTATAGGTTTCTTATTTTGCTCTTAATAATTTCCAGTATTCACTATGCAGCTATACACTGTTTGGTTCACACGTAATACTATCCCATGGTCTCTTGACTTAGCATCCCTGACTAAGTTCACATAATTATTGTAAATTGTGACACTCTAGCTTCTTATTTGTGTAGCCAATAAGAGAAGACCGTATTCATTACTCAATCATTTAGGTATCCTGTGCATTTACAGTTTTTGATAGGATCAAATCTGTTCAGGGTTTTGCAAGTCAAAAATAGCTCATGGATAAAATCCAAATACTGTATTATTTGGTATATAAGACGCACCATTTTGCCTCAAAAAGGTGCTTTAAAAATTGGGTGCGTCTTATAAACCCAATGTTGCTGAGGCCGTCTGGCAGCACTCGGCGGGAAGACCGCGGCTTGGCCCTGTGGATGAGCAGGAGCCTGCCTTTCCATGGCGGTGGCGCTCTGGAGCCTGAATGAGCCCGTCCCCCAGGACCTTCCCCTCCTGCCATGGAAAGGCAGCCGAAGGGGAGTCTGGTAGCTCCTGAGGGACAGGTTCGCTTCAGGCTCCCGAGCACCGCCACTCCTGCCATGGAAGGGCACCAAAGGGGAAAATAACCCTGTCCCCCTCAGCTGCCTTTCCATGGCAGCAGCAGCAGTGCTCAGGAGCCTGAAACGAGCTGGTATCCCAGGACCTGCCATTCCCGCCATGGAAAGGCAGCCAAAGAGGAAAGTCTGGCAAGTCCTGGAGGGCGGGCTCATTCAGGCTCCCAAGCACCGCTGCTCCTGCCACGGAAAGGTAGCAAAGGGGAAAATAACCCTGTCCCTTTTAGCTGCCTTTCCATGGCGGCAGCGGCGCTCAGCAGCCTGAAACGAGCCCATATCCCAGGACCTGCCAGAGAAGAAAAGAAGGGAACTTTACGCTGCCATAGAGAAAAGCGCAAAGCCTGCACCATTCCAAGAACTTCCGGTCTGAAGCTAGCCGGTTTTCTCACCTGAGTGGCCTAACTGAAAAAGTGAATCGGCGTGGGAACAGAAAGATGCAAATAGATAAGAATAGATAAGGGGGTGGGAGGGAATAAGATGTGTTCCCAGTTTATAACTTCCTGGTAAATCTTACAGCTTCTTAAACCTTCTCTCTCTCAAGGAAAACAGGAGTTTAGCCGAATCTTTAGTGCTCTAAAACAGAGGTCTCCAACCTTGGCAACTTTAAGATTTGTGGACTTCAACTCCCAGAGTTCCTCAGACAGCAAAGGTGGCTGAGGAACTCTGGGAGTTGTAGTCCACAACTCTTAAAAGTTGCCAAGGTTGGAGATCCCTGCTCTAGAAACACTCCTTTTAAGGAGTGTTTCAGGTTTATCATCATCATCATAAATTTCCATGCACTTCATTTGTGAAAATTGGAGTAGTCAAGAGAGAGGTGTTTGAAAACCTCATGGTATAATAGTAATATTAAGGCAACCTCAGCAGGGAACTGTAATTGTAAATGATTCTATCATTATCCATTTCTATGACTAAAGGAATAACTAACAAAATGAATTGTCCTTGTTTGTTTTGTTTATTTGTTTGAGTTAGGGGTTAGGAGTGCAAGAGTCTTCAAATCTGGCAAGTTTAAGGCTTGTGGACTTCAATTCCCATTTTTGAGCTAGCATGACTGGTGGAGGAATTCTGGAAGTTGAACTACACAAGTCTTGAAGCTGTCAAGTTTGAAGTTTGTAAAAAGTGTACATAATTTTTAAAACTATACATGGTTGTAAAAAGTATTCTGCTACACTGGTATTTTATTAAACAATATAATACTACACATTTGGTTCAGAATACTTTTTCCCTTGTTTTCTCCCTCTAAAATCTAGTTGCATTTTATACACAGAAAAATACAATACAGTGATCCCCCGTTTATTGCGTCCCCAACCATTGCGAACAGGGTACTTCGCTATTTTTCAACCCGGAAGTCAAAATACCATCTACGCATGCGTGCCGGGCACGCATGCGTAGATGGCAGCGGCTTCCCTGGGTCTTCCCCCTCTTGCTGGCGTCAGCGAGGAGTTTCCCCACCGCCCACGCAAACTCCTCGCTGCCGCCCGCCCTTCGCCCGCTTACGCCGTTCATTCTCGCCGCTTTTGAGCTGAGTCCGGGAGCGAATTCGCTCCCGGACTCAGCTCAAAAGCGCCGATAGCAAGCGGCAAGGAACGGCTTGTCTCGGCGCTTTCGAGCTGACCGGACTCAGCTCGAAAGCGCCGAGACAAGCCGTTCCTTGCCGCTTGCTATCGGCGGTTTTGAGCTGAGTCCGGAAGCGAATTCGCCCCCGGACTCAGCTCGAAAGCGCCGAGAGCCAGCGCCCCCCGGACCCCCAACCCGGGTTTGGGGGGCTGCTAGGAAGCCCTCCATGCCGGCGGCAAACAGCCGCCCCGCCCCCAATCTTCGGCTCCTCGCTAGCGCTGTGGGAGTAAAAACGCCATCTGCACATGCGCAGACGGTGTTTTTACTTCCGCAGCGCTACTTCGCGAAAACCCGCTCGTTGCGGGGGGTCCTGGAACGGAACCCTCGCAACGAGCGGGGGTCTACTGTATATGCTTTCTTTAAAGAAATACTTTCCCTGGTTAATCTGAAGAGTTATAATCCTATCTATCCAACCTTCCTTGATCCTTAGAATTTACTCTGGAAGAACTCCAGAGTCTTACACAAATTGAAGTTTGTACTAGTTGAAAATTGTTCACATATTACTATGTTACATTTCTTGCACCATACGGGAGTGACTATAAGCTTAATATTCAATCAATATATTATTGAGAAGCAAATTTCCATTAAACTGCAGTAATAAACCATTTTTCTATTGGGATGTCCCAAAGGTGCTTTTTTCAAAAGGCAAATGGACTGTCTTTGTTTTTGCTTGAAGGTGTTTCATTTTTCACCCAAGAAGCTTCTTCAGAACTGAAGACCAAAAATACAAAAACAAATCTAATTAATTAAAAATTACGTAAGCTAAAAACCCAATATATTAAAAATCAATCAAAAAAATTCAAATCGCAGCCATACATCACATTTGTTGGCCAGGGGGTCTAGATCTAATTGCCCCAAGCCTGGCGACATAAGCATTAAGACTCTTATGAAAGGCGAGAAGGGTGGGGGCAGTGCGAATCTTTGGGGAGAGCTGATTCCAGAGGGCCAGGGCTCCCACAGAGAAGGCTCTTCCCCTTGGCCCCACCAAACAACATTGTCTGGTTGACAGGACGTGGAGAAGGCCAACTTGAGGGATCTAACCGGTCGCTGGGATTCATACGGTAGAAGGTGGTCCCGCAAATAATCTGGCCCAATGCTATGTAGGGCTTTGTAGGTCATTACCAACACTTTGAATTGCATCCGGAAACCAATCGGCAACCAATGCAGCCCGTTTTATTTTACATTCATTGGAAAATATTAATCAGGAAAGATTCAGATATAATACCTTGTATCCCCCAAAATAAGACATCCTCTGATAATAAGCTCAATCAGGCTTTTGGGTACATGGCAATAAGGCCAGGAGCTTATTTCAGAGTTCAAAAAGAATGTATGATAGGGAAACAAGGTAGATGATAATCACGTGTGCATGCATGTTTTAAGACAATTTAAATTTGCTTTAGTTTGGAATTGTAACCTAGAGATGTACAGGTTTTTAAAGTGCTTGTTATTATGTTATATTTTCAGCTGTAAATTTAAATAAATGGCTGGAGACTTTGTAATTATTCCCATGCCTTTTCATGAAAAGGATATCATAATTCTAAAAAGTTATGTGTTAATAAGAGTTCTAAGTCAGTAATAGAGGAATCTGGAGAATTTTCAACAAACGTGGGTTGTGCTACATCATGCCTTAAAGCTTGTAAATTTTATCTGATGTTTATTTCCTGTTTTATTTTGTAGGGCTGCTGTAATATAGATCATGAGCAGGTAATGCACAAGGAGTGCTATTGGGAATCATGTCGGACGAGTCAGTCTCAGGGAGTGATCCAGATGTGGACCCAGATTTGGAGCAGGAGGATATGGAAGAGGAAGAGGAGGAAGAAGAGGATGAGGAAGTAATGGAGGAGGACAATGATGGAGATGATGAAGAGGATTTACTTGATGAGAATGGTGAGTTAATGGGTTCAGGAAGCAATGAACACTTTTCTGGAAGTATGTATTCTGATGATTTTAATTTTATACAAAAATATAGTTTTAATTGTTTAAATCTTATACAAAACTAGTAGCTTGATACCATGCTTCGCTATGAAACTGAATTCCTTAGCATGGAGTAGAATGTCTAAACTCCCAGCCCACAGGCCAGATGTGTCACGCCCTGGCCATATCCACTGGCAGTTGGAGCAGAGTTCTTTTTGGGTGGGGAGGAGGAGTAGAATGTATAATTCCTTGGCATCAGAGCGTATTAATAATAATATAAGAACTAATGATCTGATGGTTATTTCAAAAAATCATTTCTTATTGTCTTTGGCATACTCACTAATATCATAGTCATGAACAATATATAAAGTCAAAAAATCCTTTGTTAGTGAGCACCTAGAAGCCAAGAGGAACACATGTGCCAAATTTCAAGTATTTTGCTTTTATATGTATATAGATACAGATTTATTTGCAACATTTGATACAATTTTGGAACATTTTATATAAGGAGTAGCCACATCCTGGGTTGGTAACTTGTACTGCTGTGACTAAAACAATATGTCAAATTTATAATCTGGACAGAACTATTTAGCTAAGGAAGCATACATCTTGCAAACATATCCAAAGGAATGCTATGCTTTTAATTCAAACAACAATATCTATTATATTATTACATATTTCCTGTAAAATGATTGGTACTTCAAAAAGAAGATTTAAATAAAATAAAATCACAGCCAAAGTTGTATATAGCTTCTTTTGATAAGTAAACTCTGTCATGGAAATGTACTAAAATATAGAGTATGCTGATATTCTCACTACGTGAATATCAGAATAATGTTCTTTTATTTTTGATTAATCTAAACAATTTGTGATCTGACTTATTGATAGTTATTTGATATACAAGTCTAAAATTCTGTAAAGCACTGAACACCCCTCATATCTTTTGGAAATGTTATTCATTTTTCTCTCCAGTGTGCTGAGCAGAGAATCCAAAGAATGAGTTGACTCCGCCTTTTAAAACTTTTAAAATTTTATAGCCACTTGACAATATCCCAGTTTTTGATGAAGGCGTAGCAGTAGGCTTGATGCGTTACTGATCATGTTATCCACTCCTGGACTCTGGATCAGTCGGTCGCCAGTGTGAGGTTAGATTCTCTCTCAGCATACCGAAAAGGAGGGAATCAGGTAAGACTAACGCCCCTTCTCAGTGTGCTGAGCAGAGAATCTGAAGAATGGGACATGCCAAAAGTGGCTTGTCTTAAGGGGGGGTGCGGTCTGGTCCCGAGTCTTCAGGTCTGAGTGTACCTTTTGGAGAACCCGTCTGCTGAATGCCGCTTCAGCTAAAGTGGGAGTGTCCAGCTTGTAGTGTTCTTTGGATTCTCCTTCAGCACACCAAGAAGGAGCATATCCAGTAAGACCAATTCTCCTTCTGGTATCTTTGGGAAGAGATATAAGACTTGGTAAAAATGTAAGATGAATTCCTTGAATTAAAAAACAGATTTCCAGTTTTGGACTATCAGATGATTCTAAAATATCTTATAGTCAAAAAATGAATGTGGAGTTCATGGTATCTACTACAATGTTAGAATTTTATTGGACTCAATGAAAGCTATATAATTAATTCAGGTTGATAGTTGTATCTTTGATAAATTTGTTTTGATGGTTTAAAATCCAGTATGATCTTTTGAGGGTGTTTCAGTGATATGGCAGAGCTTATGGTTAGTTTAAATGTGCATGATTATGCCAGCTCCAGTGGTGGGTTGCTGCCGGTTTGGATCGGTTCTTTAGAACTGGTAGCAGAAATTTACTGCTACTTGCCGAACTGGCAGCAATGACCGGCAATCCACGCTCCTGAACTGGTCCTCCGATCAACATGGTTTGCAAGAACCCCCTCTATGTATGTACAAAGGCTTTTGTGCACATGCAGAGGGTCATTTCTGGGTGTTTTGTGTGATAATGCCCACTTCCATTGCAATGTGAACCGGTAGGGAAGGTAAGTGGAACCCACCCCTAGCTAGCTCCCATACCTAGCTTCTTTAAAGTGTATTTTGCTGCCTGCCTCTCATTTCTACCCTCTAACCAGAGGGGGGGAAATAATTTAGCAGTAGGCAGATTGCCATAAGCAATTGACTAGCAGTGGTTGTTAGCACATGAGTAGGTGAGGTGTAACCAGCTGGTGTTCAAGATAAATGAAAGCTATGATTGTCCACATTCTTTTGCATCTGTATCCTTGGCATCCTTTCAGGATCATTACATAGTTACTGCCAGGATTTAAAAGTTCAGAAAGAGAGAAGGCAAATCTTCTAGTTTTACTGCAGAGGCATGTGAAAAAACCTAAGTAATAAATACTTCCCTGTTACACATATAGCTTTATGCATGCTTTTTATGATAAAGAAAAATAAGACAAAATTGACTGGTTGAAGATATGTGATTTTTAAGGGCTAGGTAAGAGAAACCTATGTAAAAATGCTTCGGTTTTTAAAAGTTTATAGTGGTTTTTGTTGACACTATTTATATCCTATACAATATGAAAAGTCTAATGTATGTAAAAAGAATTTTAAAAATCTCATAATTCTTAATTTAAAAATATTTGTGTATTTGTTTAAAACATTTAAGTACCACAATAAATAGCTATTGAAAAAGAGTATTTTAACAGTACATGGAAATAGGAAATAGGTTTGGAACAGAAGCAAGAGAGACATAAATGTAACTGTTCTGTAGGGATTAGATATTGGGATAATATCAGTAAATTTAATTATGGGCTTAGAACACTTTAGAACTGGCTGTTCTTTACCAGCATAGTGATGACATTTTTTAAAAAAACTGCTCTTCATTTTTGAAGGGAACACTTTGTTTTAGAGTCTCTTGTACTGTTTGGTATAGATAGCTTGTAGACTGGCTTCTGTTTATTTACAGCTCATTATAGTAGGGCTATGTGAAAGGCAATAGGAGACCTGTACTAAAAGCTATTTTAATATACATTATATACTGTGACTTGAGTTGCTACAGTACGTCACAGAAGTGAGTACATCCCCCTCACATTTTGTAAATATTTCAATACATCTTTTCATGTAACAACACTGATGAAATGACACCTGGCTACAATGTAAAGTAGTGAACACACAGCTTGTATAACAGTGTAAATGTGCTGTTCCGTCAAAATAATGCAACACATAGCCATTAATGTCTAAAACTGCTGGCAATAAAAGTGAGTACACACCTAAGTGATAATGTCCAAATGGGGCCCAAATAGCTGTTTTTCCCTCCCTGGTGTCATGTGACTTGTTAGTGGTACCAAGGTCTCAAGTGTGAAGGGGGAGTAGGTGTGTTAAATTTGGTGTTATCGCTCTCTCTCATACTGGTCACTGGAAGTTCAGCATGGCACCTCATGGCAATGAATTCTCTGAGGATCTGAAAAAACAAATTGTTGCTCTATATAAAGATGGCCTAGGCTATAAGAAGATTGCCAAGGCCCTGAAACTGAGATGCAGCATGGTGGCCAAGATCATACAGCGGGTTAACAGCACAGATTCCACTCAGAACAAGCCTCGCCATGGTCAACCAAAGACGTTGAATGTCTGTGCTCATCATCAGATCCAGAGGTTGGCTTTGGGAAATATTTATTTATTATTTATTTATTCAATTTTTACGCCACCCTTCTCTTTAGATTCAGGGCGGCTTACAACATGTTAGCAACAGCACTTTTTAACAGATCCAGCCAATTGCTCCCACAATCCAGGTCCTCATTTTACCCACCTTGGAAGGATGGAAGGCTGAGTCAACCTTGAGCCGGTGATGAGATTTGAACCACTGACCTTCAGATCTACAGTCAGCTTCAGTGGCCTGCAGTACAGCACTCTACCTGCTGCACCACCCCGGCTCTTTTAGATGTATAAGTGCTGCCAGCATTGCTGCGGAGGTTGAACAGGAGGGTATCAGTCTGTCAATGCTTAGACCATACACTGCACATTTCATCAAATTGGCTGTCGCCCCAGAAGGAAGCATCTTCTAAAGATGATACACAAGGAAACCCGCAAATGGTTTGCTGCAGATAAGCAGACTAAGGACATGGATTTCTGGAACCATGTCCTGTGGTCCAATGAGACCAAGATAAACTTATTTGATTCAGATGCTGTCAAGTGTCTGTGGCGGTAACCAGTGAGTAATACAAAGATAAGTATGTCTTGCCTATAGTTAAGCATGATGGTGGAAATGTCATGGTCTGGGGCTTCACGAGTGCTGCCGGCACTGGAGAGCTACAGTTCATTGAGGGAACCACGAATGCCAACATGTACTGTGACATACTGAAGCAGAGCATAATCCCCTCCCTTCGGAGACTGGGCCGCAGGGCAATATTCTAACATGACAACGACCCCAAACACACCTCCAAAACGACCACTGCCTTGCTAAAAATGCTGAGGGTAAAGGTGATGGACTGACCAAGCAGATCTCCAGACCTAAACCTTATTGAGCATCTTTGGAACATCTTGAAATGGAAAGTGGAGGTGCACAAGGTCTCTTAACATCCACCAGCTTTGTGACATCCTCAGAGGACTCCAGTGGCAACCTGTGAAGTTCTGGTGAACTCTATGCCCAAGAGGATTAAGGCATTACTGGAAAATAATGGTGGCCACACAAAATATTGACACATTGGGTCCCATTTAGACATGATCACTTAGAGGTGTACTCACCTTTGTTGCCAGCAGTTTAGACATTAATGACTTTGTTGTGTTTTTTTGAGGGGACAACACATTTACACTTTTATACAAGCTTTATACAAACTACATTGTAGCCAAATGTCATTTCTTCACTGTTGTCACTTAAAAAGATATACTTAAATGTTTACAAAATGTGAGAGTGTGTACTCACTTCTGTGACATACTGTATATGAGATATAGCATAGGCCCGTGATGGCGAACCTATGGCACACATGCCACAGGGGCATGCGGAGCCATATCTGAGGGCATGCAAAGTGTTGCCCTATATCAGCTCCAGCGCATATGTACACACTCGACAACTGATTTTCAGTATTCTGGGGGTTGAGGAAAGGCTGTTTTTGCCCTCCCCAAACTTCAAGAGGCTTTTCTAAAGCCTGGGGAGGGCAAAAAACGGCCAGGTCTTAATGGCATTCTGGAAGACCAGTAGGATGCAGGTAGTATGAATCTCTGGGGGCAATTGATTCCAAAGGGTCAGAACTGCCACAGAGAAGACTTTTCCCCGAGGCCTCGCCAGCCAACATTGTTTGTGGACAGGACCTGGAGAAGGCCGACTCTGTGGGCCCTTACTGGCTGCATCAAGGTATGAGGTAGGAGGCGGTCCTTTAAATAGTCTGGCCCTGAGCCATTTATGGCTTTAAAGATGATAACCAACACCTTGAATTGTGTTCGGAGAGCGACTGGTAACCAATGTCACTTGAGCAAAGTTGGAGTAATGTGGGTGTACCTTGGTGTACCCCTTATTGTGTGCGCCACTGCATTTTGTACCAGCTGAAGTCTCTGGATGCTCTTCAAGGGTAGCCCCATGTAGAGCGCATTGCAATAATTGAGACGAGAGGGGACGAGGGCACCAGTGACTGTGCGGAGCACCTCCTGGTTAAGGGAGGGCTGCAACTGGTAGACAACACAGGCTTGTGCAAAAGCCCCCCTAGCCACAGCTGAGAGATGTTGCTCTAGCCTCAGCTGTGGATTTAGGAGGACACCCAAGTTGCAAACCCTATCTGAGGGGGAAATTTCTTCCCTCCCTCCAGCACCAAAGACGGACAGTTGAAATTGTTTTTAGAAGGAAGGACCCTATTGAGTGAGAATGAATCACTAAATATGGTGCAGTATAACAGTGTTTCCCAACCTTTTTTGAGCCGCGGCACATTATTCATATTTTCAAAATTCTGGGGAACACTGAATGGGGGGGGGGGGGCGCGCTAAAGAAAAGTTTGGACAAAAAAAATATCTCTTCCTCCATTTCACTCTATTTCTCCGTACTGAAGGAGCGGGTCCAGCAGTCACATGGGTTGCTCATGTCCAATCCGGTGGAACTGAGCCTAGTATTAAAAAAGCTTGCCGGATCCGCCCCTTCCCCAGAATTCGCTCAGTTCGCATATCCTGCGGTTGTATTGTGATAGCTCGTTCAACATTCTAACACCTTCCCTTCGATCTTTCCTTCAAAAAGTAGTAAGATTTATTGTCTTTATTCATTTACTTGCACTAATTGCGCCAGCCGTTTAAAAGAAAAAAAGAAAAAAATAAAGCGGCTCGGCTTTTTTCCTTGGGAGAAGTTGCGGTTTCGTTTTCCCCCGGCGGTTTTTGCCGGTTACGATTCCTGCGGCCGCTTGTGGATTCTTCTAATCCTTTGGCCTGGAGGTCCTGGTGCAAGTATTTATATATTGAATTATTGATTATTATTGTATACAAAATATTTAAGGGCTTAAGAAATACCTCCTGCGGAGTGAGACGCCTTCTAGTCTCCTGGACTTAGTCGATCGCTTCCCCTTTAAGTATTTACGGGGCGATTTTTTCGGCGCGAAGGCCTTCGCGCCCTTTTTAAATCTAGGCCTCTCGTGTTGGCCTCCTGCCAGCCCCGTAGGCCTCAGTCCACCGCGTGGATCCCGGAGCGGGCCTTGGGGGTCCCAGGCTAAATTCTCCACCGGCTAAGCCTCCAACCAGAGTGCCTTGGTTTACTTAATTACAAAGTTTAGGGAGGCTGGCCCCGCTGGATTTGGGGGCACGAACTCTGGGTTTGCCCAGATTGTCCTCACGTCTCAGCAGCTTCGAGGCCTCGAAGCAGGATCCATTCCTCTTGGGAAGTCCTTGAAATTCTTCTCCTTATTATTCAGTTATTGGCTCAGCCTTGTCTTCTGTTAATTGTCAGACTATGGCTACTTTTCCCAAGAGAGGCACAACTAAAGGTCCCAGAGAGGCCAGGCCTACAGGCGATGAAATTACTAGTATCCCCCAGGCCTCTTCCTCCTCTTCTCCAGGGGCCCGCCCCTCGACCAAGGTCACCAGGGCCGAGAAGAGAAGGGACCTAGCCCTACAAAAAATCCATGACAAATCAGCAAAACGTTTGAAAGTGCAGGCCCAAGTAATCAGTAGTCAAGACCCCCCAGAGGCTTCTAGTCTACTTCCTTCTGGGGTCCCTGTGTTATCTCTGGATGAGCCAAACCTAGACAGACCCCAACCTAACCTATGGGGCATAGGTCCAGAGGAACCAGATATTATTGAAGATTCCCCCCAGCCAGGATCTTCCCAGGCCTTTAGGAATTCTTCTGCCATTTCTGCTGATATTTCCAGTTTACCTCCTGAGTTCCAGTCTATATTTGCTGTGCTGTCCAAAGCCATTGATGCCAAACTCTCCACCATCAATGAGCCTCCCTTACCTCTTCCTCCTTCTCGCTCCTCCCGCCCCTTGGGTTCTTCCCCAGCGGTCAGAGCTCCTATTCAGGATGATTCAGATTCCTCCCAGGATGAATATGAGGATATAGAGGATGATGAGGATGCCTTTCAAGGCTTATCAGATGATGAGGAATCCCAAATAAAGGTTCCTCCTCCAATTACTATTTTTCCCTCTCAATTATTCAAATCTCTCCTCCTCAAAGCTAGAATTTCTACGGGATTAGCGGCCCAGGAGAAACAATCCTCCATTTCCACTGATCCCCCAGAGGAGAATTTACCTTACTTCACAGAGGAACAGGAGGATAACGAGGTAATTCCTATGCCTAAATTGTTTAAAGATGCCTTACTCAAACAGTGGGAATTTCCAGCATCTGGCCTTAATCCCTCCACCAAGGATAGAAAGTTGTACAAACTTTCCTCTTCCTATGAAGAGCTTCTATCTTTTCCCAAACCAGATGAACCTGTCAAGATTCTTCACTCGGCAGCGGCTGTGCCAGGCGAGGCGGAGGAAGTCCTCCGCCCAGAGGACAAGCGCATTGAGCAAATGCTCAAAAGAGGATTCACCGCTGATTCCTGGGCCATTAAAAGTTCTGCAGCGGCTTCCTTTTTCTCCAGAGCCACGCTGCTGTGGCTTCGCCAACTTCAACAGCATATTCCTCCCGATGACTTGAGAGGTCAACAAGACTTCAACAAGGTCTTTGCAGCTGCCCAGTACGTGGCTGATGCCACCTTGCAATCTACTAGATTTTCTGCTAAGTCTATTGCAGCTTCTACAACGGCAAGAAGACTCCTATGGATTCGCCCTTGGCAAGCGGGAGTTCGCCAAAAGTGGCAGTTATCCCAGGGCCCCTTAAAGCGCGACCTTCTCTTCGGTGATCTTCTGGATCCACTCCTCACGGAGACCACGGACAAGAAGAAAGTTTTGGGTCCAACCACAAAAAAGGCTACCAAAACGCAGTCCTTTCGTCGCCCAGGGCGCCAGCAAGATCAAGCGGCTTCCTATCAGAGATCTCCAGGTCAGTATTCCCCCCGCTTTCGTTCCCAAGGTAGGAACTCCAGGGGTAGAGGGTTTCGCTTCCAAAGGGGAGCTTCCTCTAACAGGGCTTCAAAAAAACCTAGATGGTAATCTTACCTCCATTCCCATAGGGGGTCGCCTAGCCCATTTCGCCTCTAAATGGCGTCTCACCTCCAAGGACCCTTGGGTCATTGACACTGTTCAATCAGGCCTTCTTTTAGAATTTATTTCTCCTCCCCCTAAACGTTTTATTTCCTGCCCTTCTCCCAGGTCATCCTCAGATTGTAACCGTATGGAGGAGGCCATTTCTCATCTATTGTCCATCAGAGCCATTCAACCGGTCCCTTCCGATCAGAAGGGCCTAGGTTTTTACTCCATCCTATTTATGGTTCCAAAGTCCTCCGGAGGTTGGAGAGCTATTTTGGATTTAAAGAGACTAAACCTATTCATCAAATATAGGAAGTTTAAGATGCACTCCTTGTCTTCTATTTTGGCCGCCATTCATTCGGGAGATTTCATGGTCTCCTTAGACCTCACTGAGGCCTACCTTCACATTCCTATAGCCAAATGCCACAGAAAATTTTTACTTTTTTCCTTTCAAGGCAGGCATTTCCAGTATAGGGCGATGCCATTTGGCCTTTCCTCGGCCCCTCGAGTCTTTACAAAGCTCTTGGGGTCCCTGGCGGCCTATATCCGGGCGTCTCCCATTCACATTTTATGTTATCTTGATGATATTTTGATTCATGGGAACTCCCTAGAGAGAGTGAAAACAGACCTTTCGGTCGCCATGTCAGTCCTTCAGGACCATGGATTTTCCATCAACTTTGATAAAAGTCACCTCCAACCTTCCACATCCATTTCTCACCTGGGATCCATTATTGATTCAGAATCTTCCCAGGTTTTTCTCTCTCCCGAGAGAAAACTCAGTATAGTGAAGCTAATTTCTAACATTTTATCTAATGCTTCAGTATCCATAGTTACTCTATCTTCCCTTTTGGGGAAGATGGTGTCATGCATAGGCATCATTCCCTGGGCTCGCCTTCATGCTAGGGAACTCCAGTGGCTCCTGTTGCCTTTTCAGAGATCGGGGCACAGCAACTCAAATCGACGCATTGTCATCCCACTGAGTGTTCGCAGATCCTTCAAGTGGTGGAAGTCTCCGGCCATGGACAAAGGATCCCCGTTCAGGTGCCCGGATCAATTTGTCATCACCACAGATGCCAGTCTATCGGGATGGGGCGCCCACGCCCAGGGGATGATAGCCCAGGGCACGTGGTCCCCGGAGGAAGCTTCCAGGCCAATCAATTGGCTAGAGTTAAGAGCCGTTTCCCTGGCTCTGAAGCATTTCTCTCCTCGCATCCCCAACCGGCACGTTCTCATTCTCACCGACAACATTGCCACAAAAAGCCATATCTGCAGACAGGGAGGCACGAGATCCAAGGCTCTCATGAGGGAGGCCCTCAAGTTGGGCCTTTGGGCGGAAAAACATCTCCAGTCGCTCCTAGCCGATCACATCTCGGGGAGTCTCAACGTCCAGGCGGATTGGCTATCCCGAGCAACGATAGACCCAGGAGAGTGGAACCTCCATCAAGACCTGTTCCATCAAATCACCCTCAGATTCGGCCTACCAATCCTGGATCTCTTCGCGACCAATGCGAACGCCCAACTCCCTCGCTTCTATTCCAGATTTCCATCCCCGGGAGCGGAAGCAATCAATGCCCTCCGGAGTCCATGGCCTCCAGGCCTACTCTACGCATTTCCTCCAATTCCAATCCTCCCGGACGTGATTCACAAGGTCCTCACCGAGAGGGCCCGAGTAATCATAATCGCCCCTCATTGGCCCCGCCGGCCCTGGTTCGCGGATCTCCAACAGCTGTCCGTCCAGGACCCTTGGCGACTCCCCGTTTCGGGGGATATGCTGCGGCAGGGGGCCTCTTTCCATCCAGACCCGGAGTGGTTCCACCTCACCGCCTGGCTGTTATCAGGAGAGATCTAGAACTGCGTGGTCATGACCCCGATTCAGTGGAGGTCATTTTAAAGGCCAGAAGGGGTTCGACCAATCGAATCTACGACCACACGTGGTCCAAGTTCCACCAGTGGTGTCTACAGGAAGGTCTCTCCCCTCTGTGCATCCCCATACACAGAATTATTTCCTTCCTTATGCAAGGCTTCCATAAAGGACTTTCCACCAGCACCCTCCGGCGTCATCTGGCAGCCATTTCATCTGTCCTAGGGGGTCCCCGCAGACAGCCTCTCCGATCCTTCCCTGAAGTTCAGGAATTCCTCAAGGGCATAGCCAATCTCAGACCTTCCAAGGTCCACAGGTATCCTTCCTGGGATTTGCCAAGGGTTCTCCATTCCCTCACGCAGGCACCATACGAACCCCTAAAATCGGCGTCCCTCAGGTACCTATCCTTTAAGGTAGCATTCCTGGTGGCTATTACCTCTGCCCGACGCATTTCGGAGCTGGCTGCCCTCTCAATCAGGCAGGACCTTTGTCAATTCCATCAGGACAAGGTAGTCTTGCGACTGGACCCCACCTTCTTACCCAAGGTCAGTTCCATGTTCCACAGATCTCAGGACATTGTCCTACCTTCCTTCTGCCTCCAACGAGACCATCCCTTGGCAATTAGATGGCACACCCTGGATCTCACCAGAGCGCTGAGAATATATATCCAACGCACAGGACCCTTTCGGAGGTCAGAAGCACTCTTTGTAGCCTATCATCCCAGAGTCATGGGGGCCAAAGTGTCTTCAACAGTAATAGGCCGTTGGATCAGAGGGACTATATCTAAGGCCTATGAGTCGGCCTCCCTCTCAGTTCCAAGGAACATCACAGCGCATTCCACCAGGAGCGCAGCCACCTCGGCCGCTTGGGCGACTCAAGCCCCGTTGGAGGAGGTCTGCAAAGCAGCCACTTGGGCCTCGCCAAATTCCTTCATCAGGCACTACAAAATTGATTCTTACGCTTCAGCGGACGCTGCCTTCGGCAGAAGGGTACTCCAATCCGTTATCTCACACGATAGCAAGCTAATCCCACCCTAGGGACCATCTATTGGGTATGTCCCATGTGACTGCTGGACCCGCTCCTTCAGTACGGAGAATAGGCGTTGATTGCTTACCTGAACGCCTCTTCTCGTACGGTGAGCGGGTACAGCAGTCACTTCCCGCCCTTATATGTGTCTTCTTTATCTTTCTATATCTTTCTTCCTCTAACAATGAGAGTTGAACACTAAAGAGCTTCACAACTGAGCCTAGTCTATGGATTCGCGAATTCTGGGGAAGGGGCGGATCCGGCAAGCTTTTTTAATACTAGGCTCAGTTCCACCGGATTGGACATGAGCAACCCATGTGACTGCTGTACCCGCTCACCGTACGAGAAGAGGCGTTCAGGTAAGCAATCAACGCCTATTCTCCCTCCCTCTTTCTTTCTCTCTCTTCCTTCCCTTCTTTCTCTCTCTCCATCCCTCTTTCTTTCTTCCTCTCTTTTTTGCTCTCTTTCTCTCTCTCTCCTTCCCTCCCTCTATGTCTTTCCCTCTCCCTCCTTCCCCCCTCTCTTTCTCTCTCTCTCTTGCTTTCTTTCCCTCTTTTCTCTTGCTTTCTTTCTCTCTCATTATCTCTCCCCTCCTTTTTTTCTCTCTCTCTTTCTCTCTCGTTCACCATGCCGGCAACAGAGAGAAAAAGAAAGAGAAAGAGAGAGCCGGAGAGAGAATGGAGGGCGCCGTTGTCTTCGCCTCCGCCCGCCGGCTCTGCAGCTAAGAGGCAGCAGCCATCAGCCCCCTCGCCCTCCCAGACGTCCCCAGCGCCCCAAGACAGGAGGCGGCGGCAGCGGAGGAGGAGAGTGGGCGGATCGGGCGGGCAATGGGGCAGGGCAGAGAAGCCAGGGGCGCGTTTGGCCGGAGGCACCGTGGGGAGGCAGGGGCGGCCGTGGCTCCCTTAACTCCTACTGCCGCACCTCCCCGCCCCTGCCTCCTTTTTCCTGCCTTCCTTCTTTGGGGCCCAGCAGGAGAGCGCCGGAAACAGCTGCATCGGGCAGTAGCCGGGGGGCACCTGCAAGTGGGAGCTCCAGATCGGAGGCACTGGCGGTCCGGCACTGGCAACGCCCCGCCCAGCTGGAGCTTCCCTAGGAGCTTCACGGCACACCTGACCGTGTCTCGCGGCACACTAGTGTGCCGTGGCACACCGGTTGGGAAATGCTGCAGTATAACACCTAACTATTTTGTTCCTTTCTCACTTTTTAAAAATTGTACTTGTGTAGCTGTGAACATTCACATACAGTCTATATTTCCTGAGTCAGGGCATATCATAGAAAGATAAGAGGCAGCAGCCATCAGCCCCCTCGCCCTCCCAGACGTCCCCAGCGCCCCAAGACAGGAGGCGGCGGCAGCGGAGGAGGAGAGTGGGCGGATCGGGCGGGCAATGGGGCAGGGCAGAGAAGCCAGGGGCGCGTTTGGCCGGAGGCACCGTGGGGAGGCAGGGGCGGCCGTGGCTCCCTTAACTCCTACTGCCGCACCTCCCCGCCCCTGCCTCCTTTTTCCTGCCTTCCTTCTTTGGGGCCCAGCAGGAGAGCGCCGGAAACAGCTGCATCGGGCAGTAGCCGGGGGGCACCTGCAAGTGGGAGCTCCAGATCGGAGGCACTGGCGGTCCGGCACTGGCAACGCCCCGCCCAGCTGGAGCTTCCCTAGGAGCTTCACGGCACACCTGACCGTGTCTCGCGGCACACTAGTGTGCCGTGGCACACCGGTTGGGAAATGCTGCAGTATAACACCTAACTATTTTGTTCCTTTCTCACTTTTTAAAAATTGTACTTGTGTAGCTGTGAACATTCACATACAGTCTATATTTCCTGAGTCAGGGCATATCATAGAAAGATAGTTGATCTAAAGAAAGTCCTTGACCTAGCAACCATTCATTCAGTGATGTTTAAAATAATGGTGACATTGAATGAAGGGACTTCCGAATTGGTCTTGAAAGTTATGATCATTGCAGCATCCCTGTGATCACGTGGTCAAGATTCAGGTGCTTGACAGTCTGCCTGTGGTTATGACAGCAAGGGCATTTCAGCTCCTTCTTCCTGCTTATCTTCCTCTCTGTCATCTTCTTGCTCTCACTTCTGACCAGTCTGGCCCTTTATAAGGCAGCTACTGGACACATGAGGCTTTTTTCTCCAAGTTGTAGACGGTGCTTTCTTCCTGAGACCAGGTGAAGATGAGCAAGATACGTTGAAGCCCAGAACCATGGCGTGCCAAGGAGCCCCTGAGCTGCAATGTGGCAGTCAAATAATTACTAAATGGATATTTAACAATCTTGGATAATAAATATTTGTGATTTGTTTCTGTAGCTGCAAATTGCTTCCTGAACTGTTTTAGTTACACTGTCTTATGAAACAGTGAATTGTTACATTATATATTTATTTACTTGGAATCATTTCTGTAATTTTACCATCCATAAGAAAGCTATTCTAAATTGTGGGGAAAAGTTCGTATCAGAGCATAAAAAGCTTTTAAAAGGAAACCTGTTCACTTATGGTGTTTCTTTTCTTGGTTTTTGGAAGAGTAAACAAGATGAGCCTAATAATTTTAAAAAAATCTTGCTATTGAAAAAGATTTAATATTTGAACAGCAAACTATAATTGTTTTATAGTTCTATATAGATTACTATCTTCTGCAAAATTATTGACCTTCTCATTTAAATTTATTGATTTTGGAATACAAAAGTAACAATAACTTAGAAAGAAACTGTTTCTTCATATTTAAGCATGAAATGGAAACTTGATTGAGCGTAGTGACTTTAAAATGGACTTTGGGGCTTTTTGTGTATTAACCTGATCCTAAAGTCAAATGACCCCAATATCTTTGTTTTACAAGCTGTATAAAATGTTTTTTTATGACAGATGTAGTTGCATAACAGCATTATTTTCAAGATCTTTACTAATCCTAAAAACCTGTTTCTTTTCATGTTTATGTGGGCTATTTTTTCCTCAAACATATCGCTTATAAGTTATATAAACGTACAGTATATGACTGTCAGGCAGTCTATCTGTCAGAAATGCTTTTATGACATTTATTTGACATTGCTTCTTGTGGCTCCTTACGTAGTGGCTCCTTCTAAGAGTTGTAGAGAATTTTGTTTTTTCTCTATATTGTAACTAAGTTTTTGTTCAAATTGTCACTGGCTTCAAACTGAACTACTACATAGTGACTGATCAAACATACAAAATTCATAGAAACGTGTTGAAAATATATAGAGACTTATATGTGGTAGCTGTAATGTGCACACTGGCTTGGAATAACACAGCAGTGTCATATACTAAGTGCTCCCTAAAATATAATCTCCCCAAAAGATGTCATTGAATAGATGCAATGCAAAGATTGCATCTTTAGATTGCAGAATAGATGCTTGCAAAGCTGAACTGTAGCTGTTGAAAAAAAAAGAACTTTGAAAGTATAATACAGTTGTTTCAAAATTTCCTTGTTCACCACACAAATATGTAAAGGAAGATGTTATAACTGAGGGCTCAAATATAATTTGTCTTTCATTCAGTTTTTGCTGATCAAGTATCATATTTCTTGATTATGGCTAAAGTTTGCTACACGGGTTTGTGTATGGGCAGTTACTTGTTTTAAATAATTTTAATGGCTTGGAAATATATATATTAATCACCTTTTCTTTATCTTTATCTTTCATTGGTCTGATCTAGTAAACAGCCAGTAATATAGTAATATCTGCCTAATTGAAACAATCCTTCTGTAATCATGGCATAATACAAACTACCTGCTTCCAGAGGTGGGCTACTAGGTTAGGTTAGGTTAGGTTTATTGGATTTATATGCCGCCCCTCTCCGCAAACTCAGGGCGTCTCACAACAATAATAAAAAACAGTACAGTACATAATACCAAATCCAATGCCCACCCATCTAGTTACAATTTAAAATTAATAATCTCATAAAAACAGTATATATAAAAAAACCCAGGCACACAGTCAATCAATCAACAAAACAACATGGGCAAGGGGGAGGTGTTTTAGTTCCCCCATGCCTGACGGCAAAGGTGGGTCTTAAGGAGTTTACGAAAGGCAGGGAGGGTGGGGGCAATCCTAATCTCAGGGGGGAGCTGGTTCCAGAGGGTCGGGGCCCCCACAGAGAAGGCTCTTCCCCTGGGTCCCGCCAGACGACATTGTTTAGTCGACGGGACCCGGAGAAGGCCAACTCTGTGGGAGCTACTAGGGGTTCATAGAGGTTCATAGGGGTCCGGGAGAACCTCTACCTAAGATTCTGTTCAGTTGGGAGAACCCCCAAATCCCACGCCTGGCTGGCCCACACCACTCCACCCTTCCCAGGTGTCCCTACACAGCCCATTTTGGATGCAAGTACAGGGCGCATGCAAAGGCTCGGGGACGGCGAAAAACAGGTGTACCGGAAGTTTGGGAAGGCGGGAAATGATCCTGTTTCCGGCCTCCAGAGTGTATCCGGAGCCTGGAGAGGCTTCTTTTCACCCTCCCAAAGGCTCCAGGGAAGGTTCTCAACCCTGGGGAGATCAAAAATGCCCCTCCCCCATGGTGTGGGAGGCCGACTAGGCCATGGCCACGCTTACCTAGCAACTGAGCAGAGAAACCCTTGCTAAAATTTTTGAAACCCACCCCTGTCTGTTTCCCCTCTTACTTTAGTCTCCTGCAAAATAAATAATAATATCTACATTGACCTTGCAAAGAAGTATGAATAGAGAGAAGTAAAAACAACTTTAAACAGCTGTGACTTTTAATATAAGGCATGGAAAATTACTTCAGCCAAATAGGTTCTTCATGTTTTTCTTTTTTGTATTTTGCTATTTAATTGAAAAAAAATTCCTTAAGTGCTTTGAGAAGCATCTAGCATGTATTTGTAGTGGCAACGTGTCCCTGAAACTTCATTGCAGAGGAGACTGGAAAATAATTTGGGTCACCGTGACCAAAGCTATTCATAGAACATTAAGAGAAGAACAGAATGTAAAAATGACAGTTTTTATAGCAGTTGCTTCAACATAAAAAGTCTAAATTTGTTAATTCTGGTTGACTTCTAATATTTGTGAGTTAATTATTAATTACCATATTAAGATGAAGAGGTTTTTGGAAGAAAGTTTATAAAGTCTAAATTTTTCATAAGGAAGCAGAATATAGCCATTTCCATTGTCATTTGCCTTCCATATGAATCTTTCATATTACTTTGTAGAGAAGTAAGTAAGCAAACATCCATGTACATTAACATATTTAAGCCAGTCTGAATATAAAATTCATAGTATTGAACTGCATTTCTTAATGTTAGCTGAACTCTTGTGGGAAACTGTCATCTGCTACATTGGTTAATTTTGGGATCTATTATTAAACAATAAACCACATCCACTGTGATGCTCCCCCATTGGAGCTCCAAGCTAACTGGCAGAGCCATGTTTTAGGCCAGGGATCGGCAACCCATGGCTCTGGAGCTGCATGTGACTCTTTCATCCCTCTGCTCTGGGTCCCTGTCGCTTGTCAGCTCCACAATTGATAGGGCTTTCGGTTAGGACAGGTAGAGGAAAAGGATGCCCTGCTGGATTTCTGGGTGGCTCCAAAATTGAATAAGGGGGCTTCCAGTTAGGACCCTTGTGGCTCTTTGAGCGTTTAGGCCCTTAACAAAAGATCAGAAGGGTTGGAGGTCAACCTAAATGGGTTTTTGTCTTGTCTGTTGTAACATAATTTGGAAATTTTGGGAAACTATTAAAATTTTGCTCCTGTATGTTGGACACATGGAAATAACACTTCCAGAGAATGTTTATGAGCACCCTCATTTTTAGTAGCAGTGGGATGGGGTTTTGCAATAAAAAGGCAATTTAAAATAAAGAACAAATGGAATGACTTGATATTTGCATATGCTGCGTATGCTGGTACAAAATTTGGCATGTCTATTTTGGAGGCATTACCTTTGTGCGTCTGATTATTTCTTCCAAATTAAATAGCTAAGGGACACATTCAGCAATTCTGTGTAGTGACACAAGCTTAAAACATATCCTGGAGAATGTAACTACTGTTAAGGGTTTTGGGTTTTTTAATGAGATTTGAATATGAAATTGATATAGAGATGATGAATCTAATCAATTTAGCTTGATCCTCCTTTTTGTATCAAAATTATTGATGATGGTACAGTATTTCATATAGAGATAAGCGCCATACTGGAGATTTTCTTTGGCTGTATTATCATCTAGAGTATTTGTAAAGAATTGCTCTGTGAGCATATCTGGGTCAGGTAGGTGTGTCACCTTATGTAATCTTTATATAATTAGTTCTTTGTTAGATCTCTCTCCAGAGTAGGAGGAACCTAAAGCTACTGAGTTATCTGAAGAAGTGAGACTGTACTTTGATTAGTCAGTCTTGTAGAAGCGCAGCGTTTTTTGAAAAAGCTTTGTCATCCTGACATTTCCCAGAAATGTCTTATTTGTCATCCTTGGTGGGAGATGAATTAATTTATTTTCAGATAATAAAACAGCATTACAGTAGTTGTTTTCTTCACTTTTCTTCTACATAAATTGCTAATAGTTCCCCCCCTTTGTGTTGCATTTCATGAAGTAGGGATTGGATGAATTGTTGAATAATTTCTGTTCTTCTTTTCATATACAGTTTGGAATAAATTAGAAACTTCTTTAATAAATCAAATTGAAGGATATACCATTCTTGCTCTCTCTTAACTGATCTCAAAAACAACAATAACAAAAAACAACAACAACAACCCTAAACATGATAAGACTGTTAGTATTTGAATAAGATTAACCCCCAAATACCTGGGAATTCATAAAGCACCCAATTCAGAAAACAATGATAAACCACTTCTTTACTATCATCAAGGAAACAATAGATGAAGACTTGAAGTCTTTAAATGTTTAGCTCAACTTGAGATGTCATCTTTAATAATCCTTTTCAACTGATAATGTAGAACAAATTTTTCTATAACTAGGATAGATGCTTATTTGAGTCCAGAAACAAAAAGAAACTGTTCTGACATAATTAATTAATTAATTAATTAATTAATTAGACTTCTATGTCGCCTTATCCCGTGGGACTCAGGAGACTTACAACAGTATAAATATGATACAATAATAAAAGAAGTCAAATATAAATATTAAAAACTGTAAAAACCCCATATAAACCCCACAAATCAATTCTATTGAGCAACATATAAATATTGTTTAGAAACATAACATAGAAACATAGAAGTCTGACGGCAGAAAAAGACCTCATGGTCCATCTAGTCTGCCCTTATACTATTTTCTGTATTTTATCTTAGGATGGATATATGTTTATCCCAGGCATGTTTAAATTCAGTTACTGTGGATTTACCAACCACGTCTGCTGGACGTTTGTTCCAAGGATCTACTCTTTCAGTAAAAGAGTTTATTAAAAACACTTCCCTCCTGGACCTTATTTAACCCTTTAATATATTTAAATGTTTCGATCATGTCCCCCCTTTTCCTTCTGTCCTCTATACAGATTGAGTTCATTAAGTCTTTCCTGATACGTTTTATGCTTAAGACCTTCCACCATTCTTGTAGCCCGTCTTTGGACCCGTTCAATTTTGTCAATATCTTTTTGTAGGTGAGGTCTCCAGAACTGAACACAGTACTCCAAATGTGGTCTCACCAGCGGGATCATAATCTCCCTCTTCCTGCTTGTTATACCTCTAGCTATGCAGCCAAGCATCCTACTTGCTTTCCCTACCGCCTGACTGCACTGTTCACTAAGTAGTGATATTACCTGGAATCGTGTTCTCATCAGACAGAAATTGACTCTTTTACTTTTGGTTTGCTGATATCATGTCATCATAATATAAAAAAGATTGTGCCAGTTTTACTTATATTAGAAGTAACACCCTTTCTTCAAAGTAACACATTGATGACAAGAGTGCAATTCAGGCTATTCCTTACTATATTAGTTTTTTAATGCGTGGAGTTTTTGTGTTTGATGTATTTTCATTTTTATCACTTTAATCTGTTTCATATATCACCATATATTGTCCAAAATTCATTACATCACAAAACTAGTTTTATTAGCATATATGACATTCAAGATAATAATGCATCTGTTCCATTTTGTATATATATTTGCTAATTTACAAAATTTTAGGATATAGGTCATTTTCGATTAATATGTATGCAGACTAAAAAAGCTTTTTTAAAGGGATATTGAGAATTTGGGAGAGAAAAAATAAATGGATTTGGGAGACCTGAGTAGAAGCAGGCTGCGGAATGCTAATAATAAGCTAATAAACTGGAAACACAGAAAATATTTGCTGTATCATTGTATCATAGTTGAAGGGCACAACTACACCAGAGATATCTAATCTAATACGCTACCAAATTCATTTTTTAATTTAATTTTGTTGAAAAGATGCGTACAAGCAGCACAGAGGTTTTAGCAAATGTATGTGAGTTATGACTCTCTCTCTCTCTCCTCTCACTAATGCTTGATTTTTCAGTCTTTTGAAGTCTGCATGAATTATGCCTTTGTTTTTAATTCTGGGGAAGTCATTGGTGTGATGATTCAGCCTGCAGAATGAAATCACATGGACTGCTATTACCACTCCCTATTGCCCTATTTTAGCACTCTTTTGATCCAGTTATATAATTGTGAATGAAGCAGAAAAGCAGTGGGGTAAAAATGATGCATATCGTATTATGAAACCTTGGTAAATAAGATAAGTTGGAAGAATACGACTCAATATAAACAACTCCGAAAAAATTCAAGGAAACCAGAATCCATTCTCAGTACTAGGAGTTCTCCAGTTAAATGAGTGTGAGCTCATTTGTTGTGATATTTTCACTCCACGTGAATCATTAAAGTCCCTGTCTGTTCTAGAAAACATATCAAGTTCACAGTGTGACCTGACTTGTGCTTCCAGGAAAAAACCAGAAGGGGTCAGTTTTGGTCCAGATTGTAAAATAGCAGCTATTTACTTTCAGTTACTTTCTTTTAAAGAGCTTTGCCAGAATAGAGTTCTCTGAAAAAGCAGTCTGAAGTAATCACACTGTTTTTATAAGGGGGTATTGATACACATTGACTTTTGACAGATATAGACAAACTTTGTCTTCTACACACATCTGGATTTGTCCTAACACATGGACTTTCAAACAATGTTTGTGGAACAGGAGTGTCTTCCATGTAGTCTAATTTCATACTACATTAGTCATAAGTAGTTGAAAAAAAATGGGAGAAAAGGAAGTTGAGGTGCCACAACACCAGATCTAGGAAGCAGTAGCATTCCATCCATGTTTTTTCTATTTCATGGAGTTTCACTGAAACGTTTTCTAAAAGCTGCCATTTGATGATGTCTTTAAAAAATAGCCTTTTTTGCTACCCTAACTATCCAAGACATTTTGTCCAAACTGGCATTTCCTGTTTCTTTTCCTGTAAGAAATTCCTCTGTTACAGTTTGTTCACTTGGCAATACTTGACCAACACTGGGATTATTTGCTGCAGGAGTCACATAGTATTTATTGTGTCAAGGAGCAGGTTGACATTTCCAACCTGCTGTGGTTTGACATGATATCATAACTTTTGTGGTTGAGAGGTTCTCAAAGGAATTTGGAGAGTTTTGATTCGTCAGCATTTCCGATAGATGAAAGTAAACTCGAAGAACATGGTCAAATGATTGAGAAATATTTGTTCTTTCAGTAAGATCCTTGTTTGTTACAAGTGTGAAAAGAAAGGAAAATGACTCACAATTTACTCTTAACATTGTTGTTACAGATCAATCCCGTGAAGCAGTTTTTGAAAATGATCTTGCTCAACATGGGGAAGATGGAGAATGGCGGCGCTCTACTTCAACTACCTCATCTCAGAGCGAACAGGCAGAGAAACTGTTGCAGAACCAGCAGCAGAGCCTGGCCTCTGAGGACACCAAAAAGAAGAGGGCTCAGAAACCTTCTCACATGAGGAGGAATATAAGGTAAAGAGGCTTTTTAAAGACATTGGAGAGTTTTAATATTTTCACTGACACGATATTCAGGCGTAATTTCCCGAATCCAGGTTTACGATGATCTGTGTTCAAGCACTAGACAAAGTGGAACTAAAATCCAGTTAATAAGGAAATATTGCAGGCATCTTAGATAATACAGAATGCAGCCGCATGGCCAATCATGGGCCTTCCGAGATATGCCCATGTCTATACAGCCCTCTACGTGCTGCACTGGTTGCTGATTGGTCTCTGAATACAATTCAAGGTGTTGGTAATGACTTATAAAGCCCTACATGGCATGGGACCAGATTATGGAACGGTCTTCTGCCTCATACATCCCAGTGGCCGGTCAGGGGTTGGTACAGCACTGCTGCCGCCATTTGCCACCGCTGGGGAATGGTGGAGCCTTTGCTGCTGTGCACTGATTGGTGGTTGAATCAGCCTCCCATAATACTGCCGATCAGCTGTTTGAGGTGGCAGGGATCTTTACAGCTGTTGATCGTGGCTGCCAAATGGAACTGATGATCAGGAACTGGGAAGCCAGTCCTACTGCCAATCAGCTGCTCGGCAGCAAAGGCTCCATTGTTTCCCAGCAGCAGTAGCAGCTCAGCTCAATTGACTTTTAGTGAGCGCAAGGGAGTGGAGTCCTGACCAGGCTGTTTTCTGAAAGGACGCTAGCCAGATGAATACTAAATTGAAGCTGGGAGGCAAAGGCAAAGTTCAGTGAGACCTCGTCTTACGAATGCTTCTTCATACGAACTTTTCGAGATACAAATCCAGTGTTTAAGATTTGTGTGTCTCTTCTTAAGAACCATTTTCACCTTACGAACCTGAGCCCGGGTGCGTGGGCTCTTACTGCGCGTGCGCTCTTACTGCCACAAGGATTCCCTTGCCTTGTGACTGCCACCGCCGGGATTTTTCATTTGCTTGCCGCCCCGGCCAGGATTCCCCGCCTCCTTTTGCTTGCACCTGCAGTCCCGAGGCGGGGAACACCAGAGCTGCCCCATTTCCCTGCCACTTTCCCCTCTAGCCCTCCGCTTCCTCTGCTCTCCGCAGCCGCCCCATCCCCCTGCCAAAATCCCCCCATACCTATCACATTCTTTGCCCCATCTCGCTGCTAAAATCACCCCTTTAAAAGCTTCCTATGCCGCCCCAATCGCCTCCAAAATCACCCCTCCAAAAGCTTCCTACACCGCTCCAAATTGCTCCCAAAATCACCCCTCCAAAAGCTTCCTACACTGCCCCAAATTGCCTCCAAAATCGCTCCCCCAAAAGCTTCCTACACTGCTCTAAATTGCTCCCAAAATCACCCCTCCAGATGCTCCCTATGCCACCCCAAATCGCTTCCAAAGTCTTCCAAAATCACCTCTCCTTTCAAAATGCCTCGTTTCTCCTTGCTGCCTTTCTTCACTCCATTCTCCGTACTGAAGGAGCGGGTCCAGCAGTCACATGGGTTGCTCATGTCCAATCCGGTGGAACTGAGCCTAGTGTTAAAAAAGCTTGCTGGATCCGCCCCTTCCCCAGAATTCGCTCAGTTCTCGCATCCTGCGGTTGTATTGTGATAGCTCGTTCATCATTCTAACACCTTCCCTTCGATCTTTTCTTCAAAGTAGTAAGAATTGTTTATCCTTATCTGTTTACTTGCACTAATAGCGCCAGCCGTTTGCGGCTCGGCTTTTTTTCCTTTGGGAGAAGTTGCGGTTTCGTTTTCCCTCGGCTTTTCTTGCCGTTTACGATTCCCGCTGCCGCTTGTGGATTCTTTTAATCCTTTGGCCTGGAGGTTCTTGTGCAAGTATTACTTCTTTGATTATTTATAGTATTATTGTTAAAGGGCTTAAAAATACCTCCTGCGGAGTGAGACGCTTATTTCTAGTCTCCTGGACTTAGTCGATCGCTTCCCCTTTAAGACTTCTATTACGGAGCGATTTTTCGGCGCGAAGGCCTTCGCGCCCTTTTTTAATTTAGGCCTCTCGTGTTGGCCTTCTGCCAGCCGCGTAGGCCTTAGTCCACCGCTCGGATCCCGGAGTGGGCTTTGGGACGCTCAGGCTTAATTCTCCACCGGCTAAACCTCCAACCAGAGTGCCTTGGTTACTTTAATTAAAGTTTAGGGAGGCTGGCCACGCTGTATTTGGGGACACGAACTCTGGGTTTGCCCAGATTGCCCTCAAGTCTCAGCAGCTCCGAGGCCTAGGAGCAGGATCCATTCCTCTTGGGAAGTCTTGAAATTCTTCTCCCTAATCATTCAGTTTATTTGGCTCAGCCTTGTCTTCTGTTAATTGTCAGACTATGGCTACCTTTCCCAAGAGAGGCACCACTCAAGGTCCCAGAGAGGCCAGGCCTACAGGCGATGAGATTACCAGTATCCCCCAGGCCTCGACCTCCTCTTCTTCTGGGGCCCGCCCCTTGACTAAAGTCACCAGGGCTGAGAAGAGAAGGGACCAAGCCCTACAAAAAATCCATGACAAATCAGCTAAGCGTTTGAAAGTACAGGCCCAAGTACTCAGCAGCCATGACCCCCCAGAGGCTCCTAATCTGCCTTCTTCTGGGGTCACTGTGTTATCTCTGGATGAGCCAAACCTAGACAGACCCCAACCTAACCTATGGGGATTAGGTCCAGAGGAACCAGACATTATTGAAGATTCCCCCCAGCCAGGATCCTCCCAGGCTTTCAGGGATTCTTCTGCCATTCCTGCTGATATTTCTAGTTTACCTCCTGAATTCCAGTCTATTTTTTCTGTGTTATCCAAGGCCATTGATGCTAAACTCTCTACCATCAATGCGCCCCCCTTACCTCCTCCACCTCCTCGTCCCTCCCGCCCCTTGGGTTCTTCCCCAACGGTTAGAGCCCCTATTCAGGATGAATCAGATTCCTCTCAGGACGAATATGAGGATATGGAAGAGGATGAGGATCCCTTTCAAGGTCTCTCAGATGATGAGGAATCCCAAATAAAGGTTCCTTCTCCAATTACTATTTTTCCCTCTCAATTGTTCAAATCTCTCCTCCTCAAAGCTAGAATTTCTACGGGATTGGCGGCCCAGGAGAAACAGGCCTCCACATCCACTGACCCCCCGGAGGAGAACTTACCTTATTTCACAGAGGAACAGGAGGATAATGAGGTAATTCCTATGCCTAAATTGTTTAAAGATGCCTTACTTAAGCAGTGGGATTTCCCAGCCGCTGGGCTTAACCCCACAACTAAGGACAAAAAGTTGTACAAACTTTCCTCTTCCTATGAGGAGCTCCTATCTTTTCCTAAACCGGATGAGCCTGTCAAGATCCTTCACTCGGCGGCTGCTGTGCCAGGCGAAGCAGAGGAGGTCCTCCGCCCAGAGGACAAGCGGATTGAGCAGATGCTCAAAAGAGGATTCACCGCAGATTCCTGGGCCATTAAAAGTTCCGCAGCGGCTTCCTTTTTCTCCAGAGCCATGCTTCTGTGGCTTCGCCAACTTCAACAGCATATTCCTCCCGATGACTTGAGAGGTCAACAAGACTTCAACAAGGTATTTGCAGCAGCTCAGTACGTGGCTGATTCCACCTTACAATCTACTAGATTTGCGGCCAAGTCTATTGCAGCTTCTACAACGGCAAGAAGACTCCTTTGGCTTCGCCCTTGGCAAGCAGGAGTACGTCAGAAGTGGCAGTTATCCCTGGGACCCTTGAAGCGCGGCCTTCTTTTCGGGGATCTTCTGGATCCACTCCTCACGGAAACCACGGACAAGAAGAAAGTATTGGGGCCAACCACCAAAAAGGCTACTAAAACGCAGTCCTTTCGTCGCCCAGGGCGTCAACAGGATCAAGCGGCTTCCTATCAGAGAACCCCAGGTCAGTATTCCCCTCGCTTTCGTTCCCAAGGTAGGAACTCCAGGGGCAGAGGTTTTCGCTTCCAAAGGGGAGCGTCCTCTAACAGGGCTTCAAAAAAACCTAGATGGTAGTTTTTCCTCGATTCCCATAGGTGGCCGCCTAGCCTATTTCGCCTCTAATTGGCGTCTCACCTCCAAGGACCCCTGGGTCATTGACACAGTTCAAAAAGGCCTTCTTTTAGAATTTACTTCCCCCCCCCCTAAACGTTTTATTTCCTGCCCTTCTCCCAGGTCCTCCTCAGATTGTAACCGTATGGAGGAGGCCATTTCCCACTTATTGTCCATCAGAGCCATTCAACCGGTTCCCCCCGGTCAGAAGGGCCTAGGTTTTTATTCCATCCTTTTTATGGTTCCAAAATCCTCCGGAGGTTGGAGAGCTATTTTGGATTTAAAGAAGCTGAACCTATTCATCAAATATAGGAAGTTTAAAATGCACTCCTTATCATCCATTTTGGCCGCCATCCACCCAGGAGATTTCATGGTCTCTTTAGACCTCACTGAGGCCTACCTCCATATTCCTATAGCCAAATGCCACAGAAAATTTTTACGTTTCTCCTTTCAGGGCAGGCATTTCCAATATAGGGCGATGCCATTTGGCCTTTCCTCGGCCCCTCGGGTCTTTACAAAACTCTTGGGGTCCCTGGCGGCCTATATCCGGGCGTCCCCCATCCACATTTTATGTTACCTTGATGACATTTTGGTTCATGGGAACTCCCTAGAGAAAGTGAAAGTAGACCTTTCTGTCACCATGTCGGTTCTTCAGGACCATGGGTTTTCCATCAACTTTGACAAAAGTCACCTCCAGCCTTCCACATCCATTTTACACCTGGGATCCATTATTAATTCAGAATCTTCCCAGGTCTTTCTCTCTCCTGAGAGAAAAATCAGTATAGGGGAGTTAATTTCACGCATTTTATCTCAACCTTCAGTTTCCATAGTAACCCTGTCTTCCCTTCTGGGGAAGATGGTGTCATGCATAGGCATCATTCCTTGGGCTCGCCTTCATGCTAGGGAACTACAGTGGCTCCTATTACCCTTTCAGAGATCGGGGCACAGCAACTCAAGTCGTCGCATTGTCATCCCACCAATTGTTCGCAGATCCTTCAAGTGGTGGAAGTCTCCGGCCATAGACAAAGGATCCCCTTTCCGGTGCCCGGAGCAATTTGTCATCACCACAGACGCCAGTCTATCGGGATGGGGCGCCCACGCCCAGGGGATGATAGCCCAGGGCACGTGGTCCCCGGAGGAGGCTTCCAAGCCAATCAATTGGCTAGAGTTAAGAGCCGTCTCCCTGGCTCTGAAGCAATTCTCTCCTCGCATTCCCAACCGGCACGTTCTCATTCTCACCGACAACATTGCCACGAAAAGCCATATCTGCAGACAGGGGGGCACGAGATCCAAGGCCCTCATGAGGGAAGCCCTCAAGTTAGGCCTTTGGGTGGAAAAACATCTTCGGTCGCTTCTAGCCGACCACATCTCGGGGAGCCTCAACGTCCAGGCGGATTGGCTATCTCGAGCAACGATAGACCCAGGAGAGTGGAATCTCCATCAAGACCTGTTCCATAAAATCAGCCTCAGATTCGGCCTTCCAGTTCTGGATCTCTTCGTGACCAATGCGAACGCCCAACTCCCTCGCTTTTTTTCCAGATTTCCATCCCCGGGAGCGGAAGCAATCAATGCCCTCCGGAGCCCATGGCCTCCAGGCCTACTCTACGCATTCCCTCCAATTCCAATTCTCCCGGACGTGATTCACAAGGTCCTCACCGAGAGGGCCCGAGTAATTCTAATCGCCCCTCATTGGCCCCGCCGGCCCTGGTTCGCGGATCTCCAACAGTTGTCCGTCCAGGACCCTTGGCGACTCCCCGTTTCGGGGGATATGCTGCGGCAGGGGGCCTCATTCCATCCAGACCCGGAGTGGTTCCACCTCACCGCCTGGCTGTTATCAGGAGAGACTTAGAACTGCGTGGCCACGACCCCGAAACAGTGGAGGTCATTTTAAAAGCCAGAAGGGGTTCGACCAATCGAATCTACGACCATACGTGGTCCAAGTTTCACCAGTGGTGTCTACAGGAGGGCCTCTCTCCCCTGTGCATCCCCATACACAGGGTCATTTCCTTCCTGATGCAAGGTTTCCATCAAGGACTTTCCACCAGCACCCTCCGGCGTCATCTGGCGGCCATTTCTTCTGTCCTAGCGGGGCCCCGCAGACAGCCTCTCCGTTCCTTTCCAGAAGTTCAGGAATTCCTCAAGGGTATAGCCAACCTCAGACCTTCCAAGGTCCACAGGTATCCATCCTGGGATTTGCCACGGGTTCTCCATTCCCTCACGCAGGCACCATACGAACCCCTAAAATCGGCGTCCCTCAGGTACCTATCCTTTAAAGTAGCATTCCTGGTGGCTATTACCTCTGCCCGACGCATTTCGGAGCTGGCTGCCCTCTCAATCAGGCAGGACCTCTGTCAATTTCATCAGGACAAGGTAGTCTTGCGACTGGACCCCACCTTCTTACCCAAGGTCAGTTCCATGTTCCACAGAACTCAGGATATTGTCCTACCTTCCTTCTGCCTCCAACGAGACCATCCCTTGGCAATTAGATGGCACACCCTGGATCTCATTAGAGCGCTGAGGATCTATATCCAACGCACAGGACCCTTTCGGAGGTCAGAAGCACTTTTTATAGCCTATCACCCCAGAGTCATGGGTGCCAAAGTGTCTTCAACAGTGATAGGCCGTTGGATCAGAGGGCCTATATCTAAGGCCTACGAGTCGGCCTCCCTTTCAGTTCCAAGGAACATCACAGCGCATTCCACCAGGAGCGCGGCCACCTCGGCCGCTTGGGCGACTCAAGCCCCGTTGGAGGAGGTCTGCAAAGCAGCCACTTGGGCCTCGCCAAATTCCTTCATCAGGCACTATAAGATTGATTCTTACGCCTCAGCGGACGCTGCCTTCGGCAGAAGGGTACTCCAATCCGTTATCTCTCACGATAGCAATTTAACCCCTCCCTAGGGACCATCTATTGGGTATGTCCCATGTGACTGCTGGACCCGCTCCTTCAGTACGGAGAATAGGCGTTGATTGCTTACCTGAACGCCTCTTCTCGTACGGTGAGCGGGTACAGCAGTCACTTCCCGCCCTTGTATGTGTCTTCTTTACCTTCCTATAACCTTTCTTCCTCTAACAATGAGACTTGAACACTAAAGAGCTTCACATCTGAGCCTAGTCTACGGATTCGCGAATTCTGGGGAAGGGGCGGATCCAGCAAGCTTTTTTAACACTAGGCTCAGTTCCACCGGATTGGACATGAGCAACCCATGTGACTGCTGTACCCGCTCACCGTACGAGAAGAGGCGTTCAGGTAAGCAATCAACGCCTATTTGCCTTCATTAGAACCTCTATTTGAGGTGGCATAGAAAGCGGCTGGAGGGGTGATTCTAGGAGCAATTTGGGGCAACCTAGAAGCTTTTGGAGGGGTGATTTTTGAAGTGATTTGGGGCAGCGTAGGAAGCTTTTGGAGGGGTGATTTTGGGAGATATTTGCGGCGGCGTAGGAAGTGTCTGGAGGGGTGATTTTGGGAGATATTTGGGGAGGCGTTAGCCTTCGTTAGGACCTCCATTCCTCGTTTCTCCTCGCTGTCCATCTCCACTCCGTTAGCCTTCACTTTGTCCGCCCGCTGCTTTTTTTTAAAGCCTTAAAGTTTGGATTTTCCTAATGGATTTGCACGCATTATTTGCTTTTACATTGATTCTTATGGGAAACATTGTTTCATCTTACAAACTGTTCTACATACGAACCTTGTCACGGAATGAATTAAGTTCATAAGATGAGGTACCACTGTATTTTCTATCATCTTCCTTAAGAAGGAAAGATGGGAAACTGGATGGAAGTTGCCCAGGCAGGTGGGATCAAGTAATAATTAACATCCCTCTTAACATTGTGCATCAGCCCTTAAACAGCAGCATCAAGGGTCTTCTTGCTCAATCCCATGCTTGCCTCCAATATAGTCTTGTTTTTTATTGCTCTGTTTTTAACCATGTATTGTTTTCCACTTCTTTGTAACTGGAATGCAAACGATATGTAAAGCCATTGTCCATTATCGTCTAACTTGCCTTAAACTGTAGAAACCTTGATGGTCTCTGAACTTGGTTGTTGGCTTGCTGACATTTAGTTACCAGACTTGGTAACATCTCATTCTCTTCTATTGTTGCCTTAAACTCTCACCTATCCTTAATAGTTCAGAACAATGTAGGTAGAACATATTTGTAGAACATATTTACTCTCCTACTCTAGACTAAAAACTAATATCACCCTCCCCAGTTCATGGACTATACAGTGGCACTTGCATTCTACCTACAAGTGAAAAATAGCTAGTTTTTCTGACTCTTGTCATTTTCTTTGCTCAAAGAAGAGCAAGTCAGTTACATAACCAAATTGAAGCTGCGTTGACATATTTCGTGGAAATAATGCATTTTTTTCTGATTTTGTGCATTCAGAAAACTGCTGCGGGAAGACCAGTTGGAGGCTGTGACAAAGGCAGCGCAGCAGGAGGAACTGGAAAGAAGAAAACGGCTGGAGCAGCAAAGAAAGGATTACCAAGCCAGCATCCCCACTGTACCTTTAGAGTTTCTCCCAGGTAAACTTCACTCAAAGTATTGAACCAGAAACTGAATTGAAACCAGATGTAACAAATAATAGTTAATCCTGTCAGCATACTAACTTGGTTCCATAGTGTTTATTTTATTTTTACATTAATGCTCTGCCTAACCCTCCCCCCAAAGGAAAAAAAAGAACAGTATAAATGTAATTCATAAGTACCTTTGTAAATCACTATGTGTCTGTTTTTCTCTAATATATTTCTCCTTTTGATATCTGAATTATGTTTCATATTAATAATACAAATTGATTTCTGTGTTAATATGCCATTCAGAGAAGTAATAAAGATAATGCTTGCTTTAAAAGAATTAATGAAAATATTGTAAAAATTAGTCATTTTTAATAGAGCAGGCCTAACAACAGCATTTGTACGTAGAACAAATTGGTTCTAATTACTAACGGCTGCATTTGATTAATTCCAGTGTGAGAGAAATGGTGACTTTTATAAAAAAAGGTTTTGTTCTATTGTTTCCATTATTTTAATTTCCGTTAATTTTCCATTATATCTGAGAAACTATGCTTTCTACCACACAAATAAGTCAAACTGAGTTGTCCCTCTCTTTCTGAATATCAGTCATGAAAACTCTATACTTCATTAATGTTTTTTCTTGTCCCTCTCAATCACAATGTCACAGCCAATCCATTAAGAGCAGTTTCTTAAAATCTCTGATATTCCTTAGGATCAAGCCATATATATAACTACTATATTTAAAAATAATATTTCTAAAAACATATACAGTAACACCTCGTCTTACAAACTTAATTGGTTCTGGGAGGAGGTTCATAAGGCGAAAAGTTCGTAAGACGAGACAATGTTTCCCATAGGAAACAATGTAAAATAAATTAATGCATGCAAGCAAAAAAAACAATTGCAAAAACAGTACTCCGCTGGGCGCTGCCGCCCGTCTATCACCTTTTGAAACAGCCAGGCGCTTCTCAGCGTTCTCCTGAACGCTGAACCCGGAAGTTCGGCAAAAGTTCAGGTTCGGCGTTGGGTGTTTGGGTTTGGGTGGCCGCCGAGAAGCCCCGCCGCCCAGCTGTCGCCTTTTGAGACATCCAGGAGGCTTCTCGGCATCCCCCCAAACGCCGAACCCGAACTTTTGCCGAACATCCAGGTTCGGGTTCGGGAGAACGCCGAGAAGCGCCCCCGCCCAGCTGTCACCTTGCCAGAAGAGCCGCAGAGATGTCGGCCGGTCGGGAGGCTCAAACGGAGGTGGGGAATCCCAATAGGGAATTCCATGGGCGGAACTTTGACGTCACGGAGACGTCCTTCCTGGAGTCCATGTTTCGGCCGGCCAGGAACTAACAGAGGCAATTAAAACACAGAAAAATGTCAAAGCACCGGTACCAGATGGATTACCAGCAGAGACATATAAGACATTGGAAGAAACATTAGGAATTGTAATGTTGGAAATTTATAATGAACTTTTACTAGAGGCCAAGATATCAGATTCATGGTCAGAGGCATTTATAATTCAAATCCCGAAAGAAGAGAACTGATTTACAGAAAATTAAGAACTATAGACAATAAAATCTTTGCTTCAATAGTGGCGGATAGAGTTTTAAAAATCTTAAGTGAGTTTATACATTCAGACCAAAATGGATTTTTACCTAAAACGCAAATTAAGGATAACAATTCTGTATATATCTTCTATTCATATTCATTTTCCATCCAATCATAAATAAATAAAATCCAATATTTTCTTAATTACCTCCCCTTCAGAGGGGGCTTTTGTTGCTTTCCAGTTTTGTGAATAGAAGAAAAGTAACAGATAAGTAGGTAAATTATAGTAATAATGGTATTATAGAAATATCACAATAGGAAATAAGAAACAGGACTGTCACACATTGTCCAATGTTTTTAAATGTTTGTCTATGTATGTTTATATAGCAATAAAGAAAACTTTTTTTTAATTTAAAAAGATAAATAACACCAATTAAAATGGGAGGAAAATGGAAAATTAAAGGTGTTAGATCCAGGTGACAAAATTAAATAATTAAGGAGGCAGCGCTATAGTAGTATATAAGAATATACCCAAAAAGAATAATACGTATAGAAATATGGACATAGAAAAAATATAAGATTAATGGTTGTATTGTAAATTAAGAGACATTAGAGACATGAATTGCTTGTCTGCTAACCACAAAAATGGATTAAAAATGGATATACTCAGGGAAGGAATAAGAGAAGGAAAAAGATGTTCAAATGGAGTGTGTTAAAAAAAATCCTTTACAAAAGAAAAGATTCAGACTACATTAAAATAGAGCCATATATGCAAATGCTTGTAGTAAAGCTTTGGATGTTTTCCATAGTTTCAAACTGGCCTTAGGAGGGTGACTAAGGTGATCTGTCTATCTATTCTGCGATATCTTTCTGTGGTACCCTTTAGATTGTAGCATGGACAGTCTTCTGTTCAGCTTCCTTATATTCTTTGAAATTTGGAGCAAGGAAGTAAGTGGGTAGGTGGTCTTCTCAATGTTGGGCTATTCAGCAATGCAGCAAGACTAATGAGCAAGCACATTTGCATCTCTTTGGTGTAATCTGGATGAGTAGCTTATATAATCAGTGGTATCGAATTTGGTACAACTAGGATACTTCAGTGGTGTCAAACTTTGATGAGTGAATTGAAGAGAGAGCAGTTTTTAGTCTGATTTTCTCTCCATCCATTATGTACTGAGTTTATTGCTTTGTTTTTAGAGGAAATTGCTTTAAGAACTGCAGAAGTTGCTCAGCTTCCCCCCCAAGTGTTAAGTGAAGAGGTCATCTGCTTAGACAGCACCAGCAGTGGTAGTGAGGATGATTCCCAAGGAAGACTCCACAGCATTAAAGATGGTAAGAACGGATGGAAAATTTACTCCTGCATTATGGCTTCCAACATCTTTGTATTTTACAGTCAGTAGGATTTAAAAAACACACACATTCCAATCAGTAACTCCCTCTAAAGTTCCCAATTTGAAAAAATATTTTTACAAACTTATTTTTTTTAAATCGACTTGAAATAATTATGCTATATCAAATAATAACAAAGTATCCAGTAACTCATTACTAATCAGAATCAGTCAATATGATTACTTTCATATTTTCATACTTTGTTTTTATTTTATTTTTTATTAATCTTTTTGCAGTTTTCACTAAGTATAAAAGATGAAGACGGGGGGGCATAAGTCATCTTACGTACCGTATTTTTCAAAGTACACTATAAGATGCACTCCACCCACCCACCCCCACCCAAAAAAAGAGGGTGGAAATGTCAGTGCATCTTATACACCAACTACAGCCATTTTTGGCCTCTGGAAGCTCCGCACTCGCATCCCATTTTGGGTTGGTTTTTCACAAAAATGGGGTGCGCAAATTGTTTGGGAGACCTGCAGAGTGCTGCTGGGGGTTGGGAGAAGGCAGAAACACACCTATTCTTGTAGGGGAAAACGGGCAAAAACAGGCTGGTTTTTTGGGAAAACTGTGTTTTTGCTTTGCCCCAGCGAATAAGAGTACAGTGATCCCCCGGTTATTGCGTCCCCGACCATTGCGAACAGGGTAATTTGCGATTTTTCAACCCGGAAGTCAAAATACCATCTACGCATGCGTGCCCTTTTTTTCTATGGGCACGCATGCGTAGATGGCAACCGGGAGATCAGCTGCTGGGCGGCTTCCCTGGGTCTTCCCCCTCTTGCTGGCATCAGCGAGGAGTTTCCCCACCGCCCACGCAAACTCCTCGCTGCCGCTCGCCCGCCCTTCGCCTGCCCACGCCGTTCGCTCCCCCTCTTGCTGGCGGGAGGGCGAGAAGCCCTCCCCAGCACCCGCTCGCCCGCCCTTCGCCGCTCGCCCGCCCTTCGCCCTGGCGGAGAAATTCCAGCCCCCACCTGGTCCCGCCCGATCCTCCTCCCTGAGGCAGCTCGCCCTCCCATGGCCGCTTCCTCCACCCTCCATCGCAAGCCCTCGCCACCGCAGCCAACGCGCGCTGCGATCTTCAAGCCCGGTTCCTTTCGGCCCAGCATCCCGGGCCAAGCAGCTGCCTTCCGTGACTGAGCCTGGCTGGCCCGGAAGATCGTAGCGCGCGTTGGCTGCAGCGGCGAGCGAAGCCAAGCCGGCAGCAATGTCGCCGCCGCTGCAGCCAATGCGCGCTACGATCTTCCGGGCCAGCCAGGCTCAGTGACGGAAGGCAGCCGCTTGGCCCGGGATGCTGGGCCGAGAGGAGCCGGGCTTGATCCGCTGAGCCTGGCTGGCCCCGAAGATCGTAGCGCGCGTTGGCTGCAGTGGCGGCGACATTGCTGCCGGCTTGGCTTCGCTCGCCGCTGCAGCCAACGCGCGCTACGATCTTCCGGGCCAGCCAGGCTCAGCGGATCAAGCCCGGCTCCTCTCGGCCCAGCATCCCGGGCCAAGCGGCTGCCTTCCGTGACTGAGCCTGGCTGGCCCGGAAGATCGTAGCGCGCGTTGGCTGCAGCGGCGAGCGAAGCCAAGCCGGCAGCAATGTCGCCGCCGCTGCAGCCAACGCGCACTACGATCTTCCGGGCCAGCCAGGCTCAGTCACGGAAGGCAGCCGCTTGGCCCGGGATGCTGGGCCGAGAGGAGCCGGGCTTGATCCGCTGAGCCTGGCTGGCCCGGAAGATCGTAGCGTGCGTTGGCTGCAGCGGCGGCGACATTGCTGCCGGCTTGACTTCGCTCACTCGCCGCTAAGGAGCCGAAGATTGGGGGGCGGCGCGGCTCTTTTAAAACATCGCCGCCGACATGGGGGGCTTGCTAGCACCCCCCCAAACCCGGGTTCGGGGTTCGGGGGGGTGCTAGCGAGCCCCCCATGTCGGCGGCGATGTTTTAAAAGAGCCGCGCCGCCCCCCAATCTTCGGCTCCTCGCTAGCGCTGCGGAAGTTTAAAACACCATCTGCACATGCGCAGATGGTGTTTTTACTTCCGCAGCGCTACTTCGCGAAAACCCGCTCGTTGCGGGGGGTCCTGGAACGGAACCCTCGCAACGAGCGGGGGATCACTGTATTCTACAAGCCTCCCAAACCCTCTCGCATCCCATTTTTGCAAAACATGGTTGAAAAACACGCAATATTTTCACAGAAACAGGTGTTTTTGCCTTTCCCCAACCCCTAGGAATACTGCAGGCTTCCCGAATCCTCTGCGTGCCCCATTTTTTGCAATAACAGGTGAAAAACAGGGTGCACAGAGGGCGTGGGAGGCCTGCAAAGTGCTCCTAGGAGCTGGAGGAATGCAAAAACACCCCAATTTTTCTGAAAAATGGGCAATTTTTGCAAAAAAAATGGGGCATGCAGAGGCTTTGGGAGGCTTGCAAAGTGCTTCTGGAGGCCGGGGAGGACAAAAACTTTTTTTTTCTTACTTACCTATTTGAAATCTTGGTGCATCTTATACACCGGTACATCTTATAGTCCAAAAAATACTGTATGTATGTATGTATGTATGTATGTATGTATGTATGTATGTATGTATGTATGTGTTTGTTTGTTTTATTGGATTTATATGCCACCCCTCTCGGAGGACTCACTATTTAGTTATAAAATATAATGGATGTGCTAATCCTCTTCATCTGGTTCTGTTGCAGAAGTGATAGAATTAAGTTCAGGAGACGATGAAGCCCTCCATATTGTAGACAGCAGTGATTCTGGCAATGAAGGGGATGATGATACTGAAGAAAGCAGCGGTGCCCATGTGAATGATGCTCTAAATCAGTTAGATGCTTCAGGGCAAGTAATTATTAACATCAACCATCCACCAAATGAGGAAGACCTGTATCTGGCTCCTCAACTTGCACGGGCAGTAAAGCCACACCAGGTATTGAAATTTCTGCTGCAGAAATGTACATAATTGTCACCAATTTCTCTTTTATATATTTTACTGTGACATGTCATTGATTTGTGTAAACTTCATTGTCCCACCCCTACCCCCACGTATTTGTATGCATTTACAAATTAGATGCTTAACCACTAATTTGATAGTAACCATCTGTAATCTCTTCGACACCATTTGTTATTCTTCCTAGATTGGTGGTATTCGTTTCCTGTATGATAATTTGGTGGAATCCCTGGATAGATTTAAAACCAGCAGTGGGTTTGGCTGCATCTTAGCTCATAGCATGGGGCTGGGCAAGACTCTGCAAGTCATCTCTTTTTTGGAAGTACTTTTCCGTCATATTAAAGCAAAGACCGTCCTGGCAATTGTACCTGTAAGTAGGCTGTAACAAAATGTTTACTTAAGTCTGTTTAGCGGGATAAAAGTCCTTTCAAACACTTAGCAACTTTTGATTTTTCTCAACTTCTGTATCTGCTTCATTAAATTTTGAAATAAGCACAAAATATTTGTATAATTATTTTTTTTTCCAGTGTTTAAGATACTGTAGAATGAAATATATATATAATTAATGGATCCCTTTCTTACCATTTATCTTATAAGGTAAATACTCTTCAGAACTGGTTAGCAGAGTTCAACATGTGGCTTCCAGCACCAGAAGCTCTTCCTGCTGACTATGACCCAAAAGAGATTCAGCCTCGCATTTTTAAAGTCCACATTTTGAATGATGAACACAAGTAAGGGGAATGAATTCTGTTTTGGAGATATTGTTTATAATTGCTGCTATTGGAGCACTTGGGCCCTGTTTATGGATCTTGCAAAGTTCCCTTGGCAATTCTCTTTATGACAACATCTGATTAATTTCAGTGCTACAATAAGTATCACTGCCAAAATGAGTAGGATACCATCCGTTAAATTGCCATCTTAGCTTGCTGTTTTCTTTTCTTTTCTTACAAAATATAAAAAAGAAAATAACTTTCCCAGACGACTTAAGCATATAGAATAATATTATGCTCACAGATTTGGGGGGCGGAGGGAGGAGCACCATATTGCATTTAAAATGTGAGCGGAAGCCACATTTTAAATTGGGTGTAAATATTTTAGGTTCACTGAGGAGCCAAGATTAGTGACAGCCATGGTTAATAGCAGGATTTGTTCTATCCATTGTATTTTGAACCAGCTTGACTTTCCAAATAGACTTTGAATATACATAATTTGCATATACAGTGATCCCTCGAGTTTCGCGATCTCGATCTTCGTGAAACGCTATATCGCGATTTTTTAAAAAAATATTAATTTAAAAAAAAACCACTTCCGCGTTTGGCTTCGGGAGTCAGCTGGGAAGCGGCGCGGCTGTTTTAAAAGGTCGCAGCCGGCCTGGGGGGCTTCCCAGCACCCCCCCCGAACCCCCAACCTGGGTTCGGGGGGGTGCTGGGAAGCCCCCCAGGCCGGCTGCGACCTTTTAAAACAGCCGCGCTGCTTCCCAGCTGAGTCCTGAAGCCAAACGCCAAAGGCGAACTTCCGCGTTTGGCTTCAGGACTCAGCTGGGAAGCAGCGCGGCTGTTTTAAAAGGTCGCAGCCGGCCTGGGGGGCTTCCCAGCACCCCCCGAACCCCCAACCTGGGTCTTCCCGGCCGCCCACGCAAAGGGGAAACCCCGGCTCCTCGCTGATGCCCGCCACTCGCCCGCCCGCCAGCAAGAGGGGGAAGACCCAGGGAAGGTTCCTTCGGCCACCCAGCAGCTGATCTGCTCGGTAGCGCAGCAGCAGCGACGAGCCGAATCGGGGTTTCCCCTTTGCGTGGGCGGCGGGGAACGCAAAGTCCACCATCTACGCATGCGCGGCCATAGAAAAAAGGGCGCGCATGCGCAGATGGTGTTTTTACTTCCGCAACCCTACATCGCGAAAAATCGATTATCACGAGGGGTCTTGGAACGGAACCCTCGCGATAATAGAGGGATCACTGTAGAGTTAAAATCTCCTTTTTCACAAAGACTGTCTCATTTATATTTTGTTGTTGTGTTTTCCAGGACCACTGCAGCCCGTGCCAAAGTGGTAACTGAGTGGGTGACAGATGGTGGTGTATTGTTGATGGGCTATGAGATGTACCGCTTGCTTTCACTGAAGAAATCCTTTGCTACGGGCAGAAAGAAGAAAAGCAAAAAGCAAACTGGCCCTGTCATTATTGATGTGGATGAAGAAGATCGTCAGCAGGAACTCTTGAAAGGTGAGAACCCACAAATCTCGTTTTACGTATATCTTTCATTTCCATTTAAATGATACAATCATTAGACAACTATTTTTACTAGCATTTGCACATGAACAGGCAGATATTCTGGAATTAGAAATCCACTAAGGCAGGGGTCTCCAAACTTAGCAACTTTTAGACTCATGGATTTCAATTCCAGAATTTCTCCACCTGCCTGGCTGACTAGGAAATTCTGAGAGATGAAATCCACAAATCTTAAAGTTGCCAAGTTTGGAAACCCGTGCACTAAGGAATATATTTCCAGCTTCATCAGAAAAATGATTTTCTAGTTTGTATGAATTATTTAATCCCAGCGACCAGTTAGGTCCCACAGAATGGGCCTTCTCCGGGTCCCGTCAACTAAACAATGTCATTTGGCAGGGCCCAGGGGAAGAGCCTTCTCTGTGGCAGCCCCGGCCCTCTGGAACCAACTTCCCCCGGAGATTAGAATTGCCCCCACCCTCCTTGCCTTTCGTAAGCTCCTTAAAACCCACCTCTGCCGTCAGGCATGGGGGAACTGAGATATTCTTTCCCCCTAGGCCTTTACAATCTATGCATGGTATGTTTGTTTGTTTGTATGTATGATTAATTTTACAATAAGGGGTTTTTAGTTGTTTTAGTATTGGATTTACATGCTGTTTTTTATTATTGTTGTTAGCCGCCCCGAGTCTACGGAGAGGGGCAGCATACAAATCCAATAAATAAATAAATAAATAAATAAATAAATAAGTAAATAAATAATTTATCATTCCTTTATTAACATAATATGTATGAAAGCAGAGTTTCTCTTATATGTATATAATTGTTTTGCTGCCTGTTTCATTACTGTAATGCAATGTTTTGTGAAAAGATTTTGTTTTAACATTGTCCCAGTTCTCACTGTTTTTCACTGGTTTGCTGCTTTTTTAAAAAAAACTTCCATTACGAACACGTATTTAATTTCAATTGCCATTGCGTTCAGTGAAGAATGTTGTTGAGAATTGTAAATGATACTTCCCTAGCCTAAGACAGGGAAGTGTCTATCTCTTATCAGTGTTGTCTTGAAAACTGAAGCAGAGATTTCTGATATCCAGTAATCATTTCTGAGCAGCACATTTTCCTTTCTCCAAACTTCTTACTGGATTTAGCATAACTCTTAATAATTATGCCACTTTAATTAAGGCTAGAGCAGAACAGATTCCTTTGGAGACATTTCCTTTTCCTTTCAGGAATTGAGAAAGCTTTATCCCGGCCTGGACCGGATGTGGTCATTTGTGATGAAGGACACCGGATAAAGAATTGTCATGCCAGCACCTCTCAGGCTTTGAAAAACATCAGATCTCGGCGAAGAGTGGTTTTGACAGGCTATCCTCTGCAGAACAATTTAATTGAATATTGGTGTATGGTAGACTTTGTTCGCCCCGACTTTCTTGGTACCCGGCAGGAATTCAGTAATATGTTTGAGCGCCCCATCCTGAATGGACAGTGTATTGACAGCACCCCCCAAGATGTTCGTCTAATGAGGTATCGCAGTCATGTCCTGCACAGCCTGTTGGAAGGCTTTGTACAAAGGTGAGGCCATTCGCCACATTGTCAGTCCTTCAGTCTTTGAAAGAAATATTTAAATAATGAGAGGGTGGGCCCAGATTATTTGCGGGAGCATCTTCTGCCCCACATGTCCCAGCGACCAATTAGGTCACACAGAATTGGCCTTGTCTGGGCTCCGTTGGCCAAACAGTGCCGCCTGGTGGGTCCATGGGGGAGAGCCTTCTCTGTTGCGGCCTCAGTCCTCTGGAACCAACTCTCCCTGGAGATCTACAACACCCCCTCTCTCCTTGCCTTTCGAAAGGCGTTAAAGCCACATCTGTGCCGTCAAGCCTGAGCACCGAGAGCGACAGTTCCAGCCATTAGTTTGAAAGAGGGATGAGTGATTATTTTTTATAGTAGGTTTTATTTATTTCCGAATGTTTTAATTGTATTTATTTTTACCTTGTAAGCCGCCCTGAGTCCGCGAGGAGACCATCATTAGCAGGACCGTTTTGGTATATGTGTCATTAAATCTAGTTTCATAATAAGAGACTGCTTTGGTAGAATTATTCATTTGGAAATATGAAAATAACTTATGAGGACTTAATGTGCTTGAAGTATGTAATTAAATTTCATCACAGAATATATAATATGTTGAAGAAAATATACAGTTGTTAGATTATACTTGATTATAGACTAAACACTAAGATTTTGCAATAATTTGCTACGGAAAATTAATCTCCACATACAAAGTACTGGATCACACTTGTTATTTTATACTTGCTAATAATCCTACCTAAATTGAGGTGTCTGGTATTTCCTCCTTTCCATTCCTAATAGAATTTCTTTGCTAATGTTCTCTTCTCTCTTTGTTTCTGTAGGCGAGGGCACAATGTGCTGAAAGTTCAGCTTCCCTCTAAGGAAGAACATGTCATATTTGTGCGTTTGTCAAAAATCCAGCGGGCTCTTTATACTGAGTTCATGAATAGGTTTCGTGATGCAGGCAACAGCGGCTGGCTGGGACTGAACCCACTTAAAGCTTTCTGTGTTTGCTGTAAGGTGTGTTTTTAATAAAAAAGGGAGCAGTGTTTTGTATAGGGTTTCATGAAAATATTAACTGTTAGGATGATATTGGTATTATTTAGAGGTCACTTTCTTTTTATTCTACATCTTGAATGTTGTGTATATTTTTTTTCCTAACAATATGATGATAATACAGAACACAACTATCTTCTAAGACTCCCTAAATATTCCCTGAATAATGGTTACCACACAGCTTTAGATTGCAATGTGGCTTGGGGTGTTTTGATTAGAGTGCTCTGACAGCAATATTAATGACATGAAAAATACAGTATCTGTGTTTTTAATCATACTGATTTTGCAAAATAAACTTTTCCCACTTTAAAAGATTGGCCAGAAACCTCTTTGTTGCTTTTGCTGCAAGAGACTAATTTGGCTATTCCTCTGGAATTTGGTAAAATCACTGCTGCTCACACTCACCCCTTCAGTGAGGCAACAATAACTGTAGGTAAAGAAAATAGTCACCAGTCTCATGACTGGAAAACATCTAGGATTAATAATAAAACATAATCTTTAAGTATTTCATAATAATTGCCAAGTAATTTGCCATCCTCTCTCAGATATGGAATCACCCTGATGTGCTATACGAAGCATTGCAAAAAGAAAATTTGGCAAATGAGCAAGATCTGGATGTAGATGACCTTGGCACAGCTGGTAACAATTCACGCTGCCAGTCACAGGGCATTAAAGTGAAAACAGAGAGCAATGCTTTGCCATCTACAATTGGGGAGGCTACCAATAGCAAGTATATGCAGGGCATTGGCTTCAGCCCATTTCAGGAAAGAGCCAATCAGGTTGTAACGTATGAATGGGTGAGTACCAAAATCAAAAGTCTTTCATTTTTTTTTTTAACTTCTACCTTTTTTCTTGAACATGGTGGATGTTTGAAGCAATATCTTATATCTATCTACCTGTGCACAAATATATATTCATGCTATGTATGGACTCATTTTCCATAGATAATATTTTAAAGGTCATTTTATGTATGAAATAGTTCTGTGGAGTATTTTTCTTACCTTTGGCTCCACTTTTCATTTTTATGGAAAATCTTGTATCTTGTGCAATGAGTATCTTACTCGTTGCAGCTTCAAATGGGATCATACCATTTACTGCTATTATTATTCTATAGCAATTCTCTGATCATTCTTTTATTATCTGAGGATCTTTTTTATCTGTGATTTTTTAAGAATGTAGCTGATAATTGATTTGCTTGTAAAATTATCTAATTAGAATGAGAATATGGCCTATATCTCAGAGTTTAAGAACATTTGGGTTCTATGATGTTGAAAACGTTACAAACCCTTTTGCGTTGTCAATACTTTTGCATACATACAGTATGACCTAAAAGGTGATCTGTTCTCCCCACAAGTCCTAAAACTGGATAAAGATAACTCAATTAAATAATGGAGTCAAACCATTATGCTTGTTTAAAGAATAACTTTCCTATGCTGCAATGCAAGTCCTTGCATTTGCCTAATGTTAATGCTTTTTATTCAAGTCCAAAAGTACTTCTGTACTTACGCAGAAATACTAAAAAATCAAAAAAGATTCACAAACCTTTAAGTATCACTGTAGTTTAAAAGCAGTATAACAGAATAACAGAGTAGGAAGGGACCGTCAGGGTCTTCTACTCCAATCCCCTGCTCAAGCAGGAGACTCTATGTATCATTTGGTTGTCTAGTCTCTTCTTAAAAACCTCCAGCGATGGAACACCCACAACTTCTGAAGGCAAGCCATTCCACTGTTTCATTGTTCTAACTGTCAGGAAATTTCTTCCTATTTCTAAGTTGGTTCTTTCTTTGATTAGTTTCCATCAGTATATGAGAAGGTTTAGGAATTTAAATATCAAATCCTAGAGTAATTATGATATTTAGATGGATGATAAAGAAATTGTCAAGGGACCGGTTTTATGAGAAATAGATTTTTGCTATTTTTTTTGGATTGCTTATGAATGGATTTGTTTTTGATTATGTTTGTAAGGACACAGATATTATGGAAATCCATAATCCTGAGTTATAAATTGAATTGTGATGTAGCAAGTGTCACTGAGAGATATTCTGTTTTACCTGCAGGCTAAAGATATCCTTTGTGATTATGAGACGGGAGTCTTACAAAATTCACCTAAGATGGTGCTATTGTTTCATCTAGTAGAAGAAAGTGTGAAACTTGGAGATAAACTACTGGTGTTCAGGTAAAAAGGCTATGGGAAAACATTTAAAATAAATTGTAAAGCAGTCTGAATAAATAAATGCTATTAATTTCAACAGAATTATTCATTAAAACATTACCTTATAGAAATAGCATTTCCATTATATTTCTGCTGATTAACTAATAATAAACCCTTGTTGATTTTCTACATTTTTAAGATTATCCTTAAAAAATGCTTTAAAATGACAGTAGGTTCAGCCTAACTGGAGAACACTTAGCAAAGAACACTATATTATTATCATTACCTATTAAAAAAATTGCCGTTGCATTTGATTTTGAGGCATTTTTCAACATGGTTTTCCAAGTTGTAAAGATTTGGATGCAACCCATATGTTTCCATGATCTTACAAGTTTCTTGACATCTGAGATACAATTGGTTTTGACTGTAGAACATTGACCACTCAGTAAAGGATGCTTGAACTCTTATTCCCCTTTTTGTGTAAATGATGATATTATGAAAAGTAGCAAAGCCAGTCAACTAGAATTTGGGATTAAATATACGTTTTATGTTTCTGTTGGCTAGCATACTATTGATTTTATTGCATTCTACTTTTTATGACACAAGCAAAAATTTGACAACCTGAGCCTATTTTTCGTGGGAGAAATGTAGAACTATAACAGTTTAGAAAAAGAACTAGAAAAGTATGGAAAAAAATCTGGCAGAGTTTTACATCTCTCAGAATAGCTCCGTTGTTGGGTTTCTTCAATTGATAATATGGAAACTTCTACCTGCCATCATTATTTTTACATATACATTAACAATGAACTTCTTCTTTCAGTTTGAAATAGTTGCCCTATTCCTATTCCTCTGTTGGGCCATGCATATGATGGTGAGGATGGGTTAACTTACATAGAATCATTATGTGTAAAATTGGCTAATAGTGTAGACAGAGTCTATGTCAGGCCGAAGCCATTTTATTTGGGATCTTTGGCCTGCTACACTTTATACTATTCTACTATGCATTTTCTACTGTGGGAAAATGGGAGGGAGGGTTGTATGAGTTGTTGGTATGTAGCCATAACAAATTCTTTCTAGAAAGCCAAGGTCATCCTTTGTCTCTGCACCTGCACAGAAGGAGATGGGTAGATCCTGCCAACATGGCATGTGAAGATTGGACAATGTGATGGACTTGTGGGTGTGGAGGCAAAGAATTGAACTTTCAGCTGGGTAGTGAAACCCGGAGGATTTCAGATTCTGGTTTCACCCAGATGTACCAACATGGCTCTAATAATAAATTGGGACATAAACCTAACAGTCTAGACTTTACTACTTAAGCTGTAAAGTCAAGCATTATGTTTGTGTTTTTTGTCAATCTGAAATAAACTCATCTTTTTATAGCCAAAGCCTTTCCACATTGTCTGTCATTGAAGATTTCTTGGCAAAAAGGCCAGTGCCTTCTCTCCCAGGTTTGGATGCACAAGGAATCCATAACTGGATCCGAAATGTAAATTATTATAGTAAGTACAGCATATTCCTAGTATCTAGAGATTTTGGTGCTGAGTAGATCTTGAAAACATACCAAAACATTTGGTAGCACTTTTCCAAACTAACACATTTAATGAAAAAGCATAAGCTTTTGTGAAATAATTTGCTACCATACATTAACTCTCCTCCAGTGTTGAAAAATATTACTTTTCTTGCATTTTTTCATGATAGAAGCATTGTCTTGGTTGCAAGATTTTTCAATAATGTTTTGGTAAGAAGTAGCTTTAAATGGATTTTTCCCTATTTGTTGTATCACATCAGTTCTCTCAAACAATCACTTTTTGTACTCTACAAAGTTTTATTTTGATAGAAGTTATGCAGAAATGTTTGTAATAATCTAATTCTTCTCACACAGGACTGGATGGAAGTACCTCTGCCTCAGAGAGAGAACGATTGATTAACCAGTTCAATGATCCTAGCAACATTTCTGTTTGTCTCTTCCTTCTTTCAACAAGGTACATTCAAATACTAAGGATAGAGACATATGAGTGACTATGAAGAATAGTGGATAGTGTTCCTCCTGAAAAAGGGTGGAATCTACTTCATTTAAGGAGCATTTAGAATTTCATATGGATTTAGTTGGTTTTTCCCCCCATACCTGTTATCTTCAAATCATAACATCATATTAATTTATATAGAGCTTTGAACAAAAGCAGTATATCCCAGTTAATATTTGATTTTCAGTATGCCAGGCAACTTTTCACTCCCAAGCAAATAACTATTTATTTTCCCCCCTCCAGAGCTGGGTGTTTAGGTGTGAACCTTATTGGTGCAAACAGAGTGATAGTATTTGATGCTTCTTGGAATCCATGCCACGATGCACAGGCAGTATGTCGGGTATATCGCTATGGACAGAAGAAGCCCTGCCACATCTACCGGCTAGTTTCTGATTACACTTTGGAAAAGAAAATTTATGATCGTCAGATCTCCAAGCAAGGGATGTCAGGTAGATCATGCCTTGCCCTAGGCAGATCTTGCCATGCAGTAGGCATATTTCTTATGGTCTCTGAATTTGGCTTTCTTTGTTTTTAGGTTTGGCATAAGATTTCCAGTTCTCCTCATCTTCACCCCACCCACCCCTTTTAAAAGTGCAATAATTTGCTAATATTACAGATTAAAGGAATGTTATTGGAGATACAGATGGGCTTCCTCTTTGGTGACTAATGTATATTTTCTTTAGATCGTGTTGTAGACGATTTGAATCCAGTGTTGAACTTTACCAGGAGGGAGGTGGAAAACTTGCTGCACTTTGTGGAAGAGGAATCTGAGCCTCCCCAGCTTTCAATTAACTCCAGTAAGATCAAGGAATCTGTTTTAGAGCTGGCCTGTCTCCAGTACCCTCACCTCATCACCAAGGTTAGGAAAGAGAGTAAAATCCCCATATCCATGCTATTTTAATAAATTGGTTGTAAAAATTGCATCTAATAAAGTATATTAAGAATGTATAGTGCCTGCAAGAAATTAAATTCAAGAACATTGGCCACCTCAAATTACCTATGTCCCATTGTTTTATTATAAAGTGCTTCTGATTGTCAGATGCCATGTATTTAAGGAACAGGATATAACAAAGTGCTTGTTTATGTCAAGGAAAGCCCAGGGTTAATATATTGCTTATATATTTCATCATAGGTGGGATTCAGCAGTGTTACTTCATTAAATACCATTTCCCCTCTGCAACAAATTCTGTATTATACTACCACATATGTTCCAAAGAGTTGGAGGAGTCTCCAGATCAGATCTGAAGTGCATGGAGATGTTGATTGAGGGTGTTTGGGGAGATACAAAGTATTTTTACATAGAATCTACTTCTTTAATAAGTCTACCATAAGGACTGACCTCTACATTTGTGCAATCTTACGGTGATTCTCTGTCTGGATAATAAAGATGGCAAGTGGGTGTAGGTCAGGTTTCCTCTAAATGATCAGTATTGACCACCAAAGGTCAATGGGACAATCCATTCCTGTTGTTTTTGTATAGGACTATTAGTTAAAATAATATTTATTAAATTATTTTCTTATCTGAAACTTTCTGGCATTTGTGGACGTCCTTGCAGGCTGGGACTTGTCAACTTCCTGCTGGCTTCTCCATTGATATTGGTTGTGGGAAGTCAGCAGCACGAAGCTCCTAACAAGCGTGGGATTTGGTTAACATCTGCAGTTTGAACTAGAGGGATTGCTATCACTGAGCAATGCAGATGTGCCTTAATAATTGCATTACTTAGTAGTAGAAACTTCTATCCCATTTGCTAACATAAATCAAGGACTATAGGTATGTTTAATAAATAAAAAAAATACACTGATGCAGAAGAAGGTTCCTTCCCATTCCTACATTAGATTAAACATTGTGGCATACTTTTAAGATAGAGCAACCTAATATCCTGATATTATCAAGGGGGATTAGATGCTTATAAAATATTATCAAAATGGCCCTAATGGTTTCATTAGAAACAGTTCAAGGATTATTTCAATTGTTTGGGAGAGGGAGGGGGCTTGTTTGCCTTCTTGCCGTTTTGTGATACTTTCAATAAATCAGTGTGCTTCAGATGCAACCTCCTTATATGCTTTAATCACCACAGGAGCCTTTCCAGCACGAGTCCCTGCTTATCGATCGTAAAGAGCACAAGCTCACCAAGGCAGAGAAAAAAGCTGCAAAAAAGAGCTATGAGGAAGAAAAGCGTGCATCTGTACCTTACACCCGTCCTTCCTATGCTCAGTATTACCCAGCCACTGATCAGAATCTGACGAATATGCCCGCCTTCAATCAAAGGAACTGGTGGGTAACCTGAAGCAAAAACAGGACTAGCAAAACGTATCTCCTACTTCTCCCCCCTTGGCAGTATAGGTAAAACAAAGGAGGGTGTTGTCTTGGTAGCTGTGAATAGTCGAAGCTGATATAGAAAATGAGTCAATACGTAGAGTGCATTGAACAGAATCTTACTGCAATGGGGAAATCAATCTTGGAAGTAGCAATAGCACATACAGACAGTAGCACACAGGTTTAGCAGTATACACTTCCCACCTAGGATATAAGATACTTTTTAAAAAATTCAATACAAAAGATTTCTTGACGCAGTGTGGGAGAAAATGAAAGTATTTTTGTTTAGTATACAACTTATGAAAGATCTTCCTTAGGTGATTGCATATAGATGAATTTATATGCGATTGGCTGCTCATAAGCATCCCGTTGTAGTGTACTTATTCCCTTATTATGGAAAATCCAGAAAGAGTTATTTAAGCAGAAACAGTGAAAGGTCCTGTTGTGAAAAGAGGTTGTTGGATTATTTCAAATACTGTAATCATGTTGACTTATTTCTTGCTTTGTAGGCGGCCAAGCCTAAAAGGTGAGGACCGGCCAGTGGCAAGCGTGCGTCCTGTTCAGTCCACCCCTATTCCGATGATGCCTCGTCATGTCCCCTTAGGCAGTATGGGAGCAGCTTCGGTTTCCAATCCTGCTATTAACTTCCCGATCAATTACCTGCAACGAGCTGGTGTTCTCGTGCAGAAGATTGTCACCACAACAGGTCAGTTGCTTTGGCAATTACACTGTAGTCTACCTTTCTTAGGAAATGAGATTGCACCAAAAAGGTATAGAGAAAAAAAAATTCCAAGAACACATTGAGGATAATTCTCTGATAACATGTTGACCATTGTTATATTTTAAACAGAGCAGCCACACATTTCTAGGGCTCAGGATCCAGTCTTAACAGATTTAATTGCATTACTTTAATTCATTTTTCATGTTTATCTTCCTTATATTTGCTCTAGGGGAAATAAAGAATATTCTTCCATTATGAAAGAGAAAACATTGGCAAAATTATTTGGTCATACAGACATAATGTGCCTAATGAAAATTCTGCATTCTACCCAGTTATCAAATATGTTGGAAGCTTAGTCATTTTTGCACATGAATTTCTCTTTTCATTTTACAAAAACACAAAGTACTTGAAAAGACGAAGGAGAGTAGTTGAAATGTTACTGCAGCAGCTTCCTTTGTTAAGTCATTATTTTCTTGAACTAACAGTTAAATGTAAGAGCATTATCCATTAGTATAATTTTTTACTGATTTTCCCCCCTCTCCTACTATATTTTGAAAACATATAAATACTGTACATAGTGGTTTTGTGTTTTATATAATACCCAGCTGAAAGTAACTAAATACTTGGAAGATGTTATTTTATTTAATGTTTTTAATTTAATCCACTTTGAAGTCTCAGGCAGTAATTGATATACCTAATATTTTATCCATTTTAGATATAGTGATTCCAGGTACGAACACTTCCACAGATGTGCAGGCAAGAATCAGTGCTGGTGAAAGCATACATATTATCCGTGGGACTAAAGGTAATTGAGATAGTTTTCCATTAAATATTTTAGCTTGTAAAATGGGGTGAGGGTGGACTTATTTTTTTTCTTTTTCTTCTATATTTCTTCTCTCTATCATCTCTTGTTCAGAAAGTAAAATGCCATTGGGGAAAATATCCATACAATAAACGATTTCCATGTGGTTTTCTAACACAAATTAACATATTTCGATTGATTTATTTCCTTAGTTCAGATGGACAACGTTCATTATTAGTTTCTGATCATGCATTTGTTCATTACTGACCTGTTTTAATATAGACATTGTGATAATTTGAGATTACAGTAGAGATTGTAATGTAATTATCCACCTCATACTTTTATAAAGATATTTTGAAGATAGAATTAAGTTTATCAGGATGGTTGAAGAAATTTTGTCCTTTCCAAGTTAGGATTTCTGTACATTGTTGTTGTGTGATCTGCAATTAACAGATTACATTTCATTGTTTGGCAGAAATCTTTATTTTACCAGTCTGTTTTCATCTTCTCAGTATTATCTTAGCCAAATATTGTATACTGTTTATTGTGAAAACTGCTTTTTAGAATCCCCTTTTGTTTAAATATCATTGGCCTTTCAAAAATATAGAATTTGAAAAAATAATCACTTATAAGAGGCAGAAGGAGAGTTGATTGCAAATTGTTCATAAGGCTAGTTATTTTGCTTCTATAAAAAACCTTTCTTTCACCTTTTACAGGCAATCCTCACTTAACGACCACAACCGCCTGTCACTCTGTCACTAAGTGATGTAGTTGTTAAGTGAAATATCACATGACCACAACAGACTTATGTCACTTTTTACTCAGTTGTTAACCAAGTTATCACAGTTTAAGTTAGACATCACATGACCATGGCTTATGATTTTACTGCCAGGTTCTCCATTAACTCTGTTTATTGGAAACTGGTGGCGAAATGTGCAAACGGCAGACACATGCTGCGATCATCATAAATGCATGGCCTACTTGTAAAGTTATTTTTCTCCACACCATCACAACAGGATATTTGTTAAGTGAGGCCTACCTATATTTTGTACAACACACAACAGGTATTAGTGAATGAATTTGGATTGTATTTTGTAACTCCATACAAGATGGAGTTGAAAAACCAATAACCTCATTAGGAGGCATTAGACAACCCTTCACCAGTTGGATGATCATTTCAGAGATATTTCCTTACCAAATTTCTTTATGTCTTCAACAATAGCATGCCCTTCTAATGTGCTGCCTTCACTTGAAAAGATTCAGGGAAATATTCAGAGATCTATCTAGCTTGAAAATAGCCCATGTTGAACTGTGGAACATAGTCAAACACCATGAGTTTGGAATTAATGCCATTTGCTTTTAGGTCCCTATATTGATATAGCCTTTCTTGGTTGCTGTGAGATTCTGCACCCCAATTAATAAAATTCTTCTTACATATTCTTTGAATAAGAAAATGTAATAGGGAACTAGCATGTTACCATGTAGAGCACAAGTCACAACCATAATTAATACTTCCAATAATGTCCCTAGACTCCTTATAGACTCCAGAGACATTCCTAGAAAATAACATATGGCCGGAGGCATGTCCATCTAGCCAGTAGACCAGAGGTCTTCAAACTTGGCAACTTTAAGACTTGTGGACTTCAACTCCCAGAATTCTGGGAGTTAAAATCCACAAGCCTTAATGTTGCCAAGTTTGTGGATCTCTGCAGTAGACAGACCAATATCAAGAAAATTGTTACAAAGAATCCCTAGAAGTCTGTTGTTGTGAACTATAGAAGCTATCTTATTATACCTGTAAAATGCTCTACTGACCCCCCTCCCCAATTAACTATTATGATCCATCTCCCCCCAGGAACATACATCCGGACCAGTGATGGGCGGATCTTTGCTATCCGAACTACTGGCAAGCCAAAGGGCAGTGAAGATCATCGCATGGTTGCTTCAGGTGAGCCCCATTTCTCAGTGTCTCTTCTATTATTTTATTTTGAAAGCTTTCAAAATTATAGATATTCAAAATTTATTTTTCTAACAACAGTAATAAAATATAGCTATTAGAAGAGTGGCTATTAGAAGAGTGGGTATTAAAAGAATAGAATGCATTCAGTTAGAGAATTGATATAGTAATAATTATTAATTTAACAAAGTTGTAAGGTCTTCTAGTCCAACCCCCTGCCCAGACAGGAAGCCCCACACCGATTCAGACAAATGTTTATCCAACATCTTTAAAACTGTTGGCACATTCACAGCTTCTAGAGGCAAGTTGTTCCACTGATTAATTGTTCTAACTATCAAGAAATAATGCAAATTTTCAGCCTATTAAGTTGTGAGGAGAGAAGAAGATTTAAAACTGAATTGTGAATTCTTCTTTTCTCCCTTCCTTTTCTTGGAACTTGCTGGGTTTCTTCTTTAAAGGCTTTCCTGGTTCTTGTAATGAAACCGGTTTATCAAGAGCTATGTTCTGGAATCTCTGCCTGTAAGCTTTTAGTTTCAGTATCAATAGAGAAAAACTTCCATGTGATGCAGCTCAGAAGGATATTGTAATACATAGTTACTGAAAGATGGATGGGGAAAAAATCCCATCAGAGATGTCTGGAGGACTATCACTTTCAGTGTGCTATAAACGTTTCTTAAACCTTTCTGCCTACGATAGCTTAGGTACTGCTACTGAAATAAGCCACTGAAAAATAAAATTAGCTTACAACCTCGTTAATCAGGCTGGTTTTTTCCTGCGATCTCCTCTGCTACTTTAGAGCCTTTCCTGGTTACTTTCTTTGTCTTACATGTTGTTGTACTCTGCTTTACGTAGGGTCCCAGGGTCCATCTGTTGAATCCACAAGCAATGGCAGACACAATGCCTCATCACCCAAACTTCCCAACCCAGAGGAGCTCACTCGGCCTATTTCGCCAGACAGTCCTGAAATCATCAGCGAACTGCAGCAATACGCAGAGGCTGCAGCTGCCCGTGAGTCCAAACACAACTCTCCCACCACCAACACGACACCTGGATACCCCACTCGGAAAGACAATGCAGCCCACACAACAGCTCGTGGAACTGAGCAGCGAGTAGGGACCCAGGGCTTGGCTTCTTCCTCAGCCTTGCCAGCCACTAGTCAACACGTTGACAGCAACTCAGTGCTGGACTTACGAGGGAACAAGCGTAAGTCAAGTTCACCATCTGGTCCAGATGAGCAAGCCCATCGCCAGCAGAAGAAACGCTCACTGGCAACAACAGGTCAACCGTATGAAAGTGGGTACCCTGTCTCTGGCGGGTTCACCATGCCCTCTGTCCCTTTAAACCACAACTTAACCCACCCATTTGCTCCCCAAGCAGGCAACTCATTGTACATGGGCACAGGTTCCTCCTATTACCAGCTGCCTAGCTTGCTATCGGATCCTCATCTGATGTTCCCTGTGACTACTGACCCTCTGCTGACAGCGGGCACTGCTAGTTCCTCTGCTGCTACCTCAGCCACCGCCAGTGTCCCCTCTTTCATGTTAAACCCCTCCATGACGGGGGTGCTCTCCAACTATTCGCTGCCCTTCTCACAGTCACTCCTCTCTGAGCCCAGGATGTTTGCTCCTTTTCCAACCCCGGTCTTACCCAGCAGCCTTCCCAGGAGCATGGCGTCTGCCTACCCTGGCTTCATGTCACCTCACACGGCATATCCGGCGGGGGGCCTCCTTCGGTCTCAGGTGCCCCCGTTTGACACCCGCGAGGTCTCGGAGGTGGGCTGCAGCTCCAACGAGGATGAGGACAAAGATGACGATGTAATAGAAATCACAGGGAAGTAATGGGCCTACTCACTTCTTATAGATGGCATCTTTGGTCAGGAGGCAAAAAAATTCCTTGCTGGACCTTCCTGGGGGGGCGGTCAGGATTTTATATCTAGAACACAGGAGAAGTGCAGGAGGAGGATGGAAAGGAAATGGCATTTAGTTGTCAAAGATCTGCTTTGTATGGGAACTGGATTGAATGGACACCCCTCGCCCAGGAGTGGGGAGAAGCAAGAGTTGGGCAAGGGAAGTATCACTGCAAACCACAGGAGTGCCTCCTTGACTTTTTCCCTCCCGTGCTGTCTGTGTTGTCCAAAAGGAAGACTTGCCATTAATATTTCAGTGCCCTTTGTTAGACTGGAGACATCGGGCTGATATTTTTTTTAATTTTTATTTTTGTGTGTGTCTATGGAATAACACTCATACACAAACGGCCTTATCTGAGAAAGTTCATTGTCCCATGATCGAAAGCAGGAGATTTTTGTGCCCTAAGAAACCCGAGAATGAATTCCATTCTTAATGGAGGGAGGAGGTGGGAGAAGGAAGGAGCAGGCAACATATCCTATCTGGGAGGGAGGGAGGGAGGGAAGGAAGGAAGGGGTGGGCAGGGTCTGGGTGGCAATGAATTTTTCATCTTTCTGAACGTTCAAGGCAAATTAGCCCAGCGCCCTTCATCCAGGCCCTCGTGGAATGGTGGCAGGAGCTGCAGAGATGGGCTGCAGGTATGGACTGCCCTACCACCTTCTCTAAGAGTTGCATTTGAAGACTGGGAGGGCCGTTGGTGGGTCAGTTTCTTCTGGTTTGTTCAGCACCATTGGGTTAGGACTTGTGTCAATCGTTTAGTGAGGTAGTGCTTGATGGAGACATTTTAAGGCTTTTCCCAGTTCCCCACCTAGCTTTTTTTTTAGTGATTACTCTCCTGCTGCTGCTCCTCCTCCCCCTTTGAAGCGATGATGAGCCTGCAGGTCTGGCAAAAGAAACCAGCTGTCAGATTTCTGTTGACCAGAATGAAGTGGCCCTCCTGCTAAAGGGCTTCGCTCGAGCTCCTTGTACCTGCTGCCAGAGTCCTTATTGACACTGACTGAATGATCTCCCTCCTCCATAGAACCATTGTTTTTAATTTATTTCATTGAAAGTGAAGTATTTATTGGGGAACTCTTTCCCACATCTTCCTTACTAAAAGCAGTTAGGTTGTTTATAGTCTGGCCTGTTTGAGAAAGGAATAAAGCGATACATAGATTCCTTGACAAATGCAGGGGTGTTTGGGAAGGGCCAAGGCAGAATTACCCCCACCCTTGTGATTCATTGGGGAGACTGCGGGCCAGGGGCATTATCTGGCTAGAGCTTTGTTTATTCTCTAGCTTTTTCCCTTATAGTGGGCAACAGGGAGGTTGGTGTTTGAAGTGGCGCTCTCATCAGTTGGAGACATGGATTTTTTAAAACTAGGTTCCTGCCATTCCAGTGGTTTAATAGTTTAAAAAAAAAAAAGCTAAAGCTTTGCAGAGGAAAGTCCCCTCTATATTGTTGCTAGTATCTGGCCCAAGTTTTTATAATACGTCGCCACAGAAGTGTGGAAGGAGAAGCCATTTATTTTCGTAGAAGCTTAACAATAGAAGGAAGTTGCAGAGATTTGGCGTAGAAATCAAAATTTGCCTTCCTCTCTATCGTGCAGGAAAGGGAGACGGTGGTACCTTTGGGGGGTGATGGAATGATTCCCCCCCCTGTCCCGTTTGTCTTTAAAAGATTACACCCGCTAAATTGGTGTTTTATAAGACATTGTCATTCCAAAGACAAGGGAAGAGGCACTTGCACCCCCATGACAATGAGTCAGTGAGAGCATCGCTAAGAAAACCTTCCCAGGGTGGCGGTTCACATCTTGTTCTCACCTTATCTTTGTTATGTGGTTGCTGCAAAGAAGACAGTGGATCCACTGAGGTGGCTAAAATTGTCAGGCTTTTGCCCCTTGCCCCCCCCCCCCAAAAAAAATCATGATGAACTTTCTTTTTGTGCATCATACCTCTCCATGAAAAGTTTGAACGCCACATTATTTGAATGGAGGTAATGTGAGAATTGAGCCTTTGCTCGCCTTCTAAAAAGACCTATCAGACCCCTTAGTTAAAGAGGTCATGGCTAATTGTTTTTCAGATTGTGAATCAGAAATGATTCTGAGAGAAAGCGCTGTGTGAGTACGACTGCGTGTACGTTGTATACTTTTTATGTACCATTAAAAAGCATGTAAAGTTGGGCTTTCTGACTATCTTTCTCTGCTAACTGGGCACTGTCTGTCAGGCCTGACTTCACCATTTGTAGAAGCCTTAGATTTAAAGTTAGCTATGCAAATTACTTTAATTATTTTAAAATAAAAACATTAAAATAGTGCTTTCTTCTTTAACATATCCTAGGAGTTGAAAACCGAGGGGTTCTGAGCAAACTTCTGGACAACTTGTCTTTGGATGCACTATGGGATTAAAAAAAAAAAAACCCAAACACAAAACGCCCCACAAAAATAACAAAGCAAATTAACTGATGGGGTCCATTCGAGTTTCTCCAAAGACTTGGCCTTGGTACGTCTGTGAGTCATGCCCTTTTGTGATTTGTATGTGTCCACCTCATGCAAAATAATGAAGGCACTGATTGTACTGTAAACCTCTAGGTTGACTCGGGAACCGGATCTAGGCAAGTGGGGGGGCTAAGCAATTTTTGGTGAAGGGTTTTTCTATTTTTTTCTCCTTCAGGTTTTAGGCAGACCTAATATTCAGTAATGAGTTTTGGGCAGCAGAGCTGATAACAACTCGAGTAATCCTACTAGCCCCTGCCTTCACTTTCATGGAGCAATGGGGCAGTCAAGACAAGCTAATACGTTTTGTATGCTATTAACTTCAGACCGCTGTTTCTTGATTCTCTTGTCTCGTTTGAACATCATAGCTGAGCACAGAAGATTTGACAGGCTTTGAGGACATCCTTACTGTAAAATATGGGATGTTTGATTAGGGGAATAGATGCAGCTGTGATTAAGTAGACCAGGCTCTATAGTCATCTTTTAAATAGGAATGGAAGATAAGGTATTAGCTGTAGGAAACCGTGTACACCTGTAACTTACTAGTCTGAGCACTGGATGGCAATGTTGCATCACTTGGATTATTACTAGATTTTAACAATACAATATTTTTTAAGATTGGCTTTTGTACTTAGGTGAGAAAAGTATAAAAATGTAAGTCTAACTGTGCACATCTTTCTTTTTTCCCCTTCCTTCCCTCCCTCTCTTTTTGTTTCTTTCTTGTCATTTCTCTTTCCCCTAAAATGTTTATGTTAGTGGATTGCTTGAACATAATTTTTCCACTGGCAGTGTCCATTGGGGTCTCTCTCTGTCTCACACACACATACGCACACACCCCTACCTTCAGTTATACCAGCCACTTTCTGTGACCTTTGGAAAGAAACACATTTGGGGCAGATTCCTCTACTTCAGCAAGTGCCTGACCTGTGTCTCCTTCCTAATAATAGGGGCTCTAAATGTAATTGGTCTCCTAGAGATTAAAATGCATTCCCAGCACTTGCCTAGAGAGAACAGTGTTGCCACCGGCAATGAAGACTGCATTCTTCTGCTTTGCACCCTTCTTGCTTCTAGAGAGCATCAAAATCACCCTCTTTCTCACACACGAATTCTCCCACGCATTCAACATCCTTAGGAAGGGGTGGCTTCTAGAAACAAAGGGTGGCTGTTGTGCCTTGTTCGTGAAGAACAGAGAATGCTTGACTTGGGAGCTGAGTCACAACAGCACAGTGACTTAACGTAGTTACAATGTCGGAATGGTCCCCTCTTTGATGCACTGTAATTTCCAAGAATGTAGTGGCTGCTCAGAAGCAGCATATGTGTTTGGGTTGTGAGATCTCTGAATTCAACTATTCCTTTTATCTCAAAGGTAACTCCCCCCCCCCCCCCCCAACTTGCTGGCTTTTTGTTATATCTAATTTCCAGGGTCTGTGCTATTTGCATTGCTAAAGTTCAGGCCACAAAATAAACGAGGAGGAATTCACGTATTCTGAATTTACAGGTGGAGCCGAGATACCGTTAGATATGCTTGGCTAAGGTCTTGGGATACTTAGGAAGGTTCTTGCATTCTGCGGCTGTTTTTGATCTGCGTGTAATCTTTGGATCTTCCTTGATAAACCATACATTGCAATATTTCTCTGCGCTTTAGAGCAACCGTACTGTACCAGGTTGGTGTGGTACACAACAACACTTGATCCCCTGAATAAATGCTTAGGGTAAAGAGGTGACCTTAAACTGTGATATTTTACAGACCTTGCCCAGTTTCACTCCAGTTGTGGCGGTATACAATTTAAAACTGACAAAAATCATCTTGCTTAGATATAAGTTTCCTATGATGAATTGTTTTTTGGTAAGAATAACACTGGAGGACTTCTCCCCAACCATGTTAAGAATTGCCCACACGTCTGCATGTTAATTACTGCTCTCTATCTCCTAATGACCAAGATATGGAAATTAGGAGAAGTGCTGTCCGAAGAAGGCAAGTTTGATATCAAAGAGCTCCTACAGTTTTGCATTCTGTGGGACACAATTATATGGACATATAGAGGATAGTTTAAGGAGAAAAGAAATATGATTATAATCTCTGTCAAAGAATCCCAGGAATATGCAAGCTTCCTCTCTTAAAATAATGATCCTATTGATTGATCTATCTGAATTATGTAACCGATGGCAACAGTGCAAACATTTCTTGCAAGATCTCAAATCAAATGAAAATTTATTATAATTACATATATATTTGCACTGAAATCCTGATTTAGGCATTGTAAATATAATTATTAAACTGGAGAATGGTTGATCTTATTTCCATTAAACCAAGGGAAATATACACCAGTAGATTATAGCAAAATCGTGTCTTATTTAATACCAAAACCATATTATATCAAGTCTGGGGATTTATAAGGACATTTTTGGGAATGCTTGCTTCTTGTAACTCAATCAGGAAAGCAATAGGGAAGATTTTTGCAAGTTTAGGGAGGATCAACAGAAATAAAAATTGAGAGCTGGCAAAGGAGGAGGAGTATTTTGTGTGTTTGTGTGTGTGCGAGTGTGCGCGCGCTCTTTATTGAAACAAGACCACTAACAGCTGCTCACAGCTGCATTGCTTCTTGGGTCCTATATTATTAGTTTCCCTGTTTATGTTCTCTGTCCCTCCATTAAATCTATTTGTACAGGGGAGCCAAATGAATCGAATGGGTTTCTTGGTTTGTTTTTTGTTCTGCCTTTAGTTTGTGGCCTGTGCTTTGTGGTTGAAATAAAAAGACATTTCTGTAGCAGGGTCAGTTGGTTGGCTGGTTGCACGCATGGGATATGTGCTTCCCTCATCTCTCTGTCCAATGGGATGTGCTCACCCAATCTCCCAGAACAGAGACATTGAACAATTTTGTTGTTTATATGATGTATTTATTTTTACTTGTGTTTCATGTCATTTTTTAAAAAAATAAAATAAATTGTAAGTTGGTATAATGCCTATCAACTGTCTCTCCTTTTTTAAAAAATAAACTTCAAATGTTATGAAGAATTTGGTAATTTTGGTCTGGAATTAGTTTGAATTTTCCCTCCTGAAGGCTTTTTTCACGGAAAGGAAAAATAGTCTGACATCATGAATTTGTATCTTTTACAAACAACTTCTTGCATTGGTTTCAGTTATAATCAGGCACAATTAACTAGCAAATTAACTAATTGGCTTAATTAAAGCCTACATTTCAAAACAGAATGCAACATTTAAGACACAAATATGTATTATATTCAAACCTTATAACCATACATGGTGTTTTTATCCTGGGTTGGTTGTAATGTGATCTGGTAGTAGAGGATACTGCATTAATCCTTTTGCTACTTTCAGATTGTTTTTGCACATACCCAAACAGGGAAGCAGATTCTTTTAGAGCAATCTGTCCTAGGAGACTATTGGATCCTACTGGCTTCCAGAAAGAGCTTGGGGGCTTCCCCCTGAGTATCTGGGTAGGTCACATGAGGTCTTGGTCACTACCTGGAAGTGATGAGGTCCCCTTGCACCAGGTTACCCCTATGTAGTCTCTCATGGTTGGTTGATTCTGAGGTGTGCTGATGTTGAAATGCCTGCAGTGACTCCTGGAACATGTTCATAATTATACTTTTATTTTTTGGAAATGACTTGTTTTACAGGCTTTTTCAAGGTTGCCTAACTTAGATTTAGATTGATTCAAATGAATTCCATTATACAAGGGGAAGATCTTGTCTTATTAAAAGCAGATACCACACACTGTAATGGTCATTGTTTATTAGAAAAAAGAAAATGAAGAGGGTTGTACCACATGTGCTACAATGTATACTCATAAACCTCGCTTGCTCATTTCACACTTGGGCATAATCTTGCCATGAGTCAGTCAGTATGATCCGAGACCACCACGTTCCTTGCCATGGTACAGTTTCCTTGGCTGCCCAAGAGGAGGGGGAAAAGTATCACCTAGCATTTCAGATGTGGGAAGAAGAGATTGGCTTTCTTGATTTTGGAAGCAGGAGCCAGACAGAAGATCCCAGTAAATATCTACAAGTGTGCCTGGATAGGACTGAGCCGCTTAAGAGACCAGTAGAATCTAGTTAGAGAGCCCATTTAGATCTCTTGTGTCAAAGAGGTAGAATTCAAACCGGCCCTTCCTTTCTCCGGAAGCCTGGCTGTCGACGTACTCGGCCTTTCTTGCTTTCTGGATGCTGCTGCTGCTGCTGCCACCTTGAAGTCCAGGCCTTTTGCCTCAGTCTTTTCCTTTGCTGCAGAGCGTTGCAGAATTCAACTAAATTAGTACCAGGTGCCCAGGAGTAGCCTTTGTACGGAAGCTGAAGGCCTGACACTGGAGTGACGCTGTGGTGGTTCTCTTTGGTTTCGACGTTCTTGCCAAACCTAGAGGTTACAGCCTCCATGGCCTGTTGCCCTATGATGCGCAGCTTATAGTAGGTAAGGGTTTGAGAAAAAGAGCTGTCCATTCCTTGGCACTGATAAAGCCCAGCATCCTGTTGGGTCAGCCGATTAATCAACAGCCCTTGCTCTAAGACTGAAAAGCGGCCTGTGCTCCCAACCTGAAAGGAAACCAGACAATGGTCAATCGGCTTGCCAGCTACAGCCACAGAGAAAGAGACAGAAGAACCTGCAGCTACCGGGGTGTTTCTGCATTTAAAGCGTCCATCCAACTCAGCTTCCTTTTGCAGCACAACAACGCAACTCTGGGTCCCTGTTGCATCCTAGGCTCCAAAAAGACCACCCAACCTCTCCATTAATTTTGCTTTTCCCCAGTACCTCCTCCAGAGCTATTGTGTTGCTGCGCTGTACTAGCCAACGGATCTTGGTTTGGGGAGAAAGTGGATGGCACTCAAGGAACGTTGAGTTGTTTTGCACACCAAATACCACTTTCTCTTCTGCTGTGGGGGTGCCTGCAGGGAAACAGCAGGGAGAAAAATATTTTAACGAGTTTTTAAAAAGAAAACAAGTACACTGCTCAAAAAAATAAAGGGAACACTCAATGCATCCTAGATCTGAATGAATGAAATATTCTCATTGAATATTTTGTTCTGTACAAAGTTGAATTTGCTGACAACAAAATAAAATTGATTGTCAACCAGCGTTGCTTCCTAAGTGGATAGTTTTGATTTCACAGAAGTTTGATTTTCTTGGAGTTATATTCTGTTGTTTAAGTATTCCCTTTATATTTTGAGCAGTATATTTTAACTCATCCAGGACACAACATTCGCTTTGCATGTGCCTCTGTTGGTGGAGCTATCCTGCCATCCCAGTGGAGAGCACACCTCTCCCAATTCCATCTAAAATTGTACTGAGTAGGGGATTGGACTACAAGACTTCCAAGATCTCTTCCAGCCCTATGACTCTATGATATTTGGACATGCCCATGCAAAGATAAGCTGATCCTTTAAAAAAAATGCAAGGTTTTTCCCCCACTGAATTCTGAAATTCTTTTCTGAAGGGTTTCATTTGTTTTCATATTTTCTGTTAATAATTTTTTTCCAGAACATATTCTATTTAAAATATTCACAATTTGCCTACCCATGGGTGGCACAATTTATATGGTATTTTTTGTTCAGCTTATCTGCAATTATATGCAGGTAGTTTAAAAAGTATGCATGTACATCCTTGCAAATAAGCTATTCGGCAGACAAGTCAAACTCATTTTGGGGGGGATTTGTAAAATTCTTGGCTTAACTGAGTATATATAGTATTTATATATAAACTGTATTCTTTACTAAGTCTATTCTGAATTTTAGTACATAAGGCACAGTATGTCTGTCTTACAAAAACAAAGTAACAGAGGCAAGTTTATAATAGATGCTTAGTTGAGTCTTTTTGAACTATGTTTTTTTAATCAGCCAGATGCTCTGCTTTGCATATAACACTAATCCAAAATGTGTTAGTTTACGCATTTTACTTAAAGAATAAGTTGTTTGGTTTAATATGGGTGCATCTAGTCTGTGTTTAAACCCTTCCAGGTAATATTTAACTTTGGGCTTGAATTAATTTATACTTATAGAGCACATTTTCTAAAGCAAATGCATTTTCTCAAAGACTGGACAGATTTTTAAACATTTTTGCAAGACAAACAGTAAAGATGGGGGCGGTGACTGTACAATTAAACCTTCCCTTTTAGTGTGTGCACCATCTTTATTTTTGTGAACCTGTCCTGACAGGTGCCGGTGTCCCCATGCATCTTCCTAGGATTCAGCTCACCCTCAGATAAAGTCTGGAGTGTTATGTAGATGATCCTAGGCTCAATATCTGTAAAGAGGTTTAAGGAGGCAACTCCACTACAGTGAGAGAGGTATTTAAGGCTGTTGTTCTCCATTATATTATTTTCTCAACTCTGCAGGCTGAATTGTAATAAGCATTAATACACAGCATGAATCTCTTTTGGCACAGACATGAATACTTTTTTCTTGCTGTTGGCTGGTGGACCCCTCCCTCCACTCATGTCCAACAGAAACTTACTGGCACGAAATAATTGTAAGTGACATAAAAGGAATATAGGAGGGAATGACATTGTGGTTACGTACTCCTTTCAAAAGCAGCTGCAGTCAAGTAAATAAGCTTCCACATTCACTCAAACTTTCCTCCATTCCATCAGAACTGCACTCACAGGCATCCAAGCTGCTGTTCCAGTTGCTGGTGTTTTCAAAGATGAGTTGACAACCTCACCCGGCCCAGTCTTTTGAAGCTTATAATAACAAATGCTCAGAAAGAGTGGGAAGAGGAGCTGTAACAGGAATCTGCTTCCAAATGTTATCCAGGGCTCTTTGTACATTCTGATTGTAACTTCCTGCTGCTTCCAAGGAGGGCTCCTCAACTCACCTTTTGCAGCATCCAAGCACTGATTAATTGGATTGGTCTTCAGCACATTTGGGCACTGCGCTCGCCTGCAAAAGAGATGATTAATGCATGCGCTAAGCCAGCATATTCGGTGCCTTCTCAAGATGAACTTGTGAATTAACAGGAAGTGTAACCTGTACCGTGTGTCAAAACATAAGGAAAGGGCATTGGCTGCTTGAAGTCCCCAGTGCTCCTTTACCCAACAAGTTGCTCTACTATTGCTTTGTTCTACTTTGCACCAGATGGTGCATCTCCCTACATTTTCTTTTGTCAGCAAGATGGAACAAGAAACATCTCTCTCTGACCAATTGGTTGTGAAGCCTGATGATGATTACTACAGAAAATAAATGACAGTTAGATTGTCACACCTTCAGAGAAGAAAAAGTACCCAGATGGGGTGTGTGTGTGTGTCCTTAGCAGGAACACTCGGTGTGAATTCTTATGGATCATGTTAGGGAAAGCCAAAATGAGTTTGCATCATTTGTTGGTTACATGGGCCAAGGGGAATTCTGAATGGAATTGATAAATACATCTTCAAATATATGCATTGTTATTTTTTGTTCTACATTCAATAGACTTTGGGATGTTTAATCTGCAGAGCACTACACAAAATATTGCCAGGCCCAAATATTCAAGTTTCTTTTTAAAAAAAAATGGGGGAAAGAGCTTGAGTGATTTAAGCAGCAAAGTGAATGTCTTAACCTGCATATCCCTGAAAGCCTCTGAATACAGTAATTGAGTTGAATCTTCCCACAGATGGCCATAGAACAGAACAGCCTAACTTAATTAACTTATGAAAACTCAACACCCCCCCCCAAACCTCCCCCCCCCCCATGTTTACAAATCTGGAAATTTGCACCTGTCTTCCCCAACAAAGTTATATCACATTTATGGTGCTTGGAGACCCCTCCCCCTCCCAAAAAAACAATTAAAAATGCAATTCCTGGTTGCAAGAAAGAGGTCCATTTTTATAAGAGGAAAGGGCGAAGCTTCTCACCTTTTCTTAGTGAGCAGAACAGCCCTGCAGGACTTGCCATCCCAGGTACAGTATGGATCTCTAGCAAGGCAGCAGTCAACACAGGCTTTGCCATAGAGTTCACAGCGATACATGGAGAGTTGCACCAGCCCTTTGGCAGTGCTCACAAACAGCTCCTGCTACTCAAAGGACAGAGGAAAATTACCACCGTGCAACTTTTTGTTGGAATTTGCAGCCTCCCTTCCCCCACAAACTCTGGACAAAAACTTTACCTACGTTTCTCTTTGTAAATATTAAAATGATCTGTATTTAAACATGCCTGAGATAAACATATATCCATCCTAAGATAAAATACAGGAAATAGTATAAGGGCAGACTAGATGGACCATGAGGTCTTTTTCTGCCATCAATGTTCTATTTTTCTATCTGTTAAAAATTGCCTTTGAGCAATGAGTCAGGGGCCAGATTCCCTGAAGTAATTTTAGGGATTGGACAAAAAAATCCAAAACAAAACAACACAACCCCCAGATATTTCATTTAATGGAGTTAAAGCTATCTTTGTATAGTATATAACTTCCACGTATACAGTTACATTGATCACTTGTTGGTGATGGATATAATCATTTATCTTTCTACATGTGAAAAAATGGTTATTTGGGACCCTCTGGCAGGACCCTGGAGGTGGCTCTCAAAGTTAGAGGTTATGGGAAGATACCCCTAGGGACTCGTGTGCCCCTTTGCACTGAAAAAAATAACATGCAATTAGTATAACAAATACTGCCTTACCCGCTTTAGAGAAAAGCGCATGTCTAAGATAGCTGAAGGTACCTACAAGAAATAGAGAACAGCAGCCATTTGCAATGATACTCTAAATTCCATTTTGTATTGGATGCCCACATCCCTGGACTCCACACAAACTTTATACTGGTACCTGCTTCATTATCATGCTGACAAACAGAGGGTGGCAAAGGATTAAGGTTTATTAGACTTCTCTATTGCAGTGCCATTTAGTGGTTATCTGGATTTTTGTAGGGCTATAATTTATTTCTGCTCCTGAAAACTTTCTGCAATAGTCTGGGACAACTGGGGTCATTTTTCGGGCAACATCCATTCCTGGTCTGATGTTGCTTTCATACTCTTGGCCAGCACTGCAACAATGTCCATTTGGGGGGGAGCAGCAGAGGAGAAAAATGACAAACGAAAAGCAGCTTCTATTGGGGGGAAGCTGATTAGCAACACTCAAGAAAAAACTCCACCACAGATATCCTGGGTCCAGCTAACAAATCAGATATGATTTAGTTTCTCCAAACCCTAAAAGGAAAGAAAATTAGATATACCGTATTTTTCGGGCTATAAGATGCACTGGTGTATAAGATGCAGCAAGGTTTCAAAGAGTTAAGTAAGAAAATTATGTCCTTCCCAGGAGCACTCTGCAAGCCCCCCAAGCCCTCTGTGCACCCCCTTTTTTGCAAAAACACACCCCTTTTTTGCAAAAATGGGATGAGCAGAGGATTTGGGAGGCCTGCAGGGTGCTCCTGGGGACTGGAAGAAGGCAAGAATGCCCCTGTTTTTGCAAAAAAACAAAAACAAAAAGGCCCTGCTTTTTGCCCCTTTTTTTACAAAACCAGGGGAGTTTTTGCCTTCCCCCAGCCCCCAGGAGCACACTGCAGGCCTCCAAGCCCTTGGGGGAGAAAAAGGTGTGTCTTATACTCTGAAAAATACGGTAGTCTAATTTTCAATTGTTATTCTTTCGCAGAGGTATTGAGGATTCATAGAGGATTACAAAAGAGGCATTTACAGGAGGGAAAAACTGATTCTTACTCAGGTCTTGCAGAATGGGTCAATCTATCTAATGTTATCGGGATATTAGTTTTTTAAAAAATAACTGGGATTGGAGGTTTGTCATGAATTTATTTACAGTATAGAAAATTCTAATTGGTTGTTATTGGCCCTATCCACATCCCATCGTTCTTGTCCTTAAAATGGTGTTGATTCTTGGGTTACAACCTGTTACATTTTCCCCTTTTGAGTTTTAGCACCACAGCCCATAACGTGGAAAAAAATTATATATCAAAATACAAATACAGTGGTACCTCGAGATACGAGTTTAATTCGTTCCGGACCTGGGCTCTTAAGTCGAGCAGCTCTTATCTCGAACGACTTTTCCCCATAGGAATTAATGTAAATAATTTTAATTGGTTCCAGCCCTCAAAAAACTCACAAAGTTAGTCTAAATTATGCAGAAAGACATGTTTTTAATGAAGAAATGTACATGTACATATAAATGAATAACGAAGTTTCTTTCACTTAACTTGTAAACTTTCTTAAACTTTTAAATTTACATATGTTCAACTTCTCTGCCACCCAATCCTGTAGGACAGAGGTCCCCAACCCTTTTTGCACCAGGGACCGGCTTTAAGCGATCAAGAGAGGAATGGGTGAATGAATGGACGGAGGGTGGGAAGGAAGGAAGGAAAGAGGGAAGGGACAGGAACAGAGGAAGGAAGCAAGGAAACTTATGAAAGGGGAGAGTAAGAGAGGAATGAGTGAAGGGAGGGAGGGAAGAAGGTGGGAAGGAGAAAGAAAAGAAGAAATAGAGGAATGGAAGGTAAAAGAGAGAAAGAAAAAGAGCAAGAAAGAAAGAAAGAAAGAAAGAAAGAAAGGGGGAAGGGACAGGAACAGAGGAAGGAAGCAAGGAAACTTATGAAAGGGGAGAGTAAGAGAGGAATGAGTGAAGGGAGGGAGGGAACAAGGTGGGAAGGAGAAAGAAAAGAAGAAATAGAGGAAGGGAAGGTAAAAGAGAGAAAGAAAAAGAGCAAGAAAGAAATAAAGAAAGAAAGAAAGAAAGAAAGGGGGAAGGGACAGGAACAGAGGAAGGAAGCAAGGAAACTTATGAAAGGGGAGAGTAAGAGAGGAATGAGTGAAGGGAGGGAGGGAGGGAAGAAGGTGGGAAGGAGAAAGAAAAGAAGAAATAGAGGAAGGGAAGGTAAAAGAGAGAAAGAAAAAGAGCAAGAAAGAAAGCTGCAAGCACCCCCCGAGCCCCCCAGGCCGGCTGCAACCTTTTAAAACACGCGCGCCGCTTCGCAGCTGTCTCCTGAAGCCGAACGCGGAAGTTAGCGTTTGGCTTCAGGAGACAGCTCCTTGGCGCTTGTATCTCGAATTTGGGCTTGTAAGTAGAACAAAAATATCTCTCCCCTCCCAGCTCTTATCTCGAGTTGCTCTTAAGTAGAGCAGCTCTTATGTCGGGGTTCCACTGTAAATGATATTACAGGAAAGATTAGCTGGATTCATGACTTTCATTTTCACTCTCTATATATGTGTGCATGATACTTGATTGTTTTTATCAACATCATGCTTGGCTTCTTTATATCTTGACTTGACAAGTAATTACTTTGACTCCTGGCTCATGGATTAAATTAACTGCAGGAAATTGGACTTTTACAGGAAATTGGACTTTTGTAGACAACTCCAGCCTACAAAAGTTTTAAAGGTGATATAAGTATTCTGATTACCTTTGAAACCTGGATCTCTTCCAAGCTGATCTCCTGAGAGCCTCGGCCTTCTAGGTTAGAGATGCCTACCTTAAGCACTTTGCCTTCATCTATAAGAAGTTAATCAGAAGAATATGTGAAGAAGACTATGGGTGGGGAATACCTCCTTGGATTCTTGTTGCTTGGAATGATTAAACTCATTACCAGGCAGGAGATTCAATATGAAAGCAAACCCATCCCTGGAAGAGAACACTCATAGACTTAGAAAGAGATGGGCCAAAACAGATCTATTTTCCACATTCTTTTTCATTATTTTAGGACCACCTAACACAAGGAAGAAGCTCAAAACATTGTAGCTGCAAGATTACATCTGTGGATAATCTTATTCACCAAAGTGCTGGAATTATTCTGATTTCTGAGAATGCCTTCTCTCATATAGGTCTCTCTAGCTATGCAACTGAGGCTGTGAAGGATGAAGCCACTCCTTGTAGATTATATGTAGAATTATCCCAGGGAGGGGTCTGTTTCTAACATGCAGTATCTCTGCATGATTTTTTCAAGCCAATTTTAGAACAATTTAGGGGCAAACTGAACATATTTTCATTCATCAAAGCATTTGAATTATGTGATTTTGGTTATTTTCCAGAATGTTTTAAATTTTTAAAAGTTTGTAAACATTAATTTCATCTAATATGCTTTCTTATGCTATGTCATTCTGCAGGGACCACAATGCAATGAATGTATTTCAGAATTAGGATCATTTTGTTACTCGTTTTATACATTTTTCTACTCCTATCATAGCTTTTCTGGAGAAATAGTTCTGGGTTCAAGATTGATCGTATGTGAACAACATCTTTATGTCATTTTCTTTGCTGCGTTTTACGCCTTTGTGAAGTAGTCCTAATGTCAGGGTTCCAAGTAACACCCCAACATCTATTTTGTTAGGCATAATGCAATGAACGGATGCTTTTATATTTTTTGGTTGAAAAGGAAATTCTATCATTTTAGCAGTGTTTTATGTTTTTAATAGATTTTAAAGTGGCAGCAATTAATTGCTTACAATGAATTTGATGTCTTAGTGGCTCTGTGAATACTTCAATAGTCTGGCTCAAAGAGGTACCATTTAATTTCAATTAAACAAGGGAATTGTAACCAGGCCTCTGAAGCAATTAAATAGTACTGAAGTGCACAAACAATCCCAACTGATACCCTGGGCCAAGATAGATGTGTGCTAAGCTTGTAAATAAAGGAGAAGGAAAAGCAGAAATCAAAGCAGAACTGTATTGTTTTTCTGAAGCAATGAAGGCAGGGTGACACTGTTCATCACTGGGATCCTTCTACAACCATTGGAAGAAAAAAGAGTGGGGAGAAGGTAATTCCAGAGCAAAAAATGAAATAAAATAAAAATCAGGCAACTTCTTTAATTTTTTTAATCAGAGATATTGCTGCATGATGTAAGCTGTCTCCTGGAGATAGGAGAACAGAAGAGAAAGAAATGGAGGAAATGACAAATACAGTGATACCTCATCTTACAAACGCCTCATCATACAAACTTTTCGAGATACAAACCTGGGGTTTAAGATTTTTTTGCCTCTTCTTACAAACTATTTTCACCTTACAAACCCACCGCTGCCCCTGGGATGCTCCACCTCTGGACTTCCATTGCCAGCGAAGCACCCATTTTTGCACTGCTGGGATCCCCCTGAGGCTCCCCTCGCTGGGAAACCCCACCTCTGGACTTCCATGTTTTTGTGATGCTGCAGGGGAATCCCAGCAGGGGAGTCCCAGCAGTGCAAAAATAGGCGCTTCACTGGCAACGGAAGTCCAGAGGTGGGGTTTCCCAGCGAGGGGAGCCTCAGTGAAATCGCAGCATCGCAAAAACACAGAGGTCCTTAGGTGGGGTTTCCCATGGAGGGGAGCCTCAGGGCAATCCCAGCAGTGCAAAAATGGGTGCTTTGGCTGGCAAAAGGGGTGAATTTTGGGCTTGCACGCATTAATCGCTTTTCCATTGATTTCTATGGGAAACATTGTTTCATCTTACAAACTTTTCATCTTAAGAACCTTGTCCCGGAACCAATTAAGCTTGTGAGACAAGGTATCACTGTACAAAGATTTGAAAGTAGAAGTAGAATGACTGTGGCAAAAACAAAGAAGCAGCAGCAAACATAGCCACCCCAAGTTTTCGTAGAAGGGCGGCATACAAATCTAATAAATAATAATAATGATGATAATAATGATAATAACAACAACAACAACAACAATAATAATAATAATAATAATAATAATAATAATAATAATAATAAGCAAAAATACATGTGTGCAATTCCCAAACTTTTATGCCACCAGGCTTGGGGTGATTAGATCTCAGCCTCCTGGCCGACAAATGTTTGTAGGGCTGTTGTTTGAATGGGTATGACTGATTTTTAACATAACTGGGGATTTTAGATTGTTTGCTTAGTTTTAATTAATTGGATTTAGCTATTGCATTTGTTGTTTCTTTTTATATGTTGTAAGCCGTCCCGAGTCTTTGCAGAGGGGCGGCATATAAATCCAATTAATAAAATAAATAATAAAAATAAATCTGGAGATCATTTCAACACCATCTGTGTTGACAAAATCACCATCAGTCAATTGCAGATGGCAGCATTATTTAGAACAGCTTACATCATGTAGCAATATCTCTAACACCATCAGACAATAACTTCCTATGCTAATTTGGGGGGAAGGGCTCCAAAGGTGTATAAAAATGCCAAATCCTGTCTAAACATTTGTCTGACTCTGCCACCAACCATAATAATGGCAGTGGCAATGCTCATACTAACAAAACAATCAAAGATGATATGATTTTCCTTCTATTGTACAAATGTAAAGGTAATGCTTCCACAAGTAGTCTCTCTCAAATCATCATCAACCAATTGTTGCCCCATTTGTTGCATCTCAACAACAGGCTCAGGTTCAACTCACCTTTATTTTAAAGTCCCAAGCAATATTTGCTGTTGAAAGTGAGTAATCCTAGAAAAACCATAGTGTTGCTGATCACATGAAAGCATTTTGAACATGGAGACTTGTACACTTAATGTTCTCCTCTAGTTTTTTTCTTCATTTTCCTTTGCCTGTTGAACAAGTCAAACCACATCCCAAATCATGACTTCAAAACATCTACCTGTTCCAAGGAAGAGGACATCAACGTGTCCCGCCTCTGTCTCCACTCTGTCCACCAACAGATGCCGGATATTGAAAGGCACATTGACTCTAATCAAAACAGGCTTCCTGTGGAGTGGATAGATGGGGTCCCACATCAGATGATGAGTACGCATGAAGCTAATCACTTCATCAGGGAAGTCCTTGGTTGACTGCAGGAATGGGTCATATGTTTCACTGGGACACTGACAGGAAGGACATTGAAAAAAGAATGGTGCAGAAGTATTAAGTATCACCCAGCATCTGGTGAGGCCCCACAGAGTTGGTCTTCTCAGGGTCCCGTCAACCAGACAATGTCGACTGGCGGCCCCTAGGGGAAGAGCCTTCTCTGTGGGGGGCCCCGGCCCACTGGAAACCCCCCCCCCCGAGATTCGCCCTGCCCCCACCCTCCTTGCTTTTCAAAAAAGTTTGAAGACTCATCTTTGCCATCATGCCTGGGGCCATTAGATCTCTCCCCCCCTGACCAATGAAACAAATGTATTTAGAATGATCTATGGATTGAGTGAATGAGAATTGAATGTTTTAAAGCTTATAGGATGTTTTAAAGTCTTTTAACTGTTATTAATTGGATCAAATTGTTTTATTATGTATTCTATGTTTGTTATGAGCCACGTCCACAGAGAGGGGCGGCATACAAATTAAATAAATAAACAAACAAACAAATAAAATGAATAAACAAGCAAGCAAGCAAGCAAGCAAGCAAGCAAGCAAGCAAGCAAGCAAGCAAGCAAGCAAGCAAGCAAGCAAGCAAGCAAGCAAGCAAGCAAGCAAGCAAGCAAGCAAGCAAGCAAGCAAGCAAACAAACAGTCAACACCCCAAAACATAGTCTTGTGATTTAAGGTAGCTAAATCTACTAATATCACAATTCAGGCGTGCAAATTTTCATAAATTGTCTTCTATGACAGCATCATGGCACAATCATTTTCCTAGGATGTGACAATCTTCTGCATTTTCTTAAACCTCCCCACTTACAGATTAATGGCATTTCCTGGGACAAACTGCTTCAGGGCCATTTGTGGAACCCATAAGTGGATCCCAGACCCAGATTAGCCATCTCAGAAATGAATCATGCAGGGAAAAGAGGCCTTGAAGAGCCCTTGTTGCCCAGATGGGAATAGACAACTCCCAGAAATGCCCAGCCGGCGGTTTTAAAGCCGCCGGCTGAAATTGCCTACAGGGTGGGGGGTGACGCTGAGCCAGCTCTTTGCAGAGCTCAGCACTTCCGGGTTCATTCGGAACCCGGAAGTTCGGCTTCTGACAGCGCGCCAATGAGAGCGCGCTGCCGGCTTGCCCTTCCGGGTCCCAGATCGCCCTATTTAAAGGGCGATCTGGAAGGGACCCCCATTGCCTTTGCCAGCGAACAGCAGGAGAGCGTCCAGAGGCTGGCTGCTCGATCTTCAGACCACGTGGTGGGAGCCTATCGAGGCCTCCTTTTCAGGCTTGTCTGGGTCAGGGGCTTGCGGGCCTCTGACTCTTTTCTACTATTTATTTCTTTTACTTTGGGAACGAGAGGGTAGGGCAGCCTACTCTCTCGACGGGTGTGGGGGTATAGATCGTAGCGGGGCCTAAGAGGCCTCGCCCGGTAGGCATTTTGGGGAGTCAGAGGCCTTTTGGCCTCTGATTCTTTAATTTATTCATTTATTTTGTAATTACAGTGATCCCTCGGGTTTCGCGAGGGTTCCGTTCCAAGACCCCTCGCGAAACTTGATTTTTCGTGATATAGCGGTGCGGAAGTAAAACACCATCTGCGCATGCGCACCCTTTTTTTCATGGCCGCACATGCGCAGATGGTGGAGTTTGCGTGTGGGCGGCGGGGAAGACCCAGGGAAGGTTCCTTCGGCCGCCCAACAGCTGATCTGCTCCGCAGCGCGGCAGTAGCGAGGAGCCGAAGATGGGGTTTCCCCATTGCCCAGGCAACGGGGAAACCCCATCTTCGGCTCCTCGCTGCTGCCGCGCTGCGGAGCAGATCAGCTGTTGGGCGGCCGAAGGAACCTTCCCTGGGTCTTCCCGCCGCCCAGGCAAAGGGGAAACCCCAAGATCGCTTACCGCTTGCCCGTTCACCCGCCCGCCCGCCCGCTCGCTTGCCCGTTCACCCGCCTGCCCGGCCGTTCCGCTTGCCCGTTCACCCGCCCGCCCGGCCGTTCCGCTTGCCCGTTCGCCCGCCCGCCCGGCCGCTCCACTTGCCCGTTCGCCCGCCCGCCCGGACACTCCGCTTGCCCATTCGCCCGCCCGCCCGGCCGCTCCGCTTGCCCATTCGCCCGCCTGCCTGGCTGCTCGCTTGCCTGTTCGCCTGGCCGGCCGCTCCGCTTGCCCGTTCGCCCGCCCACCCGGCTGCTCGCTTGCCGCTCGAGAGCAAGAGGGGGAGAGATAGAGAAAGAGAGAGAAGGAAAGAAAGAGATGAGAGAGGGAGGAAGAGAGTGTGAGAGAGGAAGAAGCAAGATAGAGAAAGAGAGAGAGAAAGAAAGATGAGAAAGGAAGGGAGTGACGTCATCGGGTGGAAAAATCGCGATATAGCGTTTCGCAAAGATTGAGATCGCGAAACTCGGGGGATCACTGTAATTTAATTTTAAAAATTTCATTGAGGAACGGGATTTTGTTTGCGTCAGGGGTTAGTAAGACAGTCCCCCCCACGCGTTTAGGGGGAGTTTAACCCCCCCTCACTTTCCCAAAGGTATAGGGTATAGCGAGGCCCAAGGGGCTTCACCCAGTAGGCATTTTGTGGAGTTAATTCTTTAATTAATCGATTAATTATTTAATTAATATTTAATTAATAATTAATATTTAATATTAATATTAATATTAATTTGGGACATTTTGTGGAGTTAATTCTCGATTGATTAATTATTTAATTAATATTTAGTTAATAATTAATATTTAATTAAGTCTTTAATTGATTAGCTCAGCTAAATTAAATTAGCTAAATTAGCTAAATTAGCTCAGCTAAATTAACCCCCCGTTCGGGTGTCTTGGCCTGGGTTGTGGGGGCATCCAGGTTTTTTCCCTGTTAACAGTGTCCCAGGGTTTCCTGAACCCCAAGACCTCCCTTCCGGGTGGCTGGGGGTGAGCAGGCCTGGTTTGAGCCTACGATCTTAACTTTACCCCTGGGATTTTAGAGGGATTGTCTACATGGCTCCCAAGAGGCGTGCCCCTACCCAGGGCCCCCTGGGTCCTCACCCTCGGAGGGCGAGGGTCCCTTCATTACAGGCTAGGGAGGCGGGGGAGATAGTTCCTACCCTTCGTGCGCAACCCTCTCCTGTCAGACAAGCCACCCCAGACCCCGAACCCATTACAGTGATCCCCCAGTTATTGCGTCCCCGACCAGGCTAATTTGCGATTTTTCAACCCGGAAGTCAAAACACCATCTGCACATGTGTGCCCTTTTTTCTATGGGCACGCATGCGTAGATGGCACCGGGCAGATCAGCTGCTGGGCGGCTTCCCTGGGTCTTCCCCCTCTTGCTGGCGGGAGGGCGAGCGGCGGGCATCAGCAAGGAGTTTCCCCACCGCCCACGCAAACTCCTCGCTGCCGCCCGCCCGTCGCCCGCCCACGCCGTTCATTCTCGCCGCTTCCCAGCTGAGTCCTGAAGCGAATTCGCTTCAGGACTCAGCTGGAAAGCGGCGAGAGCGAGCGCCAGCGAACGGCTTGTCCGCCGCCTGCCTGCCCGCTAGCGAGGAGCCGAAGATTGGGGGCGGCGCGGCTGTTTTAAAACGTCGCCGCCGGCATGGGGGGCTTGCCAGCACCCCCCGGACCCCCAACCCGGGTTTGGGGGGCTGCTAGGAAGCCCCCCATGCCGGCGGCAACGTTTTAAAACAGCCGCGCCGCCCCCAATCTTCGGCTCCTCGCTAGCGCTGCGGAAGTAAAAACACCATCTGCGCATGCGCAGATGGTGTTTTTACTTCCGCAGCGCTACTTCGCGAAAACCCGCTCGTTGCGGGGGGTCCTGGAACGGAACCCTCGCAATGATCGGGGATCACTGTATCTCGGCTCAATCTTTTTCCGCTTTACTAGATCACCTGGACCGGATGGACGCCCGCTGGGAAGCCACCTTTGGGGCACACAGCGGATCCAGGCCCTCGGCAGCGTTGGGAGCCCCTCCTGTCAGCAGGGATGCGCAAGATCCAGCTCCGGACCAGAGCGACCCGAGGGTACAGGATGCCAGTTCGGCAGCCGGGGCCCTCGGGGCCCCATTGGATGGCAGTGATGAGTCAGTATCCATTGCACCCACACCGGTTGTATGGGGGTTATCCACCGTAACCCCCCCGGCGGGGCCAGCCGGCATGGCTCCCCCTTTGGGGTCCAGCACGCCTACGGTATGCTCCCAAGTTTGGGGTGCGACCGTGCAACCGGCTTTGGTCCCGGCTGGGGCGCCAATGGTGAACACGGGGTCCACCGCGGGGGGGAGCCAGGGTAGTATTTCTAATACTTTTTTAAATTATTATTATTTATTCGATTTGTATGCCGCCCCTCTCCGAAGACTCGGGGCGGCTCACACAGTGGCTCCAACCATTGCCCGGATCTTCGGGGCCAACCGGGTCATCGCTCAACATGACTGGCAGTGGAGGGCCCCAGGTAGCTCCTGTTGGGGTAGCTGGGTCGGTGACAGTGCCGGGTTTTTCTTCCCTTGTGGCGGCCTTTTCTGTGGCAGGGACGGCCAGTAACAGTGTGGTCACCTTGACCGACCCCATGGCTGCTGCCATGGGGGCGGTGCCTGTAGGCCTTCCATCAACCCCCTTGGGATATCATTTGCACCCCTCGATTAGGGATAAGATTTGGAGGGGAGAATATATCGACCTCTATACCCTGTTAAATAGGGAGGTTCCCAAGAAGGAGAGGGATGAGGAAGCTTGGACCGATCGGGCCAAAAAGGTCAAGGTCCCCAGAAGTTTCAGGTTTTGGCTGTACGCCTTTTTGACCTATGCCACCGTTATAATACAAAAGGAACCGGGTAGGGCTACGGCGCTACTTAAATACATCGACCTCATTGCCATGGCATACTTCGAGGTCAAGGGGGATGCCTGGCAGAACTATGATGAGGCATTCCGGATGAGGGTGGCTTTTGACCCTTCTCTCCCCTGGGATCGGGAAGTGCCCGACCTATGGTTTCAGGCGACCCGTAAGAGCAGGTCGGGTCAGCGGACCGATAGCGGTCATCTAATGGAGGAGGAGCCGGCTGCACCCCGCGCTGCTGCGGGGCAGGGTGTTCGAACCACCCAGCTTTATTTTGAGTACAGTGCCAAGGGCTCTTGTGCACGCTCCTCTTGTAAGTTCCGGCATGATTGCGGTAAGTGTGGGGGTTCCCATGCCATCCTCATGTGCACACGTCCCGGTGGAAATAGGGACAAAAGTAAGCCAGCCGTTCCTGCGACGCAAGGGCCCCAGTCCGGTCAAGCTTGAGCGCTTGGCCGAACTCCTGTAAGGGTACCACCCGCCAGAGAGGGCGGCTGCTATCCTTTGGGGCTTTTGTGAAGGCTTTAGTATCCCTTATCGGGGTCCATGTAAGGCCTTTATGTCAAAGAATTTGAAGTCAGTTTTGGGTAATGACGATTTAGTTAGAGCTAAGATTAAGAAAGAGGTAGACGAAGGGAGGGTCCTGGGCCCCTCCCCCCCGTGCCTAATAGGAGGGTCCCCCCCCTGGGTGGTGCCCAAGAAAGCCCTAGGGGAATATCGGCCTATTCACCCCGTAAAAAGGTAACCCTCAAACAGCTTTAGGAGCTCACAGGGCTGCTTAACTTTGCATGCCGGTTAATTGCTCCCTGTAGGGCGTTTTTACACAGACTGTATTCCTCCATGCAGGGATTAAGCTCGCCCCATCATCGTGTGCAGCTCAATGCAGGGGCCAGAGAAGACTTGCGGGTATGGCAGACATTCCTGGCCCGATTTAACGGGATTTCCTTCTGGCAGCAAGATTTGCTTCTCCAAGCAGACTTGCCATTGCACTCCGATGCCTCGGGTTTCCTTAGCTTTGAGGTGATGCTAGGAGGAAGGTGGCGCCATTCACCGTGGCCAGCCGAATGGCAGGCAGCAGGAATTTGTAGGGATCTTAGGGAGCCTGGCGGGGCTACAGAACCAGGGAGGCAGGAGGCAGATCGGGCCATTAGGCTGCCAATAGCTCCAAGCACCAGGGCTGCATACCGTAGGACAGGTAAGGAATTTTGGAGTTCAGGGCTAGCAAGGGTTACAGGCAGGCTTGGCCATACCAGTCGACCAGTTGTTGGAGAACTGGGTGCTGTTACACCAGCGTGGTCTGACTGTCAAAACCATTAAGGGTAAGTTGGCGGGTCTAGCATTCATCGCCAAGGCTCAACGGTTTCCCGACACGTGTAGTGATTTCCGGGTTAGGAGAAGGTTAGAAGGGGCTCCCTTGACTAAATACCAACTCTGGGCCGTTACAACCCGGGCCCTTGAACAAGTTGGTGCTGACCCCTCCAGGTTTGGCACACATTCGTTTCGGATAGGCGCTGCTACCGCGGCCGCCACTGCTGGTTTCGCGGATCACCACATTATGGCCATCGGCTGTTGGAGGTCTGCAGCCTTCCGTTCATACGTTAGGCTTCCCCGATAGAGACCCGGGTATTGGCCGTTTTAATTGTTTGGTTTGTTGTTTCAGCCGTTGCTGTTTTCCGGCCCGTGGTTTGGCTTTTGGGCCGGCTATTTTGCTGCGAGATCTCCTGTCGGATCGCAGCTTTCCCTGGGCGCCAGGATGGACGTCGTCTGGATGGGCCGCAGGGGAATGCGCTGGGAGGGGCTCTGACCCCTGTTTTTTGAGCAGTGTCAGTCCGGGAGAGCCCCCGAGTTGCTGGTGATCCACCTCGGGTGCAATGACCTCGGTGTTTTGAGTGGCTTGGCGGTGAGCATCCAGGCTCGCGAAGATCTGCAGGCCATCACCACTGCATATCCAGGCACACGCATAGTGTGGTCTGAGATTCTCCCCAGACTGGTCTGGCGGAATGCTATCTGACCTAAAGCTGTGAACAAGGCCAGGTTAAGGGTCAACCAGGCCATTGGAAGGGTGGTGGGGGAGTTTGGGGGGGGGTGTAGTGAAGCATCCCCTGATAAAATTTGGAACCCCCTGGCTCTACCGGGCCGACGGCGTTCTCCTCTCAGATGAGGGGAATGCCATTTTCCTGTCGGACCTGCAGAGGCGCCTCCAGGAACTAGTTTAGGAGGCTGGGTGGGGGTCGGGGGGGGCCAAAATTGAGATCTGACCCCCCTTCCGTGGCAGGTTGGGGGCGGAAATGGGCAATTAGAAGCAACTGCGCATGCTCCTTTCGGGCATTCTTTAAGGGTGATGGACCGCCTCTCTCCAGGAACTAGAGGTTTGAGCAACGTCGGGGATTGGAGAGAGGATGTCCATGGGAATCACAGGATCCAATCTCCCCCGGGGATTGGAGGGTGAATTCCTCCCACACGACGAAGGGGCGTGGTTTGATCCAGGTGAAGGTGGTACCTCCACCTGGTTCAGCAAGGAGTTCTTGCCCAATGTTGCCAAGGAATGTTATGGTAGGAATTTCCGCCCCGTTAGTTTGGCTCTGCAGGTCCTTAGTCTGTTTTGAATTAAATATTCAAAGTTACGTATTTAAATTTATTTAAAGTCATTTAAATTTATGATAATTAATAAATGACCCTTAATCCACAATATATGTCTCAGCGTCTTTACTCTGCCTCTGGGGGGCAAATAATCTAACTCTGAGCGGCAGCAAATATTTTCCCCAGGATACGAACAAGTTAGAGGAAAAAGTGACTAAGGGAAGTTTTATGTACATACTGTTCCAGGACGAGGGTAAGGGATCCTTCCTTTATATTCAGCCCACTGATAATCAAAGCCTTCCTTGTGTGCAAAAGGTCCATTGAAGGTAGCTCGAATGGCTGCCAGGGAATAAACACACACTGCAGAACCACTAAAAATGCCACTGGGAAAGAAAAGAATAATGTAGGGAGATGGAGAGTATTGATACTGATGGAATCAGCCCAAGAGATATTTCTTTGCACAATTCTGCCTTTGAAAGATTTCTGCCTTAGAAAGGACTTTCTAACTGACTTAAAGGTCATGAAATTGAAAGATGAATGCCTGAGGTGGCCTTAAGACAGTGTTTCCCAACCTTTTTTGAGCCGCGGCACATTATTCACATTTACAAAATCCTGGGGAACATTGGGGGGGAGGGCTAAAAAGGTTTGGACAAAAAACCCTCTCTTCCTCCCTTTCACCCTATTTCTCCCTCCCTCTTTCTTTCTCCCTCTCTCTCCATCCCTCTTTCTTCCTTCCTTCCTCTCTTTTTTGCTCTTTCTCTCTCCCTCCTTCCCTCCCTCTTTCTCTCTTTCTCTTGCATTCTCTCTCTCTCTCTCTCTTACTCTCTCTTTTATTCTCTTTCTCCCTTGCTTTCTCTCTCTCTCCCTTGCTTTCTCTCTTTCTCTCTCTCTTACTTTCCTTCCCTCTTTCTCTTTCTCTCTTGCTTTCTCTCTCTCTTTCTTTCTTTCTCTCTCTCTCTCTCTTTCTCTTTCTTGCTTTCTTTCTCTTGCTTTCTCTCTCACACACACTCTTTCTCTTTCTCTCTCTCTTGCTTTCTCTTTCTCTCTCTCTTGCTTTCTCTCTCTTTCTCTCTCTTGCTTTCCTTCTCTCTTTCTCTTTCTCTCTTTCTTTCTCTCTTTCTCTCTCTCTCTCTCGCTCTTCCTCTCTTTTTCTCTATTTCTTGCTTTCTTTTTTTCTCCCTCTCTTTCTTTCTTTCTCTCCTGCTTTCTCTCTCACACACACTCTTTCTCTCTCTCTCTCTTCCTTGCTTTCTCTCTCCCTCTTGATTTCTCTCTTGCTTTTACTTCTCTCTCTTTCTCTCTTGCTTTCTCTCCTCCTTTTTCTCTCCCTCTTTCTCTCTCGTGCACCACACCAGCAACAGAGAGAGAAAGAGAGAGAGAGAGCAGAGAGAGTGGAGGGCGGCTTGCTGGTCTGTGACCCCCTGGATTAGCAGCCCCAGCACGGACTCCGCCTCCGCCTCCGCGTAAGAGGCAGCAGCCACATCCACCCCTTCGCCCTCCCAGGTGTCCATGTCGCTCAGCGCCCGACCACGCACCGCCTCCGCCTCCCGGTACCCCGCCTGACTTCTACCTGCAGGAACGGGTGGTGGGGCGCCACGAAGGGCGGCGCTTGAAAGCCATCACGGCACCGTTGTTGTCATCACGGCGCAAAGCCACACAGTCCCGGATCGCTTGCTTCTCCGGCCAGCAAGCCGGCTGCCTGGGAAAGCGGCGCGCTTTAAAAACGCGTGTTTTTCAAATGCGCCACTTTCCTAGGCAGCAGACATTGCTGGCCGGAGAAAGGAGCGATTCAGGACTGCGTGGCTTTGCGCCACTTCAAAAGTTTCTGTGGGGGGGGGGTCCTAATGGCTGTGCGGGCGCCCGGCCACGCAGCTTAGAAGCAACAGTGGCTGGTGCCCTCCCACTGGACCCCAAAAGCTCACGCCGTCACCGCCAGGGAAGCTCCAGCCAGGCTGGGCTCGCGGCACACCTGACCATGTCCCGCGGCACACTAGTGTGCCGCGGCACACTGGTTGGGAAACACTGCCTTAAGAGAAGATGACCTTCAGAAAGCCATTTTATTTCAAAACCATTCTCCCTGCTCTCTCATCTTTAACAGGGGGTCTTTGTTCTCATCAATTTTCTTCCAGGTCATTCCTTAAAGCTGAAGATTATGGGAGCTGAGAGGCAACGCATGGGAATCACTGCCTTAGTTCTTCCCTGCCTTAAAAACTGCATGAAATCCTCTGCTCAGCTTCATCCAGCCTGGAATGGTGACAGGCGCCATTTCTGCAGGAACGTGAAAGAGCTACAACAGAATCCTGTTTCAGTGTATCAGTTCAAAGTCATTCAGATGGATTAATGTACATGCCATCTATAATTGAAATAACAGAATAACAGAGTTGGAAGGGACCTTGGAAGCCTTCTAGTCCAACCCCCTGCTAAAGCAGGAAAACCTATACTATTACTATATTTTTGGAGTATAAGATGCACCTTTCCCCCCCCCCTAAAAGAGGCTTAAAATTCAGGTGCATCTTATACTCTGAATGTAGCTTTTTTCAAAACTTTTCCCTCCAGCCCTAACTAGGTGCTAACGATCTTCCCAGCTCTTACCTTACAGGTTCTTTCATTGTTACTCTCTGCAAACAATGTTTTCCAAGCTCTAAGTCTTTGCAGAGTTTTTTCTATTGCTCTAACTTGCTCCAAATAAGTTTCTTTCCAGCCCTAACCAGGTGCTAATGATGTTCCCAGTTCTTACCCACTTGCAAGCTCTTTCATTGTTACTCTCTCCAAATAAAGTTGTTTTAAAGCCCTAACCAAGGGGTAAAACAATGTGCTGAAGCTGACCAGACTAAGGACGCTAGCCAGATGAATACCTGGTAAGCAGATTCTTTTCCTTAGTTTCCTCCACAAAAACTAAGGTGTGTCTTATATTCTGGTGCACCTTATACTCTGAAAAATACAGTAGTATATTAAGCACTATTCTCATTCCTGATGATCCATGGGCAAAAGCAACTCTTTTCTGATGTCATATTCATTGTAAATATTTCTGCTTACCTGGAAATGGTGAAGAGGCCATAAACCAGAGGGTTCTGTTTGTTACGTGTTTGAAGGAGGAAGACATCTTCTAAAATACAGCAGGACACACGCAATTTAGGGAAGAGCTTTGAATAATTCCGCACCCCCACCCACTTTGTAATCACAGGCTCTATTCTAGAAATGGCAGCTCTTAACATGCAAATAGCCTTACCCAGCTGATCAAAATGTGTTTCGGTGCCCTGGAGACCTGGGATAGAGCAGATCAGCCGTGCTTTAAGAAAAGTGGTCCAGCGATTGATAAGACTATGCTTCCCGCCAATATCATTCTGCCAAAATAGAAGCAGGAATAGGTCAAGCACAGTTTTCAAATCCATCCACTTCTGCTCTCTGGTACTCTTCAGTGATTGCTTTGAATGCATCCATTGCATTGTGTTGATCGTTCCATGTGGGCTTTCTTAAAACACCAGGTGGTGAATGCTGTCCAACCATTAATAGAGAGGTGGCTACTTAGAACCACTGTACTTTTACTGCTTTTTCCTACAGAAATGGTGCAGAGTTAAATTAAGGGAATTTGAACATCTTTCCAGTGCATGTTTCATCCAGGTGTGTGCTTAAATCGGCACCATTCACTTCTGTCTCTCTATTAATGGCTGGACAGCATTCACCTTCTTGTGTTTTAAGAAAACTCACTTGGATCTGTAAACATTCGCCATGTTGACATCCCTTAAATTATGTGAGCTTCTGGTAGCTACTTGTAGGTTGAGCACAGATATTTGCAAGAAAGAAGTCACAAGAATCAAGAGCTTGCTTATTCATGTAGGCCTTTGGCTTACAGAGAGACCAACAAACATGCAATTGTATGCAAAAAAAGCTTTGCCCTGACTGAAAGTCACACTCAACTACCCTGTAAAGGCAGTCATCATTTGAGTGATGTCATGACTTTCACGCTCTAGATTTCAGAATGCCTGAACAATCGCAGACACCCTGTCAACATGTAGCTATTTTGACTTAGAGTACTAATTCTGCATTATGAAAGACCTCTGGCAAAATTCCCAGCTGTGTTTCAGAAAGCTGGAGCAAAATTCAGACTGAATGCCTCCAATGTAGGAAACTTTTATTTTAGCCATGATGAGCTGACACTGTCTGCTGGTAGCTGACATCCACCTTCCAGAAGCAGTACTGTGTACCATAGTATCTACAGAGATGCTTAATTGAATCTATAGTGCTAAGTATCTTTTGCTGGGGGATAAGTGCCTTTGTTCAGAAAGAGCTTGCTTCCCAGAAAATATTCAGACAGCATTTATGGCTCACCTTGCAGATGCGAGCTACACGAGCATGGATACGCCTTTTTTCCCACTGTCCAGCTTCCACTGCAGTTTCCCGGAAAAAGATGTACACTTTATCATCCTCGTGGCTGTAAGTATCAGGAATGGCATGGGCCTCAATAAACACCGGCTCTGCAAGGAAGGATATTCAGATCTAAACTGCCTATTTCCTCTATTAAAAGAATGCATATTGCAATAGATTTCTGGATGCAATTCCAAGTATCAATTTTTATTGATAAAACTCTATATAGCAGTGATGGTGAACCTTTTTATCCTCGGGTGCTGAAAGATTGTGCATGTGTGCTATCACACATGTGCGAGTGCCCACACCCACAATTCATTGCCTGGGGAGGGCAAAAACAGCTTTTCCCACCCCTCCTAGGGTTAGGGTTATTTCCCAACTTCTGGTGGGTCAAGTAGGCTCATGTTTTGCCCTCCCCCATTGTCTGGTGGCTCTCTGAAAGCCAAAAACGCCCCCCCCCCCGAGCCTCTGTGCAAGCCAAAATCATCTGGCCGGCATACACATGCACGTTGGAGCTTAGCTGGGGCAATGGCTCATGTGCCAGCAGATATGGCTCCACGTGCCAACTGTGGTACCTGTGCCATAGGTTCTCCATCACTGCTATATAGCTTGATGTTAAAAGTGCCAATGGTATCACTGCTCTGCTCTAAACTGAGATTTTCCAGCTGAGATGATCTTTTCTGGAGAAGCTGCTGGTGGTGGTTCTCCATTTTTATGTTGCCAGAAAATATTTTTCATCCAGGGATTTTAAAAAGATTATAGAATAGCCGTCTGTAATTCCCAATGCTAGAATGATCTTTTTAGTGACAGCCTTCCAGAAAAAGTGAGAATCAATTTTTTCTGTAGCAGATCAGATTGTTTCACTATTAGTATTCTTGTATAATTGTAATGGTTATTTATATATTTTAAAGGATTTTTTTTTCCTTTCTGTATTTCTCCTATTTTACTCTTGATGTTTATGTTTTTATGACTGCTATGCAAACTGCCAGGAGTCCGTAAGAATAGCTGGGGGGTATGCATGTTCACTAAATAACAGTGTTTTAAAATTAGAGTTTTCTAAACATGTGCTCTACATGGGCTACTCCTGAAGAGTGTTCAGAGACTACAGTTGGTCAATAATAATAATAATAATAATAATAATAATAATAATAAAATAATAATAATAATAATAATAATAATAATAATAATAATAATAATGATGATCCACTGGAACTTGTGCTGGAGCTACCATTTACCAGTGGCAAAGAACTGGTGGGATCATAAGCCCGAAAAAGTGGTCGAAAATGAGCAAGAAAAATTACTGTGGGACTTCCGACTTCCGACTGACCGAATTCTGAAGCATAACACACCAGACATTGTGATCGTGGAGAAAAAGAAAGTATGAATCATCGACATCGCACTCCCAGGAGACAGCAGAATTGAGGAGAAGCAGCTAGAGAAATTAGTGAAATACGAAGATCTAAAAATCGAGCTGCAACGACTCTGACATAAGCCAGTGAAAGTGGTCCCAGTGGTACTTGGCACGCTGGGCACAGTGCCAAAGGATCTCAGCGGACATTTGAAAACCATCGGAATTGACAAAATCTCCATCTGTCAATTGCAAAAGGCCGCTTTACTGGGATCGGCAAACATAATTCGCCGCTACTTCACGCAGTCCTAGATGCTTGGGAAGCGCCCGACTGGTGATGAAATACAAAATCCAGCATAGTGATCTTGTTTGCTGTGTTGTACTGACATAATAATAATAATAATAATAATAATAATAATAATAATAATAATAATAATAATAATACTTTATTAGATTTGTATGCCGCCCCTCTCCGAGGACTCGGAGTGGCAGTTGCACGAGCTGTTATGGGTACCCCTAGATACACCCACACTACACCAATTCTACGCAAGCTGTACTGGCTTCCTATTGGTCTCTAATCACAATTCAAAGTGTTGGTTATTGCCTTTAAAGCCGTACATGTTTCAGTGCCAGAGTATCTGCAAGATTGCCTTCTATCACATACCTCCTAGCGACTGGTAAGAGCCCACAGGGTTGGCCTTCTTTGGGTCCTGTCAGCTAAACAGTGTTGGCTGGCGGGTCCACAGGAGTGAGCCTTCTTTGTAGTGGCCCCGACTCTCTGGAACCAGATGTCTCCTGAGATCTGCACTAACCCCACTTCATTGGCCTTCCGGAAAGTTGTAAAGACCTGGCTTTACCGATAGGCTGGGATCATTGACCTCAGGGGGATGATTAGCGAGGTCAGCCCATGAATGTATGGATGACTGTAACTATTTCAAACTGAAACTTATATATTGATTTATACCTGTTTTTGTTGTGAGCCAGTCTGAGTCCCTGGAGATTTGGGCAGCATAGAAATTTGATTAAACAAGCAACAAACAAACAAACAAACAAACAAACAAACAAACAAACAGACGTAATCTCCCTTACATACCATTTAACCAATCATCTTGGTTTTGCTCTGTCCTGATGTAGTTTTGTTCAGGCCTGTCAAGATGGGTTCGGAAGAAAGCAGCATTGCTTCCCATGAAGTCAGTGGAAGTGCCTGAATAAAGTTCCCCATCTAGGAAACCCAGGAGAGAAATCCATAGATAAAGTACTTGCATCTTCTTTCTCTTGTATACTTTCTTTTATATATGTGCATTTATCAGTGTCATTCATAAATCACTAGATCAATGCATGGTGTATGCTTATGAATAGACTATGTTTTATGTACAGTGATACCTCAGAACTCATCGCTAATTGGTTTTCTGAGGCACAGTGAGTACTAAAAATGCTGAGTACCAAAAAGATTTTTCCTATAAGGAATAATGTAGTGAGTAGTGATGGGCGAACCGAACCCGCACAATTCGGGTCCGTACCGAATTTTGCGGTGTTCGATATGCCAAACACGAACCTGAAATTTTTTCAAAGTTCGGGGTCTTGTCTGGCGTTCGGAGCTTTGACGTCACCGGCAGGTTGCTAAGGACGCCAAGGTGATCACTTCCTGAATTCCATGGAATCCAGAAAGTGATCACCTTGGCGTCCTTAGCAACCTGCCTGTGACGTCAAAGCTCCGTCCCCAGAATCTTTTCGTGGGAGAGATTCCCCATTCAGGTTTGAGTTCGGGTTCAGTTCAGGTTCGGCCGAATTTTGCGTAAAGTTCGTCCGAACTTGCCAAACCCAAACACCGTTGGGTTCACCCATCACTAATAGTGAGGCAATCAACACCGACAAGTTCTAGCTTGTGCTTTGAGTACCAAACAAATGATGAGTACCTGGACTAAATTTTCACATCAAAATGTATTGAGTACCAAATTCGATGCGTTTCAAAGCAGTTGAGTACCAACGTACTATTGTTTATGCATATAAATATCTGCCTTGCATGCACACCACACAAAAGGATTTACCTTATAATTTTAATCTGTATATTTAGTGTGGGGAAAGTAAAGTGAGCTAGCATACAGCTGGTGCCTTTCTCCTGGCTTTCAACAGAAGAAGTGTTTCCTGAGATAAGAAGTGGTATCATGCGAAAAATACAACAGAAATCTCTATTGAATGGATGAGTAATACATATATACATTGTCAAAGTTACTTTTAATAACTGCCCCAACCTGATAATACTTGTGTGGATAGGACCACGTGTCCTGTATTTCTCAATCAACAAAGTCAATAGCCGTGCTGTTTTAGGAGAGGCGATCCAACATATCTAGACATTACCATGTTAGGGAAAGCTATTTCATAGCTATATACACACATGCAGAGATGGTGTGTGGGCTCTTCCTATGACTACATTGTCTAGGTTTCTGTTGTAGCTTTCTGTTCTTACCTATTAGCTGTCCTGCAAAATGCTCATGGGGGCTATATGGACATTTGCCTCTCCCAGATTCTGTGGAGTGGGTCATCAGCTGCATAGTTAATATTCCTGATTCCTGCAATAAGAAATCACTTCAGTTTGGTTTAAAGAGTAAGAAAAGCATTAAGGAATTGGAGGCCCATCAAAAGAAAAGGCTCAGTGGTTCAAAAAGGCACCTTTAGACTTCCTGAACAGGAGACAGGTGAACAGATGATACCCCATAATTGTAACCATTTTTTCTCACAGTGAAGCATCATTGTTCTTTGAACATAGAAAGGATTAAGTTTTAGAAGTTTGAATGATAAATCATCCAAACCTGAAATATGGGATTTCTGACTTACTGATTTCAGTAAATCAGAAATTGCAATAATAAATAAATAATTTTTTTAAAAAATCATATTCCGCTAATATGCATTAATGTGACAGCTGACATTTACCTATCTTTACCTATTCCACCCAGATTAGGTTTTTTATAAAAAGAATAAAAAATAAATCAGGATTTAATTACATTCTGTCATGTAATGAAGCAGGTTGGGGAATATGATTGTTAAGAAATGTACCGTATGCTATACATTATTTTTCCTTTCCTTTTATTTATTTATTTGTTAAATTTATTTGCCACCTTTCTCACTATGGGACTACTCTAGGTGACGTATAACAATAAAAGGGAATAATGTTTTATTTTAATTTTTTTATTATTATACTAATGCTAAAAGAGAACCTTAACACAGGATGGAGACTGATGGACATCTATGGAGCCAAACCAGGCAAGGAGATTGCAGGACTTGTATTCAGTGGAGGAAGAGGAAAGAGGGCAGAATCATTACAGAGGAGATTGATTACCAAGAAAATGTCTGTAAATGTTAAGAGTTTGCTCATTGATCTCAAAAGGAGGCATGGATGGATGCTCAGGTCATTTTCTGAGCCAAGCTTGACAAGAAGGTCGTAGGGGCTCTTATAATTTTCAGGGGAATGATTGGGCCTGGTGGGAGAGTGAGTAACAATTTACCTCTTGTTTTTCTTGCATGCATACATAAAGATTAAAACAACAGTTGCAAACATTAACTGTTTGTTTGTTTCTTTGTTTGTTTGTTTATCTATCTATCTATCTATCTATCTATCTATCTATCTATCTATCTATTTATTAGATTTGTATGCCACCCCTCTCCGTAGACTCAAGGTTGAGAGCAAGAGAGAAAATAGATGGGCCGACAGTACATCTATAGTAGGGCATATAGAATTTACTGCTCAAGAGCTTTTGCTTCATGCTAGTGGTTTATACTACCAGCCTGGTGGACGAAACTCACCTTTGCTCCAGCTTTGAGTTGGATGAAGGCACACACAGGTTGATAGGAGCCAGTTCCACAGGCAAACACATGAGTGTGGTTGAAACGCTGCAGAAAGCGAATGAAATTGGCACATTCTGTCTGGAAAGTAGAGAAAGATGGATAGATTATACTTGAACAAATTATGTTTCACCTGAACACTCTTTCCATGGGCGAAAAAAAAAATCTGTATCATTGGTTGTCATCAGTTCCGAACCTAACAGATATCACCCGATTAGATGTATTTGCTAAGAGAACAGCATCTCCCAGCAAATGAGATGTATCTTTAATTTGGCATCCCATTGACCTCCCAGATCTACTCCAGAGGATTGAGACATTGCCTACAGCAGATTTAGAGTACAATCAAAGATAAAAAAGGTAAATGCCATTTGAGTGGAAGATTATTTGCCTAACGTTACATACATGTAATCAGTCTGCAGTAGTGTTTCTTAACCTTGGCAACTTTAAGCTGCATGAAGTTCAACTTCCGTAATTCCCCAGGCAGCGTCCACACATTTTAAAGTTGCTAAGGTTGAGAAACACTGGTTTACAGCATGTCCGTTTGAATTGTTCGCACTTCAGCACTTTGGATGCTGCCCAGATAATCCATCAACTCTTCCATGCCCAGGGGGAAGACTCTTTGTGGTATCTGCCTGGCATTCTTCATTTGTACTTTGTAGCTGGAAAGCCCAGGATGGATCTTACTAATGTTACACAAGCCAATAACAGTGACCCCAGTGAAGAGCTTAAACACATTATATTCCTTATCCAATAGAGTTCCATTGTTTCAGCCACTGGCTAAACTGTGTGGCAAAGCAGATGACATTGGGCGGATTCAAAAGGAGGAGGAACAGATGTCTATCACACCAATCCTAAGAAATAATTAGAGGAAAAAATGAGCTCCTGAAAATTGGCCTTTTGCAACTGAGTTTAAGTTTACGTTTAATTGGATTTGTATGCCGTCCCTCTCCGAAGATTTGGGCAGCTTGTTTATGAGTAATAAATAATCCAATTAATATACGTTTTTTTAAAAACCTTAAAATTCTAATTTTAAAAAACTTCCATAACAATTCATTCCACAATTATACTAGAATCATTCATTCATTTATTCAGTGTGCTGCAGTTCTTCACAGTTTGCAAAAGGGGGCTTTACAGGTCCAAAGACTTCAGCTTGCTTATTGATCGCTCAAATCATGGGCCTGAAAAGTTTATTTACCTCAGGATTCTTCCCAGCCAGCCTGCAATGCTTCACCTGCTCATTAGAAGCTGGCCAGAAAACCTGGAAATAAAAACAAAAGGAAGATAATAAATATCTGTTTATTAAACAAATGATTAAACATCTCCCCCAAATGCAAATAATACTATCTGAGGTATTTTGTTCCAGTGCAAAGAGCTTCAGAAGAGGGTTTTTTCCCTTCAGGATTCCCTCTGTATGTGAAACATGAAGAGACATTTAGAGCCACGTCTAGTGGCTACCTGTCAAAGACTACTTCAGCTTCAACCACAACAACACAAGAGCACACAACAGATTCAAGCTTAATATTAACCGCTCCAAACTTGACTGTAAAAAATATGACTTTAGTAATCGGGTTGTTGAAGTGTGGAACTCATTACTGGACTCTGTAGTATCATCCCCTAACCCCCAACATTTTACCCTTAGACTATCCACGGTTGACCTCTCCAGATTCCTAAGAGGTCAGTAAGGAGCGTACATAAGCGCACTAGAGTGCCTTCCATCCCTTGTCCTATAGTCTCTCTTATATCTCGTATTTCTTCTCTACTATATCCTCTATAACCTTCATTGTGTATTATTTTGTATTGGACAAAATAAATAAATAAAATAAAATAGTGCGGCAGTACAAATGCTTAGAAATGGATGTTCTACAGCAGTGTTTCCCAACCTTGAAAACTTGAAGATAGCTGGACTTCAACTCCCAGAATTCCCAGCCAGCAAATGTTGGCTGGAGAATTCTGGGAGTTGAAGTCCATATCTTCAAGTTGTCAAGATTAGGAAACACTGCTCTACAGCATGTGAAAGCACATACCAAGTTTATTGTTTCCAACAGATAAGCTTCCAGAAGCTCACATGGTCACTTCAAAAGTTAGTTCCAGTGGTTGTTGTATGAATGTAGGATGATGCACGGCCATTTTGTTCCCATGTACCATGAGGCAATTTTTTTAATTGCTTGGCACAATCTTCAGTTTGGCTCTAAATCTATGCTGGAAATGGGATGGAATTGGCCCAATAGTTTCCCTGTGAACTAATTTGAAGAACAGCCAATATTTACTCATACTGTATATTCATTAGGAATAATGGAGATACAGGAGAGATAAAGAAGGGAAAAAAGGCAACCCAAAACATATGTGGAACACATGGTTTCCATTTGTTTAAAAACAAGGTCCCCCATGTTTTCCTTTTTCCTTTCACGTAAATAAAGAATTAATCGTCACCTAATAACTCTAATTGGGACTGGCAACTTTACAATATTTTTCAGTGATGCTCTCGTTAAATGAAATATCATGTGGCTGTTCCACTTAGCAATGGCAATTTGTGTACAGTACTCCCGACTGATGTCGTTGGAGAAATCCCACGATTGTTGGGTGAATCCAAGCCATTTTTGGAAGGAGGCAATGGATTGCCTCCATTTCAACTGCCCCAATCCACTTCTCTCTCCCTTCTCTGCCCTTTTGATTGTCCATCCATCCACCGACACCACCAGCTGCTCCCCCACTCTCCAGCCCTGCCCACATCTTCCACACCACGTGTCACCACAGCATTCTGGGCCTCCTTTCGTGCTGGTTCAGCTGAGGCCTTCATTCGGGCCAGCCTTTTTTCATGCACTAGTCAGGTTCTCTCTTTTTTTTGCACTGGCCTTTTGTGTGCTGACTGGGCCATTCTTTTACAAAAAAACAAAACAAAGCAAGAAGAGGTCATGACTAGCATGCAAAAGAAGGACCTGGCTGCCATGTAAAAGGAGGCCTTGGCAGGCAAACAAAAGGACGTCCTGGCAGGCCTGCAAAAAAAAAAAATTAAAAGGTCCTGGCTGGTACACAAAAGAAGGACTTGAGCCTACTGTGTAGCACCCACCCACCCATAGTTCTCACCCACTAGGCTATGGAAATTTCCACAGCCACATTTCCCCCAAGTGGCCAGGATGGTGAACCAGAAGTGAGGCAGTTGAAGATGATAATGATAATGGGGAGGGGATTATAAATGTAGGCAGGCCCAAATTTTGTTCACATGACCACAAGGGCCTTGCAACCACTAGAATTTTGAGGATCATTCTTAACTTCCTTTATCCGGTATTATTGTAACTGAATGGTTTTGGAATGAATGGACATTTAGTGAGGACTAGAGAAATTCAGAAAGTCAGTTAAAAAGAAAAAAATCTTCTCTACATCTTCCTGTCAGAAAAATATAAGTTCTGCCAGCCAAGCCTTTGCAAAACTAAAAACCGTCTACTGGAAATCAAAATCAAGTGCAAACTCTATTTCCTCCTTAATTATTCTCTTTACCCCCCTTTTTCATAATTCTTAGGAACACAAGTTAAAATGGAAAAAAGCGATGTAGAATAACCAGTGATGGGCTCCTACGGGAATGGTCAGGAACACAGTTTCGGTAGCAAAATTTGGAGCTCCACCCCAGAGCACCCAATTTGCACTGAAAGATTTTGAAACAAAATGCATAAGCCACGCCCACAGTGTGGTAGTAAAAATTTTGGTAGCCCATCACTGAGAATAACCTAAAGTAATTCCTACTTCTATTCACCGTTTCATGTATGACTCTCATGTATGAGTCTTCGGAGAGGGACGGCATACAAATCTAATAAATAATAATAATAATAATAATAATAATAATAATAATAATAATGACTGAGAACCGAGATGTTTGTGAGAACCTTGGTTCTACTTCATTTCCAGAATGGAAGGGCTTATTCCTCTCACAGCATTTAACCTCAATGATCACATTAGTTGTCCTTTAGTACTTAAGAAGCAAAGCAAAGCCTTGCCATGGCCAAGCAGCGAACTTCCCTAATTATTATTATTATTTTTACCTCCTGAGGCTCCGTGTTAGGACTGTCAAGGTGCAGAAGAATTACACGGTCCTTTGCTCCCACCATCAACCAAGCCCTCTTCTCATCCAGGAGGAGTGACTGGAATGCAAGGTCAGTCTCTGAGTTCAACAGCAGGCGGGAGCTGTTTGATCTTAGCAAGTCTAGAAAGTAGAGCATAGACATAAAAATGATGATTTTTATCTTTGTAGTCCCCCAAAAGGGATAGGCTTTTATCTAACTTTTCTTTATCTTTGAAAACCGGCCAAAGAGATTAATTTTAAAAATATTAACAAATATTTTCTAAAAATCAATCATTGATTCGCCTTTGATTTTTTTTTTTAAAAAGCCAGCAGATTGCCCACGCAAAAGAAAGCAAATATTTGTTTGCAATTAGATAGCGATTTGTCCGATATATTCTCATTGGCTTGCAAGTCACATTCAGGCTGCAATCCTATATGTTCTCGAAGGCAGTGAAATGAACTTCCTGTTAAATAGTCAGCCCAAGGCGAAGGAACTCTTGTGATAATTCCTGGAATTACCAAATGGCTTCCAAGTTGACCATTTAAGAAGTCACAGAAATCTCAGCTCTGAAGAAGGACTCCAGAATGTTTCTCTTTGTATGCTCTGGCAGTCTTCATATGAGATGTTGTCTTCACAAAGTTTGAAGGAGCTGCTTTTCATTAGAATTTTTTGAGGTTCATCTCTTCAGATATTATCAGTTCAGGTCTTTTTCTGTTTGACCAAGCTGATTAAGCAGAACTTGATATTTTGAGGGCATTTCATCTCACCCTCTTACTAAAGTGGAGGCTTTTTCTTCCTTCCCACACAGAGAAAACTCATTTCTTAATGGCCTGGTGACTTCAGCTGTCATATTATAGCCTAAATAAAGTCAGAACTGTAATTAGGTTTCAGATACGCACTGAAATCATGACTTCGGAATTGCCTGTTTTCCTTCCCACTCCTCTCCCCTGGCTCCCAATCTTTCTGTCAAGAATTCAATACCAATAAAGGTTGCTGAAAATGTGCTACTTGGTTAGGGAATGTAGAAATTCATGGGTCAAAGAGGAAACCAATGCATGCTTTGCTACCTGATTTCCTCTCTAGCCCGTTTCTGCAGGACATTCCTTGCCATCGTATTTTCAGAGAAGGGAGCAAACTTGACATCCTTTCAAAAACAAATAACCCGTTAGCTGCATCTGTTTATTTTTATTTCTAAAAAAGAGCATGGAGCCTACCAGGGACCTACAGACAATATTTAAAAATAGCGACGGAGGTTTGTTTGCATGCCATTGTTGGAAAGCAACAATAGAGAGTTCTGTAAATACACTAGCATCGAGTATGACAGATTCCTGAAGTTTTTATTCCTTTAGTACCTCGGAAAGGCAGTAACTGGCCTTGTATCAACAGAGCAGCAACTGCAGGAAAGTTGCTTTTAAAAGCAACATCTTTGTGAGATGTAGTGGATAGCATAAGAACAATAAATAGGAGCCCTGAGCCATTAGAGAGCAATGTTGCAAGCTCCATGGGGAATAGTTAGTGGAAGTGGATGGCTCTTGAGAATGAGCTTACTCATTGAAAGCTATTATTATGGACATATAAATTCAGCACTGCAGTTGATATACATCATCGTAAGGTATCCTATTTACTGGCTTGTCTGAATCTTTGCAGTCCAGATCCGATGCTCGACTAAACAGCTGAGGAATGGGGCTTAGGGGATAGCAGTAGAACTTACAATTATATATCACATCACAGTGCTTTTTCAACCCTCTGTAGGCAGCCGGCAGAGGCAGTGTATTGCTGCAACAATCTGGGTCCTCATTTTACCAACCCTGGAAGGATGGAAGGCTGAGTCAACTTTGAGCCAGAACCAGAATTGAACTGATGGCAGTTGGTAGAATTAGCCTGCAATACTGCATTCTAACCACTGCACCATGGTGGTTCTTGCACAAATGCCTTGGAGAGGGTTACTGCTAGGCACCCCTGATTATTTTCTGCCAATTTGGATCCAAAGTTCGAGAAGCAAGCTTTTGAACTGTGTCAAATTCTTTTCAAGGCCACAAAGTTGGACCGTGTCCAACTTTGTGGCCTTGGAAATTCTCAGTCTGGGAATTCTCAGCCTTGGAATTCTCAGCCTGGCAGCATGTGCTTTCCTAGCCCACCTCTCCTGTTTAGGAGAAAGAAAGAGCACCCTCTGCTCGGCCAGCCTGCCGCTAGATGAGAATCTCTGTATCTGCATGCTACAGCTTTGGTGGTCTCCCTGATTGCCACTTGGGAAGGGCTTGTTTCACTGCCGTGGTGTGCTATTGTTCTTGGCCTCCTTCTCCCAAGCACATCTTTCCTTTGCAGCCCCTGCCTTGGGTTGTCTCATTTCCTCTCGGCAGGCCCATCTGTTTCTTTGCCTCTCCCCTTCCTATTCTACTGCAGGGCAGAGGGCGTCACTGGAAGCTTTCATAATGTAAACCCTGTCATCCTTTTCATCCTTGAACTTGGCTTGATATCTCTGAGTCACCCCTTCTGCCATTGTCTGGGCTGCCCCATGATCTTCCTAAGGCTGGGAACTTCCTTCAGTAAAGACCAAAAGAAAGCATCTTTGACATGAGCCGCTAGACCTTAGGGCACCGTGAACTGGGAGGGTGGACTCCAATGTTGCTCCTCAGTTTCGTGCTTTTCAATCCCCCCCCCCCCGATCTATTACTTCTTTTGTAAGCAGCCAAAAGCACTCTTAGCAATATATCTCAAAGCAAATGTTATGTGAAGGTTTAGCTCAATGTCTATGTCTCAGTATCTAGCTGAATTCCAGGTTTGTCTATGTAGAGTCCCATGTTGCCATTTTCCCCCCCAGTCCAAAACATGGTTCATTCCTCAATAGAATAGAATTTTATTGGTCAAGTGTGACTGGCTAACACACAAGGAATTTGTCTCAAGCTGCTTTCAGCTTTCCAATAATTGTTTGCTGAGTCCTGTATCGGCTACTACACAGACCTTAGAATTATCAAGAGGACTGCCATTCAGGGATATCTATGTTCCATCCAATCAATTAATGTTTATTTAAGCAGAAAAATCAATCAACATTCTCTTGAATTTCTTTACTTTTAAATCAAGCCTGACTTTTTATCAAGCAGTTGTACCATAACAAAGTTGTGTAACTTGGATTTATTTTAAGATAGGAGCTGAGTTGCTTGCGCATCTGTATGTCAGAAAATGAGCTGCATATGTAAGTTACAGGTAGTCGTCATTTAACGACCACAATTAGGACTGGTAACTCAGTCATTAAGTGAAGCAGTTGCTAAGTGAAACTACAACAGTGCTTATATTTTACTTTAGCTTTCGTTTCCTTTATGGGCCTATGAAGGCCTTGAATTGAGGAACGATCATAAAGTTACTTTTTAATCATAACTGCAAATGGTCACTAAGTGAGACAATCACTAAACAAAGAATACATACAACTGTTATTCTAACAGTTTCTTTTAGGAAGAACTTAAAGATTTCTTCTCAAGGAACATAACAATACTACAGCTACAGTCCAGTTATTTGGAAAGTACCTGGATGACACTGATAATTGTGACATTTATGTTGTACATACCTAGAATGGCCCATATGGTTTGTTTGCTAGTCAACTAAAATTAGAATACAGTGATCCCTCGAGTTTCGCGATCTCAATCTTCGCAAAACGCTATATCGCGATTTTTCCACCCAATGACGTCACTCCTTTCCTTTCTCATCTTTCTCTCTCTCTTTCTCTATCTTGCTTCTTCCTCTCTCACACTCTCTTCCTCCCTCTCTCATCTCTTTCTTTCCTTCTCTCTCTTTCTCTATCTCTCCCCCTCTTGCTCTCGAGCGGCAAGCGAGCAGCCGGGTGGGCGGGTGACGGGCAAGTGGCAAGTGGCAAGCGAGCAGCCGGGCGGGCGGGTGAACAGGCAAGCGACAAGCGGCAAGCGAGCAGCCGGGCGGGCGGGTGAACGGGCAAGCGGCAAGCGAGCGGCTGGGTGGGCGGGTGACGGGCAAGCGGCAAGCGAGCAGCCGGGCGGGCGGGTGAACGGGCAAGCGGCAAGCAGCAAGCGAGCAGCCGGGCGGGCGGGTGAACGGGCAAGCGGCAAGCGAGCGGGCGGGCGGGCGGGTGACGGGCAAGCGGCAAGCGGCAAGCGATCTTGGGGTTTCCCCTTTGCCTGGGCGGCGGGAAGACCCATGGAAGGTTCCTTCGGCCGCCCAGCAGCTGATCTGCTCCGCAGCGCGGCAGCAGCGAGGAGCCGAAGATGGGGTTTCCCCTTTGCCTGGGCAACGGGGAAACCCCATCTTCGGCTCCTCGCTGCTGCCACGCTGCGGAGCAGATCAGCTGCTGGGCGGCTGAAGGAACCTTCCCTGGGTGCCGCCCGCCGCCCACGCAAACTCCACCATCTGCACATGTGCGGCCATGAAAAAAAGGGTGCGCATGCGCAGATGGTGTTTTTACTTCCGCAACCCTACATCGCGAAAAATCAATTATTGCGAGGGGTCTTGGAACAGAACCCTCGCGATACTTGAGGGATCACTGTATATGGAAAAAAAGAGAATCCCCTTTCTGTGACTTGAATGAACATTGATCTTGAAAGCTCATAAATTCCTGAAAGCTTCAGTTTCAGCAGAGGTCACTGAAAGAAGATTGGGATTAGCAAACACCAGAAAGAGAGAAGGAACGGTAAGAGGAGAAACAATCTCCATTAATTTTATTGTGTTCTGCAATGTAATTAGACCACAATCCTTAGAACACACTGAAAGAGTAGCATGAAACATACCTACCTTGGTATGAGAGGCGAAGGCGGGGGACCCCTTCCCTCCAAGAACAGGTGTTCTCAATTGTTAGCAGAACATACCAAGCCACCAAGATTAGCTTGGTAGTGAAGCAACAGCACATGCCAAAAGTCAATTTGAGCATCCCTTCTGCAGCCAAAAACACATAGACCAATCAGAAAGTCTTATTCACAGATGCATTTTCTACTCAAGGAAAGACATCTGCTAAGTACTGTACCTGCAAGGGAAATAGAAAATAACTCTTACAAAAGACATATCCAAAAGGAGAACACGCAGTGGTACAGATATTTGTGGTCATTCTTAACTGGAACAACACTGGGCTTGCTGGCTTCTGAACTAGAATTTATTTATTTATTTATTTATTTATTTATTTATTTATTTATTTATTTATTCATTCATTCATTCATTCATTCATTCATTCATTCATTCATTCATTTGATTTGTATGCCGCCCCTCTCCATAGACTCAGGGCGGCTTAATTAATGCTGGCAGTTGGCAAACATCTCAGATATTTTGAGCTTGAATTTCATACCTTCTTCATTAAATCAAAACTTGATTTTTTAAAATGGAGATGATCACTGTATACTTTTTCTCCTTCTGTGGACCATTTTATTTTCAGTCCTTCCTCAACTTCCTCAACTTTAAAAAACTGCTGATCTACCATAACAATACAGAATTTCCTATAGAATATACAAGGTTAGACAAGGATTAATGTGTCTTTATTAGTCTTGCAAGTTGCAACCCAATGCAAGTATATTCAAAAGCAAATATATCTTTGATTATGATTATGGAATTCTTACTTTTACTTAGCCTACCTGGATTTATAGATATACTAGAATTTTAGAATATTTAATTCTAATAATGTCCATCCAACTCTTTTTCTCTCTCTTGCTTTCCTTCTCTCTCTTTCTCTCTCTCACTCTCTCTCTTGCTTTCTCTTTCTCTCTCTTTTTGCTGAATTTTTAAAATTAAGGAGACTAGGATAGCGCCGAAATAGCGCTATCCTAGTCTCCCTTAATTTTAAAAATTCAGGAAAAACATGTGATATATATATATATTCTGTGCATGCACAAAAGGGTTGCGTGTGCGCTAACTAGTAGCAATGGAATTTAGAACCCACTACTGATATAAGTGTAATATATCAGTATATATATGTATTCCAATAATAGCCTTAGATTAGTATATGCAATATTGCAACTATTTACTATTAAAAAAAATTATCACAGTTTTTGTTTTCTCCTTCTTTCACTTTTATTAAATCAGTTTTTGTCATTAATTTAAAGGCAGTTAAAAATAATTTTAACCCATCAGAGTTTTTTTAAAAATCAACTGGATTTACAGGGAGCATCTCTCTACAAATCTACTCCCATAGTGGCAAAATTCTTTGACATCCGTTGAAGGAGGGAGACATTTTGACGGGGAAATCCTGCCTCATGTAATTTCCTTTTTTCCTCTCTATTCCTATTATTCTCTTACATAGGATAATGAATATGAAAGCTATTTCAGCTATTAGCTTTTTGCTAAATTGTCAGCCTCCCAGGCTGATCAAACAGGAAATTTGACCAGGTGAGCTAATTCTATTTTATTGCAAGGCTAAATTAACAGAAATTTGTAAGTCTGAAATTGTCCATCTTCCCACCTTCTGATAAGTTAGGCTGGATTCTTTCTGAATTTTTTTCTCTGCTTGTTATGCAGAGAATCTGCCACTAGATTTGCCCCCCTCCTTGATTCGATTGTTCTCTAGGTAGCATCTTTTCCCCCCAGTCATCCACCCTTCTTCCAAGGTCATGCCATACACATCAACTTTTAAAGTCTTACCAATGTGTGTGTGTTTTTTAAAAAACAAACAAAATAGTCATCCAAGTAGAACGGATGAGGTTTGTGTTGAAGTTTGTCCCCCTACGTTTGTGTTGGGGACGACTTCTGAGTGAAAATAGATTCTGGCTCTCAATCTGCAAGAAAAGAAATTCAGATCTTAACACAAAAGGAGACAGGAAACAGGAAGAACATAGTGCTTCTGATGTTTTGCATTACTGATAGATGTTATCATCAGTTCATCACTTAATACTGTATAAACACAGCACTTGAGATCGTGTTTGAGGGCAAGCTGCTAGGACAGAGGATAAAATATGCCAATTACCATAGCTTTTCCATATTATCCATAGAGTAGCTTTCTCCAGGAGCTAAGAATGAGTGGAACAGCACCATCAAACTGGTGGCAGGCTGCAGGGATCCCTTCTTTATAGATATCTCAGCAGCTATCCACTGACTGACAGAGGTTTATTTTTTCCGCTGCTAGATTATCCAATCAGTGGATAATAAATCGGTGCCCCGTACGTCCATACGTAACACTCCTCCCCTCTTAGTTTATGGATTGTCCAATTGTTGATCGATACAGGTAACAAGTCACACAAGTAGGTGGGGCCCTGTAATGTTCTACTGGGCCTGTGTGATTCAGTTGTTCAGTCTCTCTTGGTGTGGTCATGCCTGCTGCCGCTCCTGGATCCATTGGTATATTCAACTGGAACCTGCTGCTAGGCATGGTGGCCACCAGCCTGGTATCTTCATTCTCTGGTCCTGGATGACGTTGCTGGACTCCGGCAATGCCAGATAGGGGTTTACGCTCCTCCTCCGGATTTGAGAGGAGTGCCCCTTGGATTCTCTTAGCCAGGGCCGAAATCTCTGTGTTATCTTCTTGTTCGCCTATTGGGGTGGAGGATCGAATTGTTCTTGTGTTCTCATTGAACTTGTTTGAGGTTGGGGGTCATCTGGCTGGCGTAGCCATGAGTCCCCCAGCCTCCAATGGAGATAATCAATGTGCCTCTGCTACACTTGGCCGTCATCATGCTCGACTTAGTAAGATTTTGGTCCTGTGATGGCCACAACTTTAGCTCTCACCCATTTGGGATCACCATGTAGTTCTGTGCGAATGTTAAATCATTGATTGTGAATGACCTGATTTGTCTTTTAGAGTCAAAAAATGTCTCGGGATGATAGTTGGCATTCAGCCTGTTCAATCACTCACGATCTGAGTATTGCCCAAAAGATCATATGCTGCAATGTCTTACCAGTCAATGACTACTTCAGCTTCAATCGCAATAACACAAGAGCACGCAACAGATTCAAACTTAATACGAACCGCACCAAACTTGACTGTAAAAAATATGATTGCAACAATCGAGTTATTGAAGCTTGGAACTCACTACCAGACTCAATTGTGTCAACCCGTAACCCCCAACACTTCTCCCTTAGACTCTCCATGATTGACCTCTCCAGGTTCCTAAGAGGCCAGTAAGGGGCGTACATAAGTGCACTGATGTGCCTTTCGTCCCCTTGTATAATTGTCTTTCCTTTCTTTCACCTATATCATATATATTCTCTCCCTTTCATATATCCTCTCCTCTAAGTTCACCTTCACCTTCTTTTATATTATCACAGGTCTATTTTCTTCCTATGTACTTGTGTATTGGACAAATGAATAAATAAAATAAAAAATAAAAAATTGGGACCTCAACTTCCTCCCCATTAACAATTCAGTTCAGTCCCTTTTATTTCCCTAGCTGTTAGCAATATGCAGGCTGCAGGGTTTCCTTCTTTATAGCTATCTCGGCAGCCTAGCTGGCCACTGATAGCAGTTTATTTTCTCTGCCGCTAGATTATCCAATCCCCACTGCTACATTATCCAATTTACAAATCTGAGCTCCGTACGGCCATACGTAACAATAAACTTGGATCCTAAAATAATGGGAACGTGCTTGAGATAAAAGCTAGATTGATATAATCTTGATTTCAAAATTGAATATAGCAATGCAGATCTGTGAGTAGAGTAGATCCTTTTAATATACAAATCTAATAAATAAATAAATAAATAAATTTATATTTTATAGGTGAAATGTTAATATATATATTGCTAGTCCATGTATGATATGCCATACGCAGAGTAAATAAATGTGAGTACTGTTTTCCAGATTTAAGCTGCAAAACTCAGAGATGAGAGATTCAATAAATCAGGGGTCTGCAAACTTGGCAACTTTAAGACTTGTGGACTTCAACTCCCAGAATTCTCCAGCCAGCTATGCTGGAACTATGCGGGCTGGAGAATTCTGGGAGTTGAAGTCCACAAGTCTTAAAGTTGCCAAGTTTGAAGACCTCTGCAATAAATTATGACTTTTAAGTACTCATCCAGATTACTGGAGCTCTATGAATATTTAATGAGTCTTTGTTGAATTTATTCAGATGATTTGTGTTGATGGCTTTATCTGAAAAGTAAAACTGATTGGTAAAAAGTCTGAAAGTTGACTCAGCTTCCAAGCAAGTCTACCTTGGTTGCTGAGAATCTTCACAGACACACTGGAAAAGAGGGTTTTGAATTGTATTTCTGTGCGTATTTTCCCCCCTGTCTGTCTATCTGTATAAATGAATGAATGAATGAATGGATGGATGGGCCTTAAAACACAATGTATTTACACAGACTTGAAGGTTTCCTTGATGCTCTTGACGTTAATATGCACGACAAATGCAAGGCTACTTCAAACCCAGTTTATAGGTAATTCTTGATTTACAATCATTCATTTAATTACTGTTTGAAGTTATAAATGTCCTGAATAAGTCCTTGCAGCATTTATAACTGTTGCAGCATCCCTGCAGCAGTAGTGGGTTTTAAAACCCATTGCTACTGGCTCACGTGCGGGTGCTCACTTGTACTTGCAACACATTTGCACATGTGCAGACGCGTCCCGGGTCGGTAGGAGGAGACTCCTGCTGCCGGCACTACCAGTTCAGAGAAGTGGGCCGAATCAGGAACAGCCACCACTCCCCTGCAGTCATATGGTCAAAATTTGGACACTTGCCAACCATCATGTATTTATGTACTATATTTATGATGGTTGCAGCATCCCTGAGTCATGTGATTGGCAATTGTGACCTTCCCATTTAGCTCCGACAAGCAAAGTCAATGAGGAAACTGGATTCACTTAACAACTGCGTCATTCATTTAACAAGTGCAGTAATTTGCTTAACAACTGTGGCAAAAAAGGTTGTAAAATACAGGCATGACTCACTTAATTGTCTTGCTTAGTAATGGAAATTCTTGTCCCAATTTTGTCATCGCAAGTTGAGCACTGCCTGAACAGTATTTAATGAAATCAATTACCTGTATTTAATGAAATCAGTGACCTGCATTTAATGAAATTAATGTTTTAATGACCCATTAAAGAAGGTGCATAGGTTGGCTTCACACAACATGTGGCTTACTTACAGATCAATATGTTGTGACAACGTACAACAGAGGAAAAAATACTATTTATTTATTTAAATTTGATCTGAATGCTGCATGTGGTTAGCTGCCAATCAGATATTAAAAAATGAAAGATTGTTTGGGCTCATACAGTATAAAATACTAAGTTCTAATTTAAGAACGATATTAATTTTATCTGGCATGTGATTCACATGACATATTAAACTAGAAGGCCATAGTTTACAAATCACAATTGTTGATTTCTCTCTATTTCTTAAATCCAAAGCATATCATATGTTATTAATTAAGTTATTCTGCCTTGACAAATCCCTTCACTTCCTTAAAGCATCAAGGCACGGCCAATTCAACCTGATTAGCTATCACACTTTGACAAAACTCCTTTGTTAATCAGAGTCATGATAACATAACCCCAGCCCAATGGAATACAAAAAGTATTCTGTTCTTGTCTGCTGCCTTGGGTGTATTCAGAGCGTTTCCACCCACTTGGAAAGGTTCCAAGTTGATAATATTACTTTATGAGATGTTTCCCTATAGATCTATTGAAGCACATCTTTCTTAACAAAAGAAGGATTTGCTCTTTCCTGTTTTCTCTTTTGAAATGCTGATCTGACTGGCATTTTCATAGTTATACCAATAAAACAGAGATATAAATGCTCCTAGGAGGCAGTCTTTATTTAGCTTTTCATTCCAGGCATGTGCAATATCGCTCAAATTCTCATCATTTGCCCCCAGCTTTGGGATCAAAGTGCTGTTCATATATGATGCTAACTCAAGAAGACATTGTCTAGCACCAAGTAAATTCTCTCACTTGGCTTGCAAAAGGTTCAGGGTACAATATAACGGACCATGGAGTAAATGTTCTCAATGGCTATTCCTATCCTTTGTAACAGCCTGCAGGGCAGCCTGTCCAGGGCTGCCAAACTCCCAGCCCATGGGCTGGAAATGTGTCATGCATTGGCCATGCCCACACCCATTTTAGTGAAGGGGAGAAAAGTCACCCAATTCTGCCATGACAAGGTAAGTTTGACACCCCTGCTTAAGACCATTTTCCTTGACTCGTTCACTTCCTCTCAAGCTAATTGCTTTTCCTTGTGTGACATGGGCTTTTAGGAACGATCTTCACATCATTAATTTTATGGTGCTTGCGGTTGCGGTTACAATAGCTGTTGAATAAAACCTGCTGTTGAAAGTTGGCATGTATAATGGTACAGTTTATTAAGGGTTAATTGACAACCATCAGACAATATTTGGATATAAGAAGCCCACTATCCTGAAATTTATGCATGTTGATTGATATCAAAGGCAACAGAATATTTAACTAACCACACTTACAAGCCAGTAGGAAGTATTGTATCTAGGGAAATCTTGTTATATCCAAGTAACAATACTGTTATTAAGGAAGATCATATATTTTTATAAAGTAACAGTGATAAAAGGAAATGTTAGTGAATGGGAAACAAATGGGCTGGAAGGGAAGGTAGAGTGGCGGGCCGTATCATAACAGCTTTTTTCATTGGCATTCCTCCATGCCCTATCATTACACGTTGTGCTCACAAATTTAGTCCATTGTTGTTCAAAGAATGGCAGCTGTAGTCTGCCAATATGGCAACAGCTAGAGTCTCTCCAATTATATTAATAGCAGTGTCCCATAGTGGATTAGAAACTATCAGTGTTGGAACATCTTGGGATTGACACAACCGAAGAGGTTAAATTGGTTTTGCACAAGAATAGATGAGTTTCTTAAACATATCATAGTTTTGACAGTTCCCTTTGGTAATAAGCTGCTTGTAGTCTTGCCTAAAAAGCAGTGGCATATATGTATATTGTTTTTTCCCAGCACTGACTCAGCTGAAAATAGCACTAAGAGAGTTAAATTATTAATACATGCATCAATAATACCATACGGAATGTATAAAAGACAAATATGTGCATCTAAAATTGAGTTAGGATATCAAAAGTAACATAATCCTTGAAAGGTCTACATGCTTCTGCCCTTTTACATAGGGATGCCATCATGTAGGATGAAACTGACACCTATCACCTGTCTAACACATGGCTTGACATTTAGTCAAACAATTCAAATTCCTGATGGCATCTGATGTGCCCGACTGCTGTTTGCATTGTCAGTTTTGCAGAGCGGTCTCAGACGCAACTACTCTGCCACAAGTGACATTGACACAAGCGCGGATCTTGCTCTGAGGTGCCTCTGGGCACTCTCACACAACCACTGAGGTAATCAATTTGGCCCTTTGCAGTAGTTTTGTGCAGCTGCAAAAGTGTCCTCTTTGCCATTCCCTGGACATGGGGAGAATCAGTAAAGTGGAAGAATACAAAGGCCATTTGACTGATCAATGGGAGAACAGAAAAATGGTCAGATTTGCCAATATCTCCCATGACCCTGGCTAATTGTGCAAGAGGAGTGGAAAAATGCACCCACCTAAAGAAATAAAAGATGGCTAGATATGATGGGTACCTTCCGCAGGTAGAGGATAAAATCCAGAAACAGGAGAATAACACAAAACTGCCTGCTTCTCAACTCCAGAGGAAATGTTACAGAAAAAGCCTTAAAACTGAGTCAGTAGTAAAATAGTTCAGTTGCCCAAACCTCATAGCCTCACAGGGACAGAAAGAATTTTGTACCAGGCTCTGGTTACTGTTGATTTAGTGGATGGAAGTAGTATGAGAGTCAGATTTGAAGAATTAGGGTTGAAACACAAGAATAATAATAATGTAATCCTGAACCTCAAAATCTTAGCTTTGCTGGGACTTGAAAAGGTTGTGTTTCTGATTATCTTTTATTATTTGTCAACAATTCCCTTTATGGCTGTATGTGGTAGGCAGAAAAGATTGCTTTCTTGCAAAAGCCGAAGGTTTTTAGGGATAGAGGGACATTTTTCTCTTGCTGCATTGTCATTTCTAATTCAATGAATTTTGCTGGCTTCTCAACAGAGGTGAATTCGGGATTAGAGTGCACATTAAATATAGCAAGTTTCGAATATCACAGAGTGGTAGGCTTTTATTTTAAGGAAGCGAGCCTGTGACAGAAGCCAAAAATTCATATTCACCCTGTTAATAGAAGTGGACGTGATAACTGTTTGATGTTTAAGAAAAAAATAGAATTTGGTCAAGATTGGGAGAATACAAGCCTGGCAAATCAAGGACGCTGTGTGTGGCCGTGGGAAGAAGGTGAGTCTGCTTCCAAATCAGATTATCTGCTCATCACTGTCACAAGTGATCTATTCATCCAAAGGGCAGGCAGTAGAGAGCACAGTTTTTAAATGCAGCAGTTTCCCCTCCCCTCCCTTCATCTGTTCAAAGCTGGTTCAGGTCAACCCATGATAGTGTCAGCTGGCTGCACAATGGCCTTTGTAGAGAACCTGGGTGGTCTCAGCCGCCTGTCTAGGAAAGGCAGGTCACCATCCACCATCCACCCTCTCCCGCATTGGGCTACGGAGGCTGAGGTGGTCTGGAGATCATGCCCGCCATGAGAGAAGCCTGTCTGGGACAAAAGAAGCTTAGGGAGAAGAAAAAGTAGAGCAGGTGGTGGTGTAGGAAAAGCTCCTTGTGCTCCTGCCTTTCTTTTAGGAATCCTGCCACTGAGTTTGTTAATCCTGAGTGGAGACAGAGCCAGTACCCTCCAAAGGCATTCTGGAAGGCCTCTGAAAAATCAAACAAACATAAGGTAGCATCTGGGCAGATATAATCCCCAGCCTTTTATGGTATGGAGATTGTTTGATCCAAGTTTGGCCAATTTGCAGAGGCATTGCCATTTCTTCTCCACTCATTCCAGGGCTGGAAACATGAAAGCTGGACTTTATTTTCTTTTAATCAGAAGCCCTCCTCTTATCTTTTTCTCCCCCTTTCTTCCTGCTGGGCTAGTAATTGGCATAGCAGAGGTGGGTGTGGGAGGGCTTGTCAAGGTCTAGGGAAAGCATTTTAATGAGCGGCCGGAGGGAGGGAGGGAGGGTATCTTTCTGTTATCTGTTTCTTGTCAAATATCTTCATCTGGAACTGCTCTAAACAATGGCCTGGGTTTGGAGATGCCCTTTCTGGGCCAGTCTGCTCTGCTCCAAACTCTTAGAAGCAGTGTCCTGTTACTGGGCCTAGGCTTCTCTTGGCTGCCCTTTGCCCTCTCCGGGGAGGCATCATCCCCCAGCGCCCCTCTTGACTGTCTCTGAAAGATCTCAAAATCTGTGGCCAAAGTTTTGAGTTACATTTTGGGGACAAGGTTCTTTGACCTGCCTCCTGTGCAGACATGGAGGGGGGGGGGAGAATGGGTGAAGTCAGATGTCAGGAAGCCCCCCCTGGAATAGATTCTTGTTCACATCATGGAGAAACCTAGTCTGAGTCTAGCCATTGTGCAAGGGTTTTGCAACCTCTTGCTGTACAAGAGGCATTTTCTCAGTTGTGTCAAACTCCTCGCTTGGAACAGAGCTCGAAGGTGGTGCAAAGTCCTTGCCTTTGATTCAGGAGTTCTTGCCATCTCAAGGCCAGGTAAAGAATGGAAAACATCTTCATGCAAGATTTGTCCTAGGATTGAGTGCAGGTTTCTACTCTTCCTTACGTATTGATTAGAACAGTGTTTCCCAACCTTGGCAGCTTGAAGATATTTGGACTTCAACTCCAAGAATTCCCCAGCCAGCGAATGCTGGCTGGGGAATTCTGGGAGTTGAAGTCCAAATATCTTCAAGTTGCCAAGGTTGGGAAACACTGGATTAGAAGGTTAGAGGGCTCTGCTAAGAGTTAAGTATTTATTTATTTATTTATTTATTTAATTTGACTTCTATGCTGCCCAATCCCGAAGGACTCAGGTCGGCTTACAACAATAAAAACATTACAAAACAGTAAAAAGAAGTCAAAAAATACTATCTAAATCTTAAAACCCTAATAAGACTTATATAAAATAAACACAACAACATGCATACACACCAATCCTTCACATCCATATATCTGGCCAAGCTCGTTGTTAATTCAGGGCTCCCAGGCCTGCCGGCACAGCCAGGTCTTTGTGGCCTTACGAAAAGCCAGCAGGGTGGGGGCGATGCGGATGTCGGGGGGTGAGTTGATTCCATAGAGCCGGGGCACCAACCAAGACGGCCCTTCCCCGTGGTCCTGCCAACCTGCGTTGCTTACTTGACAGGACCTGGAGGAGGCCAACTCTATGTGCTCTAATTGGCCTCTGGGAGGTATGTGGCAGGAGACAGTCCTGTAAATAGTCTGGTCCTAAGCCATATTGTCTGGTCCTAAGCCATTTCTATTTTCATGGATAGTCCACTATCACATAGCACATGTTTCTTTTCAGCAAATACTGCATTCACATATTCCTGAAATCCATAATAGCTATCTTTGCACAAGAGGTTAGCTATGCTGCGGTTAATTAACCAATGACATTCCCACAATATGCTAAGTCATAAGAAAATCACCTTACGTTTTACTGTGAATGCTAGACACACAACAGAAGCTAAGACCTAGCTTAGTTGGTTGTTTGGTTCCAGTGTAGGCACTGCCATTTGTAAGTTACGATAAACTGAGAAAATATGGCATAGTGAGTTTGTTTAGTTCTGACAGGTGGTTTGTGAATGAAATTCTATGGCTCAACGTAATATGTGAACCATCAGCTGTGTCCTGTGGAGCGAAAGAAGATTAAAATTATGGGATCTCAGCATCCATGAAGTCAGTTTGTGGAAAAATCAATGTAAGAAAAAGCCCAGAGCAGTATCAAACTCTTTTTGTTTGATATTAATGCACCAGACACTTTTGTTGAGAATGAAAATAATGGACAGAGATAGAAAAAGACATCACGCCTTGGGCTTTGAGGGTGCTATGAATTCAGACTATTAAAAATGATTTATTGAAGAAATCGTAACTGAGGTAACTAAGCTTAACTTAATGCACAAAGACGCCTCAAGAAAAAGGTCAAAGCCCAAAGTGGATCCGAGGCCTGCAAACCTGAAGCTAAATTTTCCAATGCTTACAAAGCTGTGAAGTGCCAGCTGAAATTTTGTTTGCTTCCTTGACTTCTGAGGCAAATTCTGTGAGAAGGAAGAACGTTTCAGGTAGCCATGGAAGTGGGTCAGGGAGGCTCCTTTGTACAAGCTCCCATTGAACCTTTAATGCTTATTTTCTGAAATATTCACTCTCTACAGAGCGCCTCACCCTTGCTGTTCATTGAATAGATGCTTTTTTTTGGCAGTGAGTGAAACATCCTTTATACTCTTTAATAAGAAAAAAGAGGAAAAAAATCAGAAACAACTATATAAAGAACAAGCCTTAAGACAGAAATTAATTTATTCTGAGAAGTCCCCAGCTAACATAGCGTTCTGTGTTCATGTAACACTTTTATTTACAGAATGACTGTATCCTGAATTTTGTTAATGAGCTCCATTTTCTAAGTTGTGCACAACCAGTAAACTTACTGGCTGTGTTCTCAACAACAAAAACACAAACCAATCAGCATGGGGGAATTGAGATATCTCCCCAGGCTTATATAGTTTTATGTATGGTATGTGTCGTATGGTTTTAAATAACGTTTTTTTAGATGTTTTTTTAAATATTAGATTAGTTACATTGTCACATTGTTATTATTAATGTTGTGAGCCGCCCCAAGTCTGCGGAGAGGGGCGGCATACAAATCTAATAAATTATCATCATCATTATTGTTATTGTTATTATTCAGTTTAAGCTTACAGCATCATGTGAACACAGTTTCTGTACTTAAGAGAAAACAGGTATCAGTTTGCACAGCTCTTGTACTTTTTACATGTCTATTACTGTCTCGATTTTTCCATTGCCATTCTTCATATCTACCTCCAAAGGTCCATTGAGATGTTTTTATTGGACAGATGTGCCTGACATCTTACTGTTACTCTTTCCCCTTCCCTTCTCTTCCCTTCTGTTATATCCTGAGAAACTGGGGAGTTTTCACTCCAGTCCGAGCAGGAACTCAAGCAGGTAAATTCTGATTGGCTCCTGAGTTAAAGGGCTGCCTATTTAAACCCCTGCCTTCCCGCTCCCCTTCCTCTCCCTTCCCTTCCCTACCCACAGACTGCTTACCTCAAAGGTTCCTCCCCACTATAATCCCCCAGAGGTCTGTATTTAGAAAGAAAGAGACAGCAGAAAGAATCCAGGTGCCAAGTTTATCAATAAATTCTCCTTCTGTAAACCATCACCAAGAAGATGTCATCAGAAAGTGGGTTTGGGTGAAGAGAAAGCCAGGTGCTTGGGGGGAAAATATTAAGAGGGGATTCTACTGTCTGCTGAACACTTGGTTAGGATAAATGAACATGTATTATCTTTCGATCAATGAAACACCTCACATTTGGTAGTTATGAGCCTTGGTGGTGCAGTGGTTAGAGTGCAGTACTGAAAGCTGCTTCTGCTGACTGCTGGCTGTAGTTCACCAGTTCAAATCTAACCAGGCTCAAGGTTGACTCAGCCCTCCATCCTTCCAAGGTGGGTAAAATAAGGACCCAGATTGTTGTGGGGCGATACCAGGTGTGGGCAGCAGGCAGAATGGGATGGAATGCAGCGGAAATGAAGCTGTGTGCCCAGCTCCAGCTGACCATTACCCCTCCCACCACCTCCTCCTCCTCAGAAAGCGGCAGGGAGACCAGCACCGGCAGGAGTTGCAGGGGGTCCATTTCCTCCCTCTTTTCTCAACAGCTGATCAGCACCCAGTTGCCTAGCTGCCCAGCCTGAAGCAGAGGGGGCGACCCAGGAAGGAGAGCGCGGGAAACACAAAGCAAATTATCACCCTAGAGAGTGACACTGGTGAGGCTACAAGTTGAAGACTTAACAGTTCACTTGCACAATGATCATCGTTCAAGCCACTCCCACCTGGTCTCATGGCCGTCAAGCCACTCCTACTAAGTCACATCAAACCACACCCACAAAATAAGCCACACCCACAGTGTGGCAGTAAAAATTTTGGTTGCCCATTACTGGGCGATACGTTGACTCTGTAAACCGTTTAGAGAGGGCTGTCAAGCATTGTGAAGTGGTATATAAGTCTAAGTGCTATTGCTATTATGGTGTTGTGTAGAATTAATAATGAGTAATTTCTGGCCACAGGATCCCCCCCCCAAAGGCCAGGCTTCTGCAAGTACTTGGCAAACCAGAGAAACACTATAGAACTATAGATTATTCTGCCTTTCTTTACAGCTAGAGTTTCTAGGCAGCAATGCTGAAACAGTCACCGTGTGGTCAGTGGGCAAAGAATTTCACCCATAGACTGGAAAGGGCCTAAGCTTGCTTTCAGACTTAGCCCTTTATCTATGATTGAATTCAAACGGAGCTTGGTAAAATGAGGATTCAGATTGCTAAAGGGAGTATGCCGACTTTGTAAACTGCCTAGAGAAGGCTGTAAAGCACTGTGATGCGGTATATAAGTCTAAGTGCTATTGTTATTTTCTGTGGTCACGTGACCAGCATGGCTATATGGCAGAGGTGCAGAGAATGCTATAGCTTTCCCACCAAAATGATCCCCATCTACTTGCATTTGCATGCTTTTGAATTGCTAAGTGGGGAGGAGCTGGGACAGAAATGGGAGCTCACCCCTTTGCGTGCTCAGGTTTCGAACCCTGACTGGCAGCTTTCCAGCTAACAAGCTCAGTGTCTTTAATTGATGAGCCATTTGCTAAACTTGGGGTGGGTGTGGCCAGCACACAGTGAAGGGCTACAAATCTTTTACTACCACATTGTGGCCGAGGCTTATTTTGTGGGTGTGGCTTAACAGCCATGTGACCATGTGGGAGTGTCTTGATGATCATGTGACTGGGGGGGTGGCTTAAAGGTCATGTGATTGGCTTAAAGGTGGCCAACTTGACATCACTCAGGTCAAGGGTTAGGGTGCCTGGGCTCTCCTTGCCTCAAAGAGATACAATTTCCCTATCTATTTACTATTACTGAACATCCAGAATATACTATTTAATTCTATGTATATATGCCATATGTATACACACATATTACACACAGGCACACAAAAATATACATTATCTACTATATAAACTGTATGTGTATGTACACAGAGAGAGAGAGAGAGAGCTCTTGTAAAATTATACACATTCAACCTCGTTTACTGTGATAGGAAAAACATACCCAGAGCCCAGAAAGGAAAAAAAGAAAATTCAAAATATTTCTACCGGTTCTGCGTACCTGACCAAATTTTTTCTACCGGTACTGTGTACCTGACCTTACCTATAGGAGCCCATCACTGCCAGCGCATGATGCATCTGGGCCGTGACTTTGACACTCCTGGGTTACAGTCTCAGATGTTGAATAAACCCAGCAAGTTGTGGCTTATTCCACAAAATATAGCTATGTTTTAATGTAAACCCAGCCATTTAGTGAAATGATAGGTGTTCCCCAGGGATGGATTACCACTACCGCTGCTACTGATATGCTGTGCGTGCAGCTTCGATTCTTTTGTGTGCGCTCATGCCAGTCTCAGCGTGTTTTTGGTTTTGCACATGTACAGGAAGCAAAAATGTGTTGAAAACTTGAGGGGAAGTGCGCACATGTGAGATTTTGGTGATTTTTTTCACTTTTGCGCATGTGCAGAAGCAAAAAGTCACCAAAATCTCTCTCAAACGTACGCGCTCTTTTGGTGAGATTTTGGTCTATGCATGTGCACAAAGCAAAAATACATTGGGACACATTTGCGCATGCAAGATAACGGAAGCTGTGTGCGCAGCGCACCATTCACTATCGGTGCGCTCTCCTCTACTATACTGGTAGCAATCCACTACTGGTTTCCCTATATACAGATTTCAGAGCTCAGAGCCTATAGTATTGATAAAACTGTAATTGATAATTGATAAGAGCTGGGGTGGCGCAGCAGGTAGAGTGCTGTACTGCAGGCAACTGAAGCTGACTGTAGATCTGAAGGTCAGCAGTTCAAATCTCATCACGGGCTAAAGGTTGACTCAGCCTTCCATCCTTCCGAGGTGGGTAAAATGAGGACCCGGATTGTGGGGGCAATAGGCTGGCTCTGTTAAAAAGTGCTATTACTAACATGTTGTAAGCCGCATTGAGTCTAAGGAGAAGGACAGCATAAAAATCGAATAAGTAAGTAAGTAAGTAAGTAAGTAAGTAAGTAAGTAAGTAAGTAAGTAAGTAAGTAAGTAAGTAAGTAAGTAAGTAAACAAGTAAATAATGATATCAGCACAGATTATAATTGATTGGTAATGGCACATTACTTATCAACTAACTTATTTTTCAATGTCAAAGGGAGCAGTCTTTAGCCAATGGAATAACCAAAACATTTAAAAAATGTTTTGCACCCTGATGCAATCATTTTAATTATTAATAAAATTGGGATTAGTATGAGTAGCAGGATTCCTAAGCCTCTTTATAGACATTCTTAGCCTAATCATTAAAAGCGGGACTCTAAAGAAAGGCATTAGTGGAGACAGCAACAAAAATAGACTTAGCCAGGCGTTTCCCCTTGTATCAAATGACAAACTGATCAGAGAGTATATTGTAGTTTTGGCTTCTTCTTTTATCAGAATGTCTTGGAAAAATGGCTGCAGAGGGTTTTTCACTCTTGTATTTTTTTTTCTTCTAAATAAAAATAACTAGAGTTTCTTAAAATGTGAAATCTTTGGTCTCACAGCAGGGACTTTGGGAGTTTGTTCGCACTTTCCTGTACCAAATTTGATTATTTCCAAATATACAGGAGGTATCATAGAATGTCTGGATTGGGAGTGGATCTCATTAGTCATCTACTCCAAATCCAATGAAACATTCCCAACACTTCCTTCTAAGTCCCTTGGAAAACCTTTAATAAAGAGGCGTCTACCATGGTTCTAACTACCGCTTAACAAGAGGAACAAGTCTTCCTAATTTTCAGCCAGAATCTCAAAGGTTTTCCTTTCATTTTGAAACAGAGAACAGGCTTCCTTCCTCTTTCATGTGAAAGCTTTTTAGATATTTGTAGACTCCTGCCATATCTCTGCTTTGTCTTCTCTTTTGCGAGTAAAAACATGTTCCTTTCTTTAACTATTCTGCATAGGACTTAGCTTCCGGATCTCTTATTTCCATGGTGACTCTTTTGAACTTGTTCCAGATTTTCTGTGTCCTATTTAAAGTGTGTGCCCTAAACTGGACGGAGTCCTCTAATGAAGCCTTACCAATGCAGACTGTAAAGGAAACATTTCTTTGGAAGTACAGCTAATCCTTGACTTATAACCGTAATCGAACCTGCAATTTCAATTGCAAGTGGTGAGGGTTGCAAAATGGGCCACCATGTCATTGTGCCCTATTTCACAACCTTGTTTTGCTGTAGCAAACAAAGCAGTCATAAGGTAAATGCCATGGTCATTAAATGTACACTGCAGTTGTTAAGTGAATTCGTTGTTCTCTATGGGGTGTGTTTTGCTGTAAGCTAGAAGTAAATGTCAGCTTATGCTAAAATTGTTGTAAATTGTGATCCTGCAGCTGTGGAATGCTGCAAACAGACATAAATGCAGATATTGGGGCTTTTAAATTGGGTCATAAGCTTCTTTTGAGGGGAGATGGTTTGTTGTAACTAAGCTGTAACTCAAGGACTACCTGTCATGCTTTTGTTAATGTATCTCAGGACTGCACTGCCTTTTTTCATTGCTTCCTAACATTGTTTTCTCATATTTACTTAGTGCCTCCCCACCAGGGGTGGGCTGCTGCCCAGACGAGGGGAGGGGACACGCAGTGGGGTAGCGAAAATGGAGCTCCACCCCATAGCACCCAATTTGCACTGAAAGATGTTGAAAGAAAATGCAAGGCGTCCTGCATAAGACCTGCCTACAGTGTGGTAGTAAAAATTATGGTAGCCCTTCACTGCTCCCCACCCTGCAACCCCAAACTTTCTTGCTTCTGTTGGGATTCAGAACTTTCAGAATACTGAACCACACAGGCTAGTTTCACACTTAGAAACATAGAATAGAATAGAATAGAATAGAATTTTATTGGCCAAGTGTGATTGGACACACAAGGAATTTGTCTTGGTGCATATGCTCGCAGTGTACATAAAAGAAAAACATACATTTGTCAAGAATCATGAGGTACAACACTTAATGATTGTCATAGGGGTCAAATAAGCAATGAAGAAACAATCAATATTAATAAAAATAATAAAAAAATTGGTTGGTTTCATCCATTACACTAAGATATGGTGCTGCTTGGTAAGTTTTTGTTTGGCACAACAGGTGTTGTTAAGTCAGCATGATTTATAAGTCACAATTCACGGCTTCAATCTTCCTACAGTGGTTTATTCAACAAATCACGATTAAAATAAGTCATAATTAGATTGATGTATGATTTACAGGTGTGGAAATTTGTCACTTAGAATTTAAATTGATTGGTTCCTAACATGATTTGATTGCTTATTTGTACTTGGACTATCATTAAGTACCTTTTATTTTATGTACACTGGGAGTGTGACAAATTCCTTGTGTGTCAAATCGCATTGGGCCTATAAAATTCTATTGTATTCTCTTCTTTCTCTTAAGAAGAACTGCTGTGCATTTGTCCATTGGCGAGTGTTTCCAGGGCTAAATTTGGAAACTGCAAATAGCGAATGTTTCTAGCTTCCACACCCATGCCTCTCTCTGTTCAGGAGTGCAATTGGAGAACTGCAATAGACCCAAAGTGGTCTGTGCCCTTGACTCTTCTGGAGATGCCCATACCACCCCTTTCCTCATTACACAGCTTAGCTATGCAAACATAGATGCATACCACCAAGAGGCTTGTAACTTAGGCAGGAAAAAAGAACTATTAAATGCTTTCCCTCTTAATTAGTTGTTATAAATCTCAGCACATTGTCTGGTTTCCATACATTGATGTTTTTATAACATCTTTGAAAACACTAACGTTCTATTATTTAAATAGCTTAGATTATTGAGAATAGAAAAGAGAGAAAATAGTTTTTGTGCGTGTACATATACAAATCTATTACGAGGAAAAAATATCTATTAAAAGTTTCTATTTAAAGGAAAAGATAAACAGCAAATTTAATAAACATTTCAATAAAAAATAAAAAGAACTGCTGAATTTTTAACTCGTCCCTTTTTATATATCTGCTGACGTGCGATATTTGTAGATATTTGGGCTGCCTTAGTAGTCAGACTGTGATTATGTTTGCCCTGCTGTGTGATGTGTTGTATGTGTGGGAAAGAGATATTAAATATTAGCTCCCAGAGAATCAGAATATTTCTTAGTGGCATGCTTAAGGGAATTATTGGATACAATAATTACCTTTCCTTTAATTACCTTTCCATTACCTTTCCTTTAAATATGTCTATTTAATAGGCAATGTCTATTATATGCAGGTTATATGTGCGTGTCCCACATTTCTACTTAATACGGTATCATATGAAAGCATGATTATTTGGTGTCCAGCTTCCATGCTGAGACTAGGTCTAACTGGGCTGAAAGATTGAGTTTTAAGAAACTGAGAAACAGAATACTTAAGACCCCTGGTAACTAAGACAAAAGTGATAATTTGTGACTGCGATTGAACTCTTACACACACATATATACATCTATACATTCACAGTTGAACTTTCTCCTGACTAAACCCCCATGGGACTGAAGTTTTAGGCTCTCTTCCTAAGTGCATTTGCTAGAAAAACTCACTAAGCATGTTCATTGTGAATTAACCGGCATAAGGATGCATTACTAATCTCCCAGTTCTATGAATACTAATTAGAGAAGCATAAAAGACATTTTAACCTCATTGCTACGTTAAAAAATGCTTCCTGAAATGCAATACTCTCAAATTTTAACAGGGAGTCCACCAGCTTCTATAGTTCTATAATTGTTTTACACTGCTTGCTCTCCGTAGTGTAAGATAGTACTGCCATGAACTATACTGCTCAAAAAAATAAAGGGAACACACTTTATCCTAGATCTGAATGAATGAAATGTTCTCACAGAATATTTCATTTGCACAACTATTCCATTTGCACAACAGCATGTGAAATTGATTGTCAATCAGTGTTGCTTCCTAAGTGGACAGTTTGATTTCACAGAAGTTCGATTTACTTGGAGTTATATTCTGTTGTTTAGGTGTTCCCTTTATTTTTTTGAGCAGTGTATAAAAGTGCACCTCGATCTCTTCAAAAAGGAATGATTTTGCATTCCAATAGTGAATGTTCATATACATTGGTAGAGTGTCTAACCTAATCTATCAGTTCCCCAAACCAATTCATATAGTGATAAATAAAGAGAAATGCTTAACATAGAGAACTAGCCCAGCATTCTTTCTAAAATAATCCCATTCAAAGAAATGCAGCAGAACTCACCCGTCCTGAGTGATTCCTATATTCAATGCTGTTGAAGAATGTGAGACTGTCTTCACAATACCCGCTATTCTGTCTCAAACCAGCCGCGTTTACTGTAACTGCACCCAAACACCTGTGAACTGCAGAGACTCCAAAGTTGGGGGGCGGAGTGGAGAGGCTATGATGTCATTTGAGACAGCATCCATTCATAAAAAGGAGTAGAAGCTGCTAGTTTGCAAATCAACTATCTCCGCTTCAGCCCTATTCTTTGATTATATGCAGAAGGAGTGAGATGTGAGGCCCTCTTGTGGTGAACTGTCTGTTTCTCCAACTTTTCCTGATATAAAACTTGGACCTTTGCTCACCAGTTATACATAATGTAGTTCATGATAAATAATTAAAAATCTGCCAGCTAAGCTACTTACATACAATCAATGAAAAAAAGAAGTTACTGTCTTTAGGCTGCCACTTAAAAGACATGGCCCAAAAGGAAATCAGGTGGAGGAAGAAACAAACAAATCCAAGAACTAATGAAATAAATCTGATAGTTGATAGTTGTATATAGTTTAAGGCCAGAAAGTGCCTACTTCAGCTGTCCCACGTTGCACAGCAATGGAAAGATGACTAGTCTTTTCACCTAAATGGATTTAAATTGAGAATCTGGAATATTTGACATCTGGAATATTTTATTTTACTGATGGTAAATCAAAGATCTGAATTATGTTTTCTAAGTGTGGAATAAATTAAAGAGCCGAGGTGGCACAGTGGGTAGAGCGCAGTACTGCAGGCTACTAAAGCTGACTGCTAGATCTGCAGGTCAGCAGTTCAAATCTTATCACCAGCTCAAGGTTGACTCAGCCTTCCATCCTTCCGAGGTGGGTAAAATGAGGACCCGGATTGTGGGGGCAATATGGTGGCTCTGTTAAAAAGTGCTGTTGCTAACATGTTGTAAGCTGCCCTGAGTCTAAGGAGAAGGGTGGCATAAAAAAAATCTAATAAATAAAATAAATAAATTACGACATGTTATGATTTAACTGTAGATTGTTTAATAAACTGTAAAGGTTTCTACAGTGTTCCCTCGATTTTTGCGGGTTCGAACTTCGCAGAACGTCTATACCACGGTTTTTCAAAAATATTAATTAAAAAATACTTCACAGTTTCCCCCCCTATACCACAGTTTTTCCCGCCCGATGATGTCATATGTCATTGCCAAACTTTCGTCTGCCTTTAAAAAACTTTTTTTTAATAAACTTTAATAAATAAACGGTGAGTAATAATCTAAATGGTTGTTAAGGGAATGGGAAATTGTAATTTAGGGTTTTAAAGTGGTAAGGGAAGGCTTGGGATACTGTTCATAGCCAAAAATAGTGTATTTACTTCCGCATCTCTACTTCACGGAAATTCGACTTTCACAGGCGGTCTCGGAACGCATGCCCCACAAAAATCAAGGGAACACTGTATATGTTAAGCCAGTGCTTCTCGATTGTTTTCTATTATGTCCCCCTAGGAAGAAGTAAACATTTTGCACCCCCCAACTCTCTTCTGGGAGATTGTTTGCAATATATTGGCATGTTTTTAATGAAAAAAATCAAACGGCTTATCAGCATGATTGGGGTGTAATGTGTTTAAGTGATGCCTTCATGTATTTGGATTGATGCTGTCTGCTGCCAACATAAACATACCAGTCTTTCCTCGTCTCCTACGGTAGTCACAGTGAAGCCAAGCAATACATATGCTTTGTCATATTTCCTCGTCTTAACTTTTCGGAGATTTACGTATGTCTCACTATCTCCATCTCTCTCCTCCTTTCTTTTCATCCCTGTTAAATATTTTTCATTGGAGTCTCTTAAAGGTTTGTTATCTGCACTTACCCCACATTCCCTGTGCCCCAAAAAAAGCACATTCCCCAAGATCATGCACCCCCCTGGGATTGCTGCACACCCCTCCCAGGGGGGTTTGCCCCACTATTTGAGTCCTTGGCCATTCTCTAGCAGGGGTGGATTCCTTCTGGTTCGGAACGGTTTGCCTGAACCGGTACCAGTCTGCTGGTGACGTCATGATGCCACCTCCGAATGGGATAAGTTGGTGCCGGTCGTGGGTGCTGCCATCTTTTTTTTAAAAAAAATCCTGATTTTTAATTTTTTTTCTTCTGCGCATGCACAGAAGCCTAGTTTCTGGCACTATGCATATGGTCACCATTTTGTTTTCAGCTTTTTTAATGGATTCTTTTTGTACTGTGCATGTCTGCGTGCATGGGCACGCAGCATGGTAAGAAGTGAACCAGCAGCGAGGGTTTTTTTAATGGGTTGTTAGGGTTAAGGGTTTTTATTTACTATTGTTGTTCAACTTATTTTTAATTTTTGTACTATTGTATTGTTTTTTAAATTGTTGTAAGCTACCCCGAGTGCTACGGGATTGGGCAGCTTAGAAGTCGAGTAAATTAAATTAAACTAAATTAAATTAAATTTCAGTATCTACAAGTTTTCCAGAAACTTTCTGCATTCTTCATATTGCTTTCTAATTGTTATTGATATTTGTAGCCACTAGAGGTCAGCTCGTTCTTATATTTGGTATTTTTCCAACTCCTGGGTTTATTCCGTCAAAAGCCTTCCTTCATCACAATTTCTTTTCCTACAATTCTCTATTGCTTAATTTAGGCAGTGAATGAAACCATGATTTTGGTGTTCGGGGGGAAAAAGCTGTGGTGAGAGTCAATAACATTCCATCCATTTCATTCACTGTAAAAGAGAGAAACCATCCTGTTTTACATGTTTGTCTAAGTTGACTGCACCACAAGTAAAAATAGGATTTCACACTTTGGAAAGAAGAGAGGTTTTGGGCAGAGCTCATAAGCTGTACTCGTCATTAAGATCATACCTTAGGTGCTATCTTGGGACATAATTTTATGTATTCAATTTACATGGCAATCATCTCACTAAGCATTTCTGTACTTTTAGAATCCTATCAGTCAAGCCATTCATTTTCCCTGAACAAATGAAAGTGCTTGGTACCATTTTTATTTTAGCTTTTGAAATAGGATGCATTTATTTAGTAAAATAGAGTTTCCATGGCAACAGTATGGAAATATCCTGCCTGTACTTCTTTCAAGATGATTTTTGACTTCTTAGTGTAGTCAATAGAGAGTTTGAATCTTAATCAAATGCAGCTCTGAAGAGACTATGGTAGGAATCTGTAATTCAGCTTGAAGGATTCAAGTTTATATAGCTCTTTAAAAAAACCAGCTCATTGTATCTTTGTGCCTCTGTCCATAGGATATTGTAGTTAAAAGTTTAACTCTTCATAACTGTTTTGTCTTCTAGGTGAATGGGAGAAAATATGGTAACATCCTCACACCCTCAATACTGAGAAAATAAAAACAACAATGATAACAAGTGACAATATCAACATACATTAAATTATTTATTTAATCAAATTGTAAAGCTGGCCATCTCAACAAATGACTCAGGACAGCAATGTTAAATAACTTATACATTGTTTTCATCACAAATACAAAAATTAAAATACACAATAATCAAGGAAGGCATCATGCTCAGCATTTGTTAACATAGCCAGATGAGGTCTTTCACACAATCAGAGTTCCAGGCCTATGCACAGCACAGAAGCAGGCCTTTAGGACCTTACCAAAGGCTAGCAGATACACAGCCCTCCTGTGACAGGAGTATGTTTAATCAGCAGTGAAGGGCTACCAAAATTTTGACTACCACACTGTAGGCGTGACTTATGCAGGACACCCTGCATTTTCTTTTAACACCTTTCAGTGCAAATTGGATGCTCTGGGGTGGAGCTCCATTTTTGCTACCCCACTGCGTTCCTGCGTCCCTGCCCACCCCTGTTTATAGGGCAATAGGACAATGGTGAAATCCAATTTTTTTTTACTATTGGTTCTGTGGCTGTGGCTTGATGGTATTGCTTGGTGTCCGTAACTTGATAGGTGTGGCAGGGGAATAATACTGCAAAATCTCCATTCCCACCCCACTCTGGGGCCAGCCAGAGTTGGCATTTGCTGGGTCTCCAAACTACTCAAAATTTCTGCTACCAGTTCTCCGAACTATTCAAAAAATTCAGCTACTGGTTCTCCAGAACTTGTCAGAACCAGCTGGATTTCACCCCTGCAATAGGATCCAGAGCATGCCCATCCTGTCAGATTGGATCGGAGAAGTAGAAACAAACAGGGAGCGATGGTCCCTCATCAAGTAACCTGTCCTAAACAATGAAGGCTTTTAAAGCAGCACCCTGAATTGCACCCAGAAGCACAGTGATGGCCAATGACGTTCACAAAGTCAGTGTTATATAAATGACTAACTGGCCCTTTTTACAACCCCTACAGCTGAACCAATGAATTCTGCATTGGTTGAAACTTCCAAATGTTCTTCAAGGACAGCCCCATGTAAACCACATTGCAGTAATCCAAACACGAGGTCACAAGGCTATGAGTGACAGTGAGTAGGGCACAACTGGACGACAACACTAAGGTCTGCAAATGCCCTCCTAGTCATGGTTGTCACCTGCTCTTCAATCAGGTGAGCCTTGACTCCAGGAAGATGCCAAGATATTGCACTGGGTCTGCTTAGGACAGTGCCACGCCATTCAAGACAAAGATGGAAGGTTCCTGATATCAGAAGGTCTAAATATCCAAAGCCTCTCAAGACTTGGGGAGGGGTGGGGACTGACGGTGGAATCTTAAAATATCTTCTAAATTTGGAACAGATGATGATACTTCTCTCCAATAAATTATAGTCTGCTATAGAATATACACTGCTCAAAATAAATAAATAAAGGGAACACTCAAAGAACACATCCTAGATCTGAATGAATGAAATATTTTCATTGAATACTTTGTTCTGTACAGAGTTGAATGTGCTGACAACAAAAATGAAATTGACGGTCAATCTGTGTTGCTTCCTAAGTGGACAGTTTGATTTCACAGAAGTTTTATTTACTTGGAGTTATATTGTTGTTTAAGTGTTTCCTTTATTTTTTTTTAGCAGTATGCTTCTGCTTCGTAGAATAACTGCTCTCTGGATTCTTCAGCATCATTTGAAACTTGTTGGGATTCCCCAAACTTTGTAAGCAGGTTTTGCATGTGTGCGTATCAGTGGCAAGTTCCCACTGGCATGGCCCAGTA